>NC_092754.1:69416540-69746116 GCF_047496795.1 Chiloscyllium punctatum
TAGCAAGAGCCATTTGCTATTCACCTTCCCTCCACTCTTCATGATTTTATCAATCTCAATGAGGTCCCCCCCAACTTCCTGTGCTCCTGTGAATAAAGTCCCAGCCTCTCCTTATAACTCAAACCCTCCAGTCCTTCCAACATCCTGGTAAATCTTTATTAAACCCTCTCTAATAGTGTTCTTCCTATTACAGGGCCACCAGAACTGTACTCCGTACTCTGAAAGTGCCCTCACCAACATCCTGTACAACCACAACATGATGTCCCAACCCCGATACTCAATGGGGTGAACAATGAAGGCAATGTTGCGAAATGCCACCTTAACCACCCTGACTAGCAGTAATGAAACTATCAAAGAACTATGTACCTGAACACCACCACCCCCCCACCCCCCCATACACACACACACACAAACTCACATGCACACAGATACACACACACTACTCTGTGGGGTGAAATTGTATTGGCAGAACTATATTTGCAGATACATTCAAGTTTGTTCAAAAAGCACACAATCTGCAGGCAGTCAATGCATGTAATATTTTACAAATTCAGACTTTGGAAACAGAACCAGTCTGATTCAAGATTGGAATACCAACAGACTGAAATCTCACCTTTAATGCATTGTCTGAGCAGACATGTCTTTTTTTTTATAAAACCTGAAGTCATCTCAAGAACATTATTACACATTACTGAACCAAAGCCCACACCCATTCTAAGAGATGAAGACTATCTAAGTTTGTTCAATATATTCTATCAGTTGCATGACACTGATCTTTTGATGTAAGTTCTGTGTCTTATGATGCTGTTCTATGAGGCTTATGTGTCGATGAGGCAGGATGGTACAGATGAGGCGATTGAGAATTACAGATCACCGAGGAAGGATTGAAAGAGAGAGTTAAGAAGAGCAAAGAGAGGACACGAGCAGTCTTTAGCAAACAGAATAAAGGAGAACCCTAAAGCTTTCTATAGGTATGTGAGGAATAAAAGGATGATTAGGGTAGGAATAGGGCCAATCAAAGACAGAAGTGGGAAGTGGAGTGTGGGCCCTGTAGAGTTCGGAGAGAGGCTAAATGAACATTTCTCATCAGTGTTCACTCAGGAAAAGAATGAGGTACGAGATATTAGACTCGAAAGGATCGAGGTTGGTTACACACAGGTGTTATCAATTCAAGGAGGAGTGAAAGTGGACAAGTCCCCTGGGCTAGATGGGATTTATACAAGGATTCTCTGGGAAGCGAGGGAGGAGATAGCAGAGCCTTTGGCTTTGATATTTGAGTCGTCATTGTCTACGGGTTTAGTACCTGAGGACTAATGTTGTGCCCTTGTTCAAGAAGGGCAGCAGAGATGACCCAGGTAATTATAGACCAGTGAGTCTTACATCTATTGTAGAAAAGATTTTGGAAAGGATTAGAAGAGAAGATTTAAAATCATCGAGTAAGCAACAATTTGATTTCAGATAGTCAACATGGTTTCATCGAGGGCAGGTCGTGTCTCACAAACCTCATTGGGTTTATTGAGAAGGTGACCAAGCATGTAGATGAGGGTAGGACAGTTGACGTGGTGTACATGGACCTCAGTAAAGCCTTTGATGAGGTTCCACATGGTAGGCTGATGGAGAAAATGCAGAGGCATGGAATTGAGGGTGTTTTAACAGCTTGGATTAGAAACTGGAAGAAGGCAGCGAGTGGTGGTTGATGGAAAATATTCAGCCTGGAGTCCAGTTACTAGTGGTGTTCCACAAGGATGTTTTGGGACCACTGCTGTTTGTCATTTTTATAACTGACTTAGACACAGGCATAGGTGGATGGATTAGTAAATTTGCAGATGACACTAAAGTCAATGGAGTGCTGGACAGTTTGGAAGAATGTTACAGGTTGCAGGGGGACTTGGATAAACTGCAGAATTGGGCTGAGAGGTGGCAAATGGAGTTCAATGCAGCTAAATGTGAGGTGATGCACTTTGGGAAGAATAACAGGAAGGCAGTGATCTTGGAGTCCATGTACATAGATCCCTGAAAGTTGCCACCCAGGTGGATAGTGCTGTGAAGAAGGCACACGGTGTGTTAGGTTTCAGTCGTAGAGGGATTGAGTTCCGGAACCGCAATATCATGCTGCAACTATACAAAATGCTGGTGCGGCCACAGGAAGAAAGTTAGCCACCAGGATACACTAACACCAGCTAGCCACAAAAAGACCCGACCCTCTATTCCTCGTAGCCCTACGTACGGATGAAAAAAACCCCACAATTTCGACTGGGGCAAGCTAAGCAAAGACATGCCAGAGAATTCCTAGAGGCCTGGCACTCCAACCACAACGCCAGAAACAAACACATAGATCTAGATGCCATCTATCATCCCCTTAGAAAATGAACAGGAAATGACATCACCACAAACCCCAGGAACCCTATCCAGGACAAACATATAAATAGAAAGCAGGAGACAACAGCTTCGCTTCACTTGGGGGTCACCACTGATGATGATGGCAGAGTAGTTGGTCAATGGAAAGATTCTTGGTAGTGTGGATGTGCAGAGGGATCTTGGAGTCCATTTACATAGATCCCTGAAAAAGTTGCCAACCAGGTGGATAGTGCTATGAAGAAGGCACACGGTGTGTTAGGTTTCATTCGTAGAGGGATTGAGTTCCGGAACCGGAATATTGTGTATAGTTCTGGTCCCCATATTTCAGGAAGGATGTGGAAGCATTGGAAAAGGTGCAGAGGAGATTTACCAGGATGTTGCCTGGTCTGGAGGGAGGGTCTTATGAGGAAAGGCTGAGACACTTGGGTCTGTTCTCATTGGAAAGAAGAAGGCTAAGAGGGGATTTGATAGAGACATATAAGATGATCAGAGGATTAGATAGGGTAGACAGTGAAAGACTCTTTCCTAGCATGGTGACGTCAGCTTGTACGAGGGGGCATAACTACAAATTGAGGGGTGATAGATTTAAGACAGATGTCAGAGGCAAGTTCTTTATGCAGAGAGTGGTAAGGGGGTGGAATGCCCTACCTGCTAAGGTAGTCAACTCAGCCACATTAGGGAGATTTAAACAATCCTTAGATAAGCACATGGTTGATTTTGGGATAGGATCAGGGAACGAGCTGAGAATAGTTCACAGGTTGGCGCAAAATCGAGGGCTGAAGGGCCTGTTCTGCACTGTACTGTTCTATGTTCTAAACTTAGTGCAGGAGGCTGAAAGAAATGAGCAGCTTTAAAACAAAAACCTCTTGGAGCTCAAAGCTTTCAATGAGAGTCTGAGCCCGGTGTTAAGTTCAGGTAACCTTTATTGTGACCCAACTTTGTTACAGCATCAGATCCCCCCAGCAAAAAGGCAGAGAAAAAATGCAGTTGCTGTTTGAACAGCTCAAGGTCAAAGTGCACACACCACACCTCCCCTGTTCCACCCCCCTCACTGTCTTTACTATTGGTCAGCACCAAGTTGTCCCTTTGTAATTGGATCCTTGTTACAGCCGTAACCGGAAGGAATTATTGCCTCACTCAGCAATTTTAACCCATACCCTGTCTCCAAGTAAGTTTCTCCCTGCTCATTTGCCAGGAAGGGGCAGTGTAGAGTCAACCAGACTGCTGTGGGTCTGGAGTCACGTGTAGACCAGACCGGTTAAAGGATGCAGCTGGAACGACTGAGTGAATCCTTTCCCCCAATGGTGGTTCCCTTCCCTAACAAGGGAGAGAGGGAATCAGATGGGGGCTTTCTCCCCTGCACCACCCCCTCCCTGAAACGGTCTCATCGTTGGATTCCGAACTCCACATTTCTGACCGAATACTAATTCTGCCGTCTGTCTTGGCGGGATTCAAACCTGGGAGTCCTCGGAACCGCGTTGATAGTCCAATCGATAATGGCACTCGGCCGTCACTCCTTCAATCCCCGTGTTGGCACGTGAATTCGCTGGTGGGTCAGCAGGTGGGAGGAGCGGGTGAAGCCCTTCCCGCACTGAGAGCAGGTGAATGGCCTCTCCCCGGTGTGGATCCGCTGGTGGGCCAGCAGGTTCGAGGAATCGCTAAAGGCCTTCCCACACTCGGGGCAGCTGAAGGGTCTCTCCCCCGTGTGGACGCGTCGGTGGCTCCGCAGGTTGGAGGAGCAGGTGAAGCCCTTCCCGCACTGAGAGCAGGTGAACGGCCTCTCCCCCCGTGTGGACCCGCTGGTGGGTCAGCAGGGTGGAGGAACTGCTGAAGGCCTTCCGGCACTGAGAGCAGGTAAAGGGCCTCTCCCCCGTGTGGATCCGCTGGTGCCTCATCAGGGAGGAGACTTCGGTAAAGGCCTTCCCGCACTCGGGGCAGCTGAAGGGCCTCTCCCCCGTGTGGGCCCGCTGGTGCCTCATCAGGGAGGAGATGTCAGTATAGGCCTTCCCACACTCGGGGCAGCTGAAGGGCCTCTCCCCGGTGTGGACACGCTGGTGTCTCCGCAGGGCGGAGCCGTGGGTAAAGGCCTTCCCACACTCGGGGCAGCTGAAGGGCCTCTCCCCCGTGTGGATACGCTGGTGCTTCTGCAGGGTGGAGACGTCTGTGAAGGCCTTCCCACATTCAGGGCAGCTGAAGGGCTTCTCCCCCGTGTGGATGCGCCGGTGACTCCGCAGGGCAGAGGAATAACTGAAGGCCTTCCCACACTCGGGGCAGCTGAAGGGCCTCTCCCCCGTGTGGATCTGCTGGTGCCTCATCAGGGAGGAGATGTCAGTAAAGGCCTTCCCACACTCGGGGCAGCTGAAGGGCCTCTCCCCAGTGTGGGCCCGCTGGTGCCTCATCAGGGAGGAGATGTCGGTATACGCCTTCCCGCACTCGGGGCAGCTGAAGGGCCTCTCCCCCGTGTGGACACGCTGGTGCCTCATCAGGGAGGAGGAATATCTGAAGGCCTTCCCACAATCTGGACAGCATAAGGGCCTCTCCCCCGTGTGGTCCCGCTGGTGGGCCAACAGGTGGGAGGAATGTCTGAAGGCCATCCCGCAGTCGGTGCAGGAGAATGGCCTCTCCCCGGTGTGACTGCGCTGATGAGTCTCCAGGGCAGACGGGACACGGAAGCCTTTCCCACAGTCACCACACTTCCACGGTTTCTCCACGGGGCGGGATTCCTCAGGTTTCTCCATGGCCACAGCTTCAGCTGCACACACACACGTGTAGAGCCCCTCCCTGCCGTGAAGTCCCCTTCCCAGGCCGTATAACTGTTTCAGGCTCCACACACAGTGCGCTGTAACAGAGGGGTCTCTCGTCCAGTCCCACTGATGCTGAAAACGTCCTCAAACAGGAACCAAAAAGTGTAGATCCCTCTCACAGAAATCGCAGTCAAAAATACTTGCGGTCCCAATGGATTCAGAGACTGTCAGACATTGACATCAAAGTGAGGACTGCAGACACTGGAGAGTCAATCAAAAAGCACAGCAGGTCAGGCAGCATTTGGAGAGCAGGAGAGTCAATGTTTCGGGTGTAAGCCCTTCATTCGTTGATTTTGAAACTTCAGTCTTCAGATTTTCAAATACTCTGCAAAAAGGGATTACAAAAGGGATGATCAGTGCAGGGTAGAAATTCTGAACAATCAATTCTACTTTCTGTGGAATATCCTTTCCTTTTGTTATTCCACAAAATTGAAAGCACCATCCCACTCTCCCTTCCCCTCTGTTCTCACTCCGCTCTAACTAATTCCCCTGAAGATTCAGGATCTTACAGGGGCAGAAAAAGCAAAAACATCAAGACTGACATCTCTCTGAATTTTGGATACCTCCACCTGAAAGTTAATATCTTTCACAACACTGGGATCCTGCTGAGAGTGAGCAGGTCTGATTTTGGGAAGCAATAAAAGTGTCAATTCAGGGTGAACCTGCAATGCAGCTTCTTGAGGAAGGACCAGACACAAAATGGTTAACGTCCCTGGGAAGGTGGGAGCAAAATGAGACATCAAGGCATTAACACCAACACACTTCAGTCCAACTCTTTTGCTTCCAGTCAGGAGAAAGTGAGGACTGCAGATGCTAGAGATCAGAGCTGAAAATATGTTGCTGGAAAAACACAACAGGTCAGGCAGCATACAAGGAGCAGGAGAATCGATGCTTCGGGCATGAGCCCTTCTTCAGGGCTCACGCCTGGTTCGTCAATTCTCCTGATCCTTGGATGCTGCTTGACCTGCTGCGCTTTTCCAACAACACATTTTCAGCTGCTTCCAGTCAGGGCAAAACATGCTCTGAAAGTCCAGCCTTCACAACCACACTTCTGCTTTCACTGAAGACAATTAGAGTCACACAGCACGGAAACAGAACCTTTGGCCCAACCTGCCCAGATATCCTAAATTAATCTAGTCAAATTTGCCATCACTTGCCCCCTATATGGGCCGGGTGCTGACAGCTGGGACTAAATTGGGTTGGCTCTCTTGTCAGCAAGGACGGAGTTGGACCGAAGGGTCTGTTTCTGTGCTGTACATCTCTATGACTCCAGTCACATTTGCCATCACTTGGCCCTGACCCACCTGAACCCTTCATATTCAGATGCCCATCCAGGAGCCTTTTAACTTGTCATCGTACCAGCACCCACCACTTCCTCTGGCAGCTCACTCCATCGCTCAAGCGACTCCACGTTGAAAGCATCTGGTCTGGTGCACCAGATGACACCAGGATAATCTCAGATCGTTCCAGATCGCATCGATATTCAGTCAGTGGCTTTCCCGATCAGGATGTTGTATGTGATCAAACAGGTCAGTGAGTAGGCGATCCCCCACCTCTTAGTTCAAGTATCTCTACGAGAACTCCCTTGCTGGAGGGTCCCTTGAAGACACTTCAACTGGATTTCATTGAGTTGGAGAAATGAGTTGAGTTGCTATAAATGTTTTGCTTATTGCTGATGTCTTTTCGAAGTGGATTGAAGCCTACCCTCCTCCTAACGCTACTGCTGAGACTGTGATAAAGATTTTGCTTCAGGAAAGAATTCCCCCCTTCAGTATACCTGCATGCATTAGCTCAGACAATGGACCACACTTTGCATGTAATATTAACGGAGAACTCTGTTCCCAGCTTTGTATTTGTCGGGAACTGCACGGTGCTTATCATCCTCAGGTGACCAGCCTTGTTGAATTTTTAACCAGACTCGAGACTAACCTTGCCAAATTAATGTCTGAATCTGGCCTCTCCTGGTTATGTTAATCCCTGTCGCCTTATTCCAGATGTGATCCATGTCTGCGGGCAAGACACGACTGTCTCCAGCTGAGAGTCTCTCTGGTCACCCCCTCCATACCCCTTGGAACGGTTCGGCTCCCTTCTCAGTCCACGTCCACCACGTGACCGAAGCAATCATTGGTTATGTTCTTGCTCTAACTAGTGTTATGCGTGCCTTTCACTCTCAGGAGCATGCGGCCTACAGCGATGTTCCCTCCGTTTCAGCCTCATCACGGGTAGAGCCCAGTTCGTTGGTGCTCGTCAAGAACTGGACTGGCAAAGGTCTCCAACCTCGTTGGGATGGCCCCTTCCAGGTTCTACTTCCAACCCCTATGGCGGTCACAGTCGCTGGGCACTCAGCTTGGGTCCAACTGCACCGTTGTAAATTGATTGACCGCACCAATCAAAAGGGGGAAAGACGAGGAGAGAATTCTGGAATCCCAACAAAAGGAGTGGACCCTGTCCATTTGGGTTTTTGAATCTTGCTGTTGTTCTAATGTTAATCTTATTACAGATACTTGAACTAAGAGGAGGGACATGTGGGGGATCACTTATCTCCTCACCTTTCTGATCACGTACAACATCCTGATGGGGAAAGGCTCTAAGTATGGATGGGACCAGGAATGATCAGAGGTTATCACCACCCATACTGAGGAGATGTCGTCCAGTGCACCGGACCAGACGCCTTTGACGTGTGGAACGTGATGAAGATTGATTATTGTAATGGACTCTTCCATCAGAAAGACCAGATGGTCCATCCCTCCTGCCGACCCTCCACGGTAATTAACTCCCATCCCTGAGCTGACAGGGTCTGCTCCCGCCCTGGATTCACTCCCATTGCTCCAAGTGAACAGATTTTCCCGCCCCACCATTTGCCCAGACGGAGGGATTTTCATTCATTCAGTGTCACTTCCGCGTTGTGACGCCACAATAGGAGCGGGTGGGCGGGGCCAAGCCGGGCGCACGCATTGCGCCTGCGCTGTCCTGCCCTGCACCGTTTGCAAGCATCCCTTCGCTTCAGAGAATCCCCACAGTGTGGGAGCAGGCCACTCGGCCCAACGAGTCCACACCTAACCCTCTGAAGGGGAACCCACCCATACTGCTCTACATTACCCTGACAAATACACCTAACCTGCACATCCCTGGGTACTGTGGGTAATTTCGCACGGCCAATCCCAATCAAGGCCAGTGAGCAATGTAGTGATGTGGGAAATTAACATCACAGAATGATGGAGACAAGGAGAGTAAATGTACCAGCAATTAAATCTGGATTGCAAAGATCTAAACCGAAAACAGGGTGTCTGCATGTATGCTGCACTGTTACAAAAGTGAATGAATTGACTGCACACATTGAAGAGAATAATTATGGTCTGAGACTCCTTACAGAGACGTGGCTTCAGGACGACAAGGATTAGTCCTTGAACGTCGAGGGGGTAGTCAAACGGGGAGCTAGGTGAAGGTAGAGGGTTGGCATTGCAAATCAAAACACTGATCACAGTAATCCGGTGTCAGGTCGGATTTCAGGTCCTGGCTTCTCCGTCCTCTGTTGATCTCCCTGTTCTCAAAGAGCAAGATGTTCAGCTCTGCTGAAGTTTTGATTCCCCAACACCCCACCCCTCAACCCCTTTACACCTTCCAGAACAATACATCATTCAGTCAATCGAAACCCAATCCACTACCTCCCAGCCTGACAACCGACCAGTCACAGAGTGTAGTCGTACCAGGGAATCAAACAAGAAAAGTGAAACAAATAAAAAGAAATAAATACGTGCTCGTGCTTAATGTTTGTCAATAGGAAGTAAACCAGAAATAGGGGTCTCCCAGGATTCTGATAGTGCCGTACTTGAGGAATTCTCTTTCCCTTACATGTAACTGTTAGTACGTAGCTATGATTTACAACAATATTTACACCAACAGAAATAAAGCATCTGTTACCAAATAGACAGAGATACACAGCACGGAAATAAACTTTTTTGCTGTAAGTATACACAAGTCCTTGGGGGTGAATTTGCATTTGCAGAATTATATTTTCAGATAAATTCTATTTTGCTCAAAAATGCACAATCTGCAAGCTGTCAGAACATATTGTATTTTATAAATTCCTACTTTAGAAACAGAACTAGTCAGATTCAAGGTGGGGATAAAGACAGACTCTGACTTTTAACGCATTGTCTGAGCTGAGATTGGATTAGATTCCCTAGAGTACGGAAACAGGCCCTTTGGCCCAACAGGTCCACACTAACCTTCCAAAGAGTAACCCACCAGGCCCCATTCCCCATATTTACCCCCTGACCAATGCATGTAACACACCGGGCAATTTAAGCATGGCCAATTCACCTCACCTGCATATTTTTGGATTGTGGGAGGAAACCGGAGCACCTGGAGAAACCTCATGCAGACACGGGGAGAATGTGCAAACTCCACACAGACTGTGGCCAGTGGCTGGAATTGAACCTGGGTCCCAAGCGCTCTGAGGCAGAATTAAGAACCACTGAGCCACCGTGCCACCCAGATGTTGTTACCTTTTGTTATAAAACCTTATGTTATCGAGATTTACATATGAATGGTAGTTGCAACCCACTGTAAAAGATGAGAGGGGTAACAATCCAGATTTGTTCAATATATCATTTCAGTAGCAGGACATTGTCATGTTTTTCCATAAATTCTGTGCGTTCTGATCTTATTCTCCGCAACCACCTGATGATAGAGCAGTGCTCCGAAAGTTAGTGCTACTTCCAAATAAACCTGTTGGGCTATAACCTGGTGTTATGTGATGTTTAACTTTGTCCAGGTTCAGGTGGATTGACCATGTTAAGTTACCCAGTGTTCAGTGGCTTCGGTTGGATTGGCTGTGCTAAATTACCCATGGTGTCCAGGTAGGTGCAGGTTAGAGTGGATTTGCTATGCTAAATTACCCATAGTGCCCAGTAACATGCAGATTAGGTGGGTTAGCCATGGGAAATAGTTTCACAGTAATAAAAGCAGGAGTCAGCCATTTGGCCCATCCAGCCTGCCCTATTCTTCATTGTGATCATGGCCGATCTATCCATCGTCTCAGCTCCTCCTAGCAGCATTGCCCCAACTACCCTTAATTCCCCAACCATGCAAAAACCCATTTTGAATATACTTAATGAAGACAATTCCATAGATTCACTATAGTCCAGGAAGAGCAGTAGTCCTCACTTTCTCCTCCTCATCTCTGTCCTAAATCTACTCCCCCTAGTCTTGAGGTCTGGTCTTACCCACCAGCAGAAATGACTGGATAGGGTACGGCTTCATCCCCACAGTGTAATGAATTCCCACTTTCCACCAAAATCTGGGATGTACTCACTCACTTAGTCGCTGTCTCACAAATGCAAGATTTCATTGTAACTTCTTCTGCTCCCAGTAAGGACAAAACACCTTTGAAAGCTGCTCTGAAAGTCCAGTCTTCACAACCACACTTCTGCTTTCGCCAAAGACGATTAGTGTCGTACAGCACAGAAACAGACCCTTTGGTCCAATTCATCTGATCAGATATCCTAAACTAATTTAGTCTCATTTGTCTGCATGTACCCCATATCCCTCCGAACCCTCCTTATTCATATCCCCATCCAGATGCTTTTTAAATGTTGTAATTGTACCAACCACCACCACTCCCTCTGGCAGCTTGTTCCATACATGCACCACTCTCTGTGTGAAGTTGCCCCTCAGGTCCCTTTGAAATCATTCCCCTCTCACCTCAAACATATGCCTTCGAGCTTTGGACTCCCTTACCCTGGGGAAAAGACCTTGGGTATTCACCATATCCATGCCTCTTCCAAACGTTTATCAGGTCACCCCTCAGACTCTGATGCTTCAGGTGAGGATCTAAAATTTGAATTTAGGTTATTGTCAGATGCAACAAGTGTATGTAGATTTTTACGAACCACAAAATGGCTTTTCAATTTAAAATAATACAACAAAATGGCTGAGAATAATGATTGAACTCTGTGAACTTGTCCTGCTGTTTTGCAGGATTAAGCTACAATCCAAAGATAAGAGGACAATGGAGTTTGTTTAAAATGAACACGGACACATTAATTGACCATTTGAACTAACCTTGAGCTGCTACCATGGCATGATGATTTATGTAATTAAGACCCCTTCCCCAGGAAATATCATTGGATTAACCTGCTCTAAATCATGTCACCTTATTACATTTGATTGGTCTTTTCTTGTAATTAAGGCTGTACTGTCTCTTAAAAAACCTAAATAAATAACGTGTCATTTTCAAATGTAATTGCACAACTTCGCCATGGAACACAGAAGCTTTAATCACTGTGTTGTTGGACAGAATTGGGTCAAGATGCCTTATTAAACTGATAACCTTGCTTTGTACAGACTGCATTTCATTGATTCTTTAGACCAATCGCGAACTAAAAGGCCCCTTAAGAGGGGTCTAGATCTTCACTCTGGATAGTTTGACCTGGCCAATTAACCCTAACCTGCACATTCCTGGGAACTATAGGTAATTTAGCATGGCCAATCCATTCTAAGCTGCACATCCCTGGACACTGTAATTTAGCACAGCCAATTCACACAAACCTGCACCTCCCTGGGCACTGTGAGTACTCTAGCATGATCAATCCAACCTAACCTGGACAAAGTAAAAAAAAAATCACACACACCCAGGTTATTGTCCAACAGGTTTATTTGGAAGGACCAGCATTTGGAGTGCTGCTCCTTCATCAGGTGGTTGTGGAGAAGATCATAACGCACAGAATTTATAGAAAAACATTACGGTGTCCTGCCACTGAAATGATATATTGAACAAACCTTTCAGCTTTCATAGTGGTCTGCAGGTATCATTAATATGTAAATCCCAGAACTTCCTGAAAGACACTTCCTTGAAATAACTTAAGGTTTCATAACAAAAGGTGTCATCTCAGCTCAGACCATGCATTAAAGGTGTGAGATCAGAGTCTGTCTATATCCCAATCTTGAATCAGACTAGTTCTATTTCCAAAGCAGGAATTTATAAAATATTACCTGGATTGACTGCCTGCATGAACTGCCGAGTCTCACCCACGAGCTGAAATAAATGGATAGGGTTGGGCTTCATCCCACAGTGCAAAGAATTCCCATTTACCACCAAAATCCCAGATGTACTTCCTTACTCAGTTGCTCTCTCACAAATGCAAGACTTGATTACATTCTTCTGCTCCCAATAAGGGCAAAACACTGGGTGCCTCCGAGCAGAGCGCTTTAGGGAACATCTCCGGGACACCCGCACCAATCAACCACACCGCCCCGTGGCCCAACATTTCAACTCCCCCTCCCACTCTGCCGAGGACATGGAGACCCTGGGCCTCCTTCGCTGCCGCTCCCTCACCACCAGACGCCTGGAGGAAGAACGCCTCATCTTCCGCCTCGGAGCACTTCAATCCCAGGGCATCAATGTGGACTTCAACAGCTTCCTCATTTCCCCTTCCCCCACCTCACCCTAGTTCAAAATTTCCAGCTCAGCACTGTCCCCATGACTTCTCCGGACTTGTCCTACCTGCCTATCTCTTTTTCCACCGAGCCACTCCACCCTCTCCTCCCTGACCTATCACCTTCATCCCCTTCCCCACTCACCCATTGTACTCTATGCTACTTTTTCCCCACCCCCACCCTCCTCTAGCTTATCTCTCCACGCTTCAGGCTCTCTGCCTTTATTCCTAATGAAGTGCTTTTGCCCGAAACGTTGATTTCGCTGCTCCTTGGATGCTGCCTGAACTGCTGTGCCCTTCCAGCACCACTAATCCAGAATCTGGTTTCCAGCATCTGCAGTCATTGTTTTTACATCTTTGAAAGCTGCTCAGAAAGTCCAGTCTTCACAACCACACTTCTGCTTTCACAGCATGGAAGCAGACCTTACGGCCCAACTTGTCTGGGCCGACCACATATCTGGAATTAATCTAGTCCCGTTTGCCAGCACGTAACCCATACAACTCCAAACCATCCCGATGTATTTTAAATATAATCGTATCAGCCTCCACCAACTCTTCTAGCAGTTTGTTTCATATATGCACAACTGTCTCTGTGAAAAAGTTGTCCTTCACGTCCCATTTAAATCATTCCCCTCTCAGCTCAAACAAATGTCCTCTAGCTTTGGACTCCCCTCCCCTGGGGAAATTCCTGATGAAGGGCTTTTGCCCGAAACGTCGATTTTCCTGCCCCTCGGATGCTGCCTGACCTGCTGTGCTTTTCCAGCACCACTCTGATCTAAACTCTGGTTTCCAGCATCTGCAGTCCTCCCTTTTGCCTAGGTCGAACCCTCTACCTGTCTCCACCTGTGCCCACTTCACCAACCAGCACACCCTTTATCTGCATCGCCCCCTACACTCATCCCCAATCCTGAAGAAGGGTTACACCCGAAACATTGACTTCTCCACCTCCTGATACTGCCTGACTTGTTGTGTTCTTCCAGCCGCCCGCCTGTGTATTTTGCCAATTGAGACACAGACCTGGAGCACCGTTTCCAGAGTCTGTCCCCATCCCGACACACTCCCTTTCCTTTTAGTTGCTGCAAGTCAACAACTGAATCCCAGAATGAAAAAAATAAATGGAAAAGATGACAAGAGAAGAGAGTGCCGTACTCACAGATAATGGACAGAGGGAGGAATTTGCAGTCTGGGATGAAGCTCAATGTTCATTCAGACACGAGCAGCAGCAGCTTCATAACCTCATGGTCCAACTTCCGCGTTCAGACAATGGGGTGACTCTGATTGGCAGGAGGACCAACGTCCTTCCGGTCCTCCTGTGCTCCCTATTGGTCAATCAAAAGTAGGTCTCGCGTTTTATTTGCCGACAGCGATTCGCATGCGCACCAGTTTTTGCTGACACCGGCGAGCATGCGTACTGCGTTGCTGACACCGGCAAACATGCGCAGTATGCTCTTTGAGGCTGCTGCTGTTATTGACAGATTTGAAGTGTCCAAATGCCAACAGGGAAAAAAGGGGTAGAGCCACAATTTTTTTTCCCCTGTGGTTCGACATTTTATTGCTTCTGCGTTTTGTCTGGTTACTCCACTTTTGTATGTCTTTTGTCCTTGTTGAGAGAGAGTGTGCCCCAGTGAGCTGTCTATGGGATGGAGCTGTAACCAGTTACACAGACTGAAGTAACATGATAGTATTCGCAGCAGAGAGTAACTGCACACATTTTCTGAGTGTGATCACAGTTTCAATTGTTCATCAGAAACAGGGAGCCAAAAGGACACCAGAACGACAGAGAAGTCGTAGAAATGCGGGGACTGTGCTAACGGATTCCATTCCCTGTCGGTACATGAGATTTATCAGCTCAGTCACAGGTGGGAGAGGTAATTCTTCAAAACATTATTACAACATTATTTCCCATTGACAAAAACACATTCACGCTGCCTGATTACCTTGAACTTGTACAAGTGCCCTGTCATCACATCTTTAATCATAGCTTTGAACATTTTCCCGATGGCATATGTTAAGGTAAATGGTCTGCAGTTTCCTGTTCTCGGTCTCCCTTTTTGAAGAAAGGAGTTTTCCAATCTACAGAAACCTTCCCTGAAACTAATGACGTTTGGAAAATTAAAACCAATGCATTAACTATATCACCAGCTAGTTTTTCTTTAAGGATCTAGTATGAAATCCTTTGGACCCCTGGGACTTGTGAGCTTGTAGTTCCAACAGTTTACTCAGTACTACTTCCCTGGTCATTGTAATTGTCTTCAGTTCCTCCTTCCCTTTCAATTCCTGATTTCCAGCTAGTTCCAGGCTGTTACTTGTATCCTCTCTAGTGAAGACAGATTCAAGCTCTTTTTAATTCATCTGCCATCTCTTTATCCTCCGTTATTGAATCCCCAGACTCATTTTTTACAGAACCAACAATTAGCTTTTCTTAAAAAAGTTAACAAAGTGATGAAACTTTCCTTCCTGTTTTTATATTTTTGGCTAACTTTCTAACTCTAATTGCTGTGCTCCTGCCTCCATTATTACTGATGTTTGCCCCAGCTCTCAACTCTCACATCAACCTTTCTGCATATTCTATAGAACTGACCTTGGTTAAATGTTGCAAAACACACAAGGGCAAATTTTTCATCTCCAGAAAGTCTTAATAATGAACACGATAACATTCACTTTGAAATATTGTTCATTCAAACTTCACAAGCACACCCTCCAGATTCAAAATCCCACAATGACACCCAGTTTTGTTATGATCTTTAATTTTGAAGAGAAATTTGAATATCCAGTGATTAACTGGAAGAACTGTTCACGAGGTTTTCACATTTTTAAACAAAAACAAATCAACTGGATTAATTTAGCAGAATAGCACGTATGGCTTTAAATTGTAAATTGAGTTTTGTTTTGAGTGACGGAGCAGGTCCACACCAGATGAGGATCTAATACCTAGATTTAGGCTGTTGTCAGGAGCTTTTCTTAACCACAAAATGGCATGTCAATGTAAAGTAATAGAACAACATGGCTTCAGGCTGCAAATTATCATTGTGTTTAAAATGGCTAAAAACTGCATTTCTGCATTCCTGAGCTAACTGAATTACAGATTAAGCAAACAATGCCTTCTTCATTGTATGGATCTAATTAAGCTAGATAGGACATTACTGACCATCCTAGCTAACCTTGAAGCACAGGTATGAGGAGATAATGCGTGTGAAACAACATTATTTCCCAGGAAATGTCATTGAGTTAACCTGTTTCCATTGTGTAATTTTATAACATTTTATTGGATTATTCTAGAATTAAGGCTGTATGGTCTCTTAAGAAACATATGAAAATTGATATTTTATTCCACGTTAATCACACAGTTTCTCCAAGGAACACAGAATCTTTTAATATCTGTGTTGCTGGACAAATCTTTGCCCGGCCATTACAAATTAAAGTGTGAAACCTTGCTGAAGCAGACCATAATCCTAGTGTTCATTTGACCGATCTCGGAACTGAGAGACCCCTCCCGGGGGTTGAGCTCTTCAACTCTCACTGTGCTTTTGGTGTGACCCATGATTACAGAGACTTGTGGGAACGGAGAGGATTTTTAACCCCCATGGGGCAGACGAACAGTAATGCTGTTTTGTCCAATCAATCTGGCAGCTATCAAGATGTTCAGCTTATGCTGAGGCAATGGATACAGTCTCCAAAGGAATGAGCAGATGGATGCTGCTGCCAAGCAGGCAGCCTGACACCCCAAACTTCTGCTCCCATTGGGTCCCCAGCAAAACCCCGACAGAGACAATATGGGGATAGAAATGCCAGGCCTGGGTATGGGACTGAAATCACAGGGTGCGCCCCCTGCTGAGCAGCACAAACTATGGCCTCAAACAGGGTACTCCCTCGATACTCAAACCGAAATGTGGGTGACCCCTGATGGACTACTTTGTGTTCCTTCTTTGCTGCTGCCTTTTTCAATTGATTATGTGCAGTATTGTACACACGTGGGCAAGGAGGGAATGGTTAATATTGTATTACAAACCTGGTGTCACCCAGATTTCCAGAAAGCAGATAGGAAAAGAGCTGAAGCATGTTTAATTTGTAAACAAACAAGATGCATGGTTTAAGAGGGATGCCCTAAGGTTGTTAACCACCTCCTTGCCTGGTTGGGCCTTTTTACTTGTCTACAACTTGCTTTTAGAGTCATAGAGATGTACAGCATAGAAACAGACCCTTTGGTCCAACCCGTCCATGCCAACCAGATATCCCAATCGAATCTAGTCCCAGCTGCCAGCACCCGGCCCATATCCTTCCAAACCCTTCCTATTCATATACCCATCAAATGCTTCTTAAAATGTTGCAATTGTACCAGCCTCCACCCTCTGGCAGCTCATTCCATACATGTACCACCCTCTGCATGAAAATGTTGCCCCTTAGGTCTCTTTTATATCTTTCCCCTCTCACCCTAAACCTATGCCCTCTAGTTCTGGACTCCCCGACCCCAGGGAAAAGACTTAGTCTATTTATCCTATCCATGCCCCTCATAATTTTGTAAACCTCTATAAGGTCACCCCTCAGCCTCCAACGCTCCAGGGAAAACAGCCCCAGCCTGTTCAGTATCTCCCTGTCGCTCAAATCCTCCAACCCTGACAACATCCTTGTAAATCTTTTCTGCACCCTTTCAAGTTTCACAACATCTTTCCGATAGGAAGGAGACCAGAATTGCACGCAATATTCCAACAGTGGCCTACCAATGTCCTGTACAGCCACAACATGACCTCCCAACTCCTGTATTCAATACTCTGACCAATAAAGGGAAGCATACCAAACGCCTTCTTCACTATCCTATCTACCTGCGACTCCACTTTCAAGGAGCTATGAACCTGCACTCCAAGGTCTCTTTGTTCAGCAACACTCCCTAGGACCTTACCATTAAGTGCATAAGTCCTGCTAAGGTTTACTTTCCCAAAATGCAGCACCTCACATTTATCTAAATTAAACTCCATCTGCCACTTCTCAGCCCATTAGCCCATCTGGTCCAGAACCTGTTATAATCTGAGGTAACCCTCTTCGCTGTCCACTACACCTCCAATTTTGGTGTCATCTGCAAACTTACTAACTGTACCTCTTATGCTCACATCCAAATCATTAATGTAAATGACAAAAAGTAGAGGGCCCAGCACCGATCCTTGTGGCACTCCACTGGTCACAGGCCTCCAGTCTGAAAACAACCTTCCACCACCACCCTCTGTCTTCTACCTTTGAGCCAGTTCTGTATCCAAATGGCTAGTTCTCCCTGTATTCCGTGAGATCTAACCTTGCTTAGCAGTCTCTCATGGGGAACCTTGTTGAATGCCTTACTGAAGTCCATATAGATCACATCTACAGCTCTGCCCTCATCTATCCTCTTTGTTACTTCTTCAGAAAAACTCAATCAAGTTTGTGAGACATGATATCCCACACACAGTGTCATGTTGACTATCCCTAATCAGTCCTTGCCTTTCCAAATACACGTACATCCTGTCCCCCAGGACTCCCTCCAACAACTTGCCCACCAATGCCATCAGGCTTACTGGATTACCACCCTTCTTAAACAGTGGAACCATGTTGGCCAAGCTCCAGTCTTCCGGCACCTCACCTGTGACTATTGATGATAATATCTCAGCAAGAGGCCCAGCAATCACTTCTCTAGCTTCCCACAGAGCTCTAGGCTACACCAGATCAGGTCCTGGGGATTTATCCACCTTTATGTTTCAAGACATCCAACACTTCCTCTTCTGTATTTTAGGGTGTAGGTTAGGGTGGATTGGCAGTGCTAAATTACCCATAGTGTCCTGGGATGTGCAAGTTAGGATAGATTAGCCATGGGAAATACGGGGAAAGGGGTAAGGTATGGGTGGGATGCTCTTCAGAGGGCCAGTGTGGAATAGATGGGCTGAGTGGCCTGCTTCCACATTGTTGGGATTCTATGACTCCCACCACAAAGGAGCATTTTATCGGCATCTATCCTGTCAAGCCCCTTTCAGAAATCTATTGGTTTCAATAAGATCACTTCTGGTTCAGAGAGGTAGACAGCACAGAAACAGACCCTTCGGTCCAACTCGTCCATGCCGACCAGGATTCCCAAACTAAACTAGTCCCACTTACTTACATTTAGCCCATAACCCTCTAAACCTTTCTATTCATGTACCCATCCAAATGTCGTTTCAATGTTGTAACTGTCCCCGCATCTACCACTTCCTCAGCAAGTTAATTCCATATGCAAACCACCCTGTACCAAAACGTTGTCCCTCAGGCTCCTTTTAAATCTCTCTCCACTCACTTTTAAAAAATATACCTCCTAGTTTTGAGCACCTCTACACTAAGGAAGAGCCCTTTGCTATTCACCTTACCTCCACTCTTCATGATTTTATAAATCTCAATGACATCACCACTCAACCTCCTGCACTTCAGTGAAAAGTGTCCCAGTCTCTCCTTATAACTCAAACCCTCCAGTCCTGGCAATGTCCTGGTAAATCTTTATTAAACCCTCTCTAATAGTATTCTTCCTATTACAGGGCCACCAGAACTGTACTCCGTACTCTCCAAGTGGCCTCACCAACATCCTGTATAACCTCAACATGATGTCCCAACCCCGATACTCAATGGGGTCAACAGTGAAGGCAAGTGTGCTAAACACCTTCTTGACCACCCTGTCTCCCAGTGATGCAGCTATGCACCTGAATCCTCCCATGTCTCTGTTCTCCAACAAGACTCAAGGCCCTACCACTACCTGTATAGGTCCACCCTTCCTTGTTTCAGCAAAATGCAACCCCTTGCTTTTATTCATACTTCTCTCATACATATACACACGCATACACGCCCCAACACTCTCACAGGCTTATACTCTTTACCAAGCATGCACACAAACTCACATGCACACACACAAATAACTCTAAGAAATGAATTTGAATTGGCAGAATTATTTGCAGATACATTCTACTTTGCTCAAAAAGTGCAGAAACTGCAGGCAGTCAATCTGTGTAATATTTTATAAATTCCTACTTTGGAAATAGAACCAGTCTGATCCAAGATTGGGGTATGACAGGCTCGAACCTCACACCTTTAATGCATTGTCTGAGCTGTCAGCCTTTTTTAAAATAAAATCTTAAGTCATCTCAAGAACGTAGCTTAAAAGATGTTCTGGGATTTACATATTAATGAACCAAAACCTGCAATCCATTCTCAAAGATGGAAGACTTAACAGCAATCTAGGTTTGTTCAATATATCCTATCAGTTGCATGACACTGTGAGCTTTTGCTATCAATTCTGTGTCTTTTGATCGGGCTCCACAGCTACCCGGTGAAGGAGCAGTGCTCCGAAAGCTAGTGCTTCCAAATAAACCTGTTGGACTATAACCTGGTGTTGTGGGATTTTTAACTTCATCCAGGCCAGTCCCCCATCGGCTCCTCCACCTCGTTTCCACTGAACACAGCCCACACCTCCCGATGCTGCCAGTAAACTTTACAATGCCGATGAAATGATGCACTCTACAATCCTGAAAAACTTACAATTTCGAATGATACTGGTTCCTCATTCACTGCTCCATCTGATAGAAAACATTGGAAGCTTAGTGCAGGAGGCTGAAAGAACTGATCAGCTTTAAAACAAAAACCTCTTGGAGCTCAAAGCTTTCAATGAGAGTCTGAGCCAGGGGGTAAATTCAGGTAACCTTTATTGCAACGCAACTTTGTTACATCTTCAGATCCCCCTGCAAAAAGGCAGAGAGAAAGTAGCTGCTTTTTAAACAGCTCAAGTTGAAAGTACATACACTCCCCCCGCCAAACCCCCCACACCACCCCACGTTCTTTACTATTGGTTAGCACCCAGTCGTCCCTTTGTAATTGGATCCTTGGGACAGCTGTAACCAGGAGGATGTGTTGCCTCCTCACTCAGCAATTTCAATCCATACTCTGTCTCCAAGTAAGTTTCTCCCCTCTCATTTGCCGAGTGAGGAGGGGTGGGGCAGTGTAGAGTCAACCAC
Organism: Chiloscyllium punctatum; assembly: GCF_047496795.1. Taxonomy (NCBI): domain Eukaryota; kingdom Metazoa; phylum Chordata; class Chondrichthyes; order Orectolobiformes; family Hemiscylliidae; genus Chiloscyllium; species Chiloscyllium punctatum. The sequence continues at coordinate 69,437,133 of NC_092754.1, forward strand.
ACTGCTGTAGACCTGGAGTCATGTGTAGGCCAGACCGGGTAAAGGATGCAACTTGGCCATCACAGTTTCAATTCCCCTCCAGGTGAACTCGCTAGTGCCTCCGCAGGCCGGAGGAGCAGGTGGAAGCCTTCTTGCACTGACAGCAGGTGAACGGCCTCTCCCCCGTGTGGACCCGTTGGTGGGTCAGCAGGGTGGAGACCTGGGTAAAGCACTTCCCACACTCGGGGCAGGGGAACGGCCTCTCCCCGGTGTGGCTGCGCCGATGAGAGTCCAGGGTAGATGGGAAACAGAAGCTTTTCCCGCAGTCATCACACTTCCATCGTTTCTCCAAAAGGTGGGATTTCTCTGGTTTGTCCATGACTAAAGCTTCAGTTACACACAAACACGCATACAGCCCCACGCTGCCGTCAATTCCTCTTTCCAGGCTGTATAGCGGTTACATGCTCCACACTCAGTGCACTGCAACAGTAGGGTCTCTCATCCAGTCCCACTGACGCTGATAATGTACCCAAACAGGAACCAAAAAGCTTTGCTCCTTCTCACAGGCTCATAGTTGAAAATTGTTGCGGTCCGAATGCACTGAGTGACTGTCAGACATTGACTCAAAGTGAGGACTGCAGACGCTGGAGAGTCAGTGTCGAAATATGTGGCATTGGAAAAATCACAGCAGGTCAGGCAGCATCCGAGGAACAGGAGAGTCAATGTTTCGGGAATAAGCCCTTCATTTGTTGATTTTGAATCTTCTGACTTCAGATTTTCAAATACTCTGCAAAAAGAGATTACAAAAGTCATCACTATCAGTGCAGGGTAGAAATTCAAAACAGGCAATTCTACTTTCTGCACAATATTCTTTTGTTGTTCCACAAAATTGAAAGCACCATCCCACTCTCTCTTTCCCTCTGTTCTCACTCTGATCTAACTAATTTTCCTGAAGTTGCTGATTCAGGATCTTACAGGGGCAGAAAAAGCAAAAACATCAAGACTGACATCTCTCTGAATTTTGGATACCTCCACCTGAAAGTTAATATCTTTCACAACACTGGGATCCTGCTGAGAGTGAGCAGGTCTGATTTTGGGAGGCAAAAAAAAAAGTGTGTCAATTCAGGGTGAACCTGCAATGCAGCTTCTTGAAGAAGGACCAGACACAAAATGGTTAATGACCCCGGGAAGGTGGGAGCAAAATGAGACATCAAGCCATTAACACCGACACACTTCAGTCAAACTCTTCTGCCTCCAGTCAGGGCAAAACATGCTCTGAAAATCCAGCCTTCACAACCACACTTCTGCTTTCACTGAAGACAATTAGAGTCACACATCACGGAAACAGACCCTTTGGTCCAACCTGCCCAGATATCCTAAATTAATCTAGTCACGTTTGCCATCACTTGGCCCCTATATGGGCCGGGTGCTGACAGCTGGGACTAAATTGGGTTGGCTCTCTTGTCAGCAAGGACGAGTTGGACCGAAGGGTCTGTTTCTGTGCTGCACATCTCTATGACACCAGTCGCATTTACCATCACTTGGCCCTGACCCATCTGAACCCTTTGTATTCATACACCCATCCAGATGCCTTTTAACTGTTGGAATTCTAACAGCCCCCACCACTTCCTCTGGCAGCTCATTCCATAAAAGCACCACCCTCTTCATGATAAAGTTGCCCCCGAGGTCTCTTTTACATCTCCCCACTGCCCTCACCCTGAACCTATGACCCTCTAGTTTGGGACTCTCCCATCCCAAGGGAAAGACCTTGTCTATTTTCCCTATCCATACCCCTCATGATTTTATAAAAATCTCAGACTCTGGCACGATGGGGAAAACAGCTCCACCCCATCCTTCTGTCCCTCCTCTCCCGGGTAATTAAGACACATACCTGAGTTTGCAGAGTCTGCTGCCTCCCTGGATTCACTCCAGTTGGCACAAGTGAACAGATTCGCCCCACACACTCCCAGGACGAAGAATTGCTGAGAGGGAGGGAGTTTCATGCAAACTGACAGGGCCACTTCCGCGTTGTGACGCCTTCAATGGGTCAGGGGTGGGGTAGGGAATGGGAAAAGGGGCGAGAGGAAGGGGTGGGGCGTGGCCGGCCGGCTGGCTAGCCTGCACTGCCCTGCACAGTTTGCAGGAATTCCTTCCCTTCACAGAATCCCCACAGTATGGAAGCAGGCCACTCGGCCCGACGAGTCCACACTGACCCTCCGAAGGGTAACCCACCCACATCCATTCCCCTACACCTGTTGCTCTACTCCCTGACTATCACACCCTAACCTGCACATCCCTGGGCACTATGGGTAATTTAGCAAAGCAATTTCCCCCCTAACCGGGACAAAGTTAAAAATCAGAACAGCGCGTTATAGTCCAACAGGTTTATTTAGAAGCACTAGCTTTTGGAGCACTGTTCCTTCATCAAGTGGTTATGGAGAATAAGATCATAAGACACAGAATTTATAGAAAAACATGACAGTGTCCTGTCACTGAAATGATCCATTGAACAAACCTGGATTGTTAAGGCTTTCATCTTTACAAATGGGTTGTAGGTGTCATTAATATGCAAATCCCAGAAATCCCTGGAAAGCACCTTATCAAGCAAACTTAAAGTTTTATAACAAAAAGTGACACTTGAGCTCAGCTCTGAAAATGTGCATTCACTCCCGTGAATGTGTGTGCGTGTGTGTGTGCATGAGAGATCTTGTATGTGCGCATCTTATATATCTCTGTCTATTTGAGAACAGGTGCCTTACTTCTGTTGGTGTAAATATTGTTGTAAATCATAGCTGGATTCTCAGAGTTAGATGTAAGGGAGAGAGAATTCCTCAAGTAGGATAGTATAAGAATCCTGGGAGAGCCCCATTTGTGGTTTACTTTCTCATGAACAAACATTAAACACGAGCACCTCGTCATTTCGAATTTGGTTTCCTTTTTCTTGTGAGATCCCCTGCTGTGATTACACTGTGCCTGGGTGGCTGACAGGCTGGGAGATGGTGGGTTCGGGCTTGATTGACTGAATGCTTTATTGTTCCAGAAGGTGAAAAAGGGGACAAAGCTTCAGCAGAAATCCAGCAGAGCTGAGAACAGACCGACATCATACTCCTTGGGAACAGGGAGATCAACAGAGGACAGAGAAACCAGACCCTGAAACCCGAGCTGACATCAGACTACCATGTGATCAGAGCTTTGATGAGCAGTGCCAACCCTCTACCTTTACCAAGCTTCCCATCAGACAACACCCTCAATATACAGAATCTAATCCTTGCCATCCTGAAGCCATGTCTCTGTAAGGAGTCTCAGACCATAATTATTCACTTCAATGTGTGCAGTTAATTCATTCACTTTTGTTACAATGCAGCACACATTCAGACTCACCGTTTCAATTTTTGTGATCTTTAGAATCCAGTTTTGATTGCTGGTACATTTACTCTCCTTGTCCCTTTCTCTGATGTTCATTTCCCACATCACCTCACTGCTCACCGGCCTTGATTTGGATTGGCCATGCTAAATTGCCTATAATGATGACGGATGTGCAGGTTAGGTGGGTTAGACGTGGGAAATGCAGGGTTACAGTTACATTGTAATAGAAGCAGGAGAAGGCCATTTGGCCCATCCAACCTGCTCCGCCATTCATTAAGATCATGGCTGATCTATTCATCATCTGAGATCCTCCTCCTTGCATTGTCCCAACTACCTTTAATTCCCCTACCATGCAAAAACCCATCCAACTGTGTCTTGAATATAGTTAATGAAGCTGCCTCCACTGCTTCCTGGGGCAGAGAATTCCATAGATTCACTAGACTCCAGGAAAAGCAGTTCCTCCTCATCCCTGTCCTAAATTTACTCCTCCTAATCTTGAGCCTGGTTTCATTCACCAGCAGAAATGACTCAATAGGTAGGGCTTCATCCTCACAGTGCAATGAATTCCCACTTTGCACCAAAACCTCGGATTTACTCACTCACTCAGTTGCTGTCTCACAAATGCAAGATTTCATTGTAACTTCTTCTGCTCCCATTAAGGGCAAACATCTTTGAAAGCTCCTCTTCAACTCCAACCTTCACAATCACCCTTCTGCTCTCCCCGAAGATGATTAGAGTCATACAGCACAGAATCAGACCCTTTGTCCATCCACACATCATTCCTGATGAAGTGCTCGGGACCGAAATGTCGACTCTCAAGGTCCTCAGATGTTGCCTGACCTACTGCCTTTTTCGAGCACCACACTTTGCCTCTGATCTCCAGCATCTGCAGTTCTCACTTTCTCCACATCCCAAAGTATCACCATTTAAATAATACACTGTCTTTCTGCTTTTCTTTTTCCACAGCAAAGACTATAACTTCACATTGAGATACTGCATTTGCCACGTGTTTGTAAATTGTGGTCTTCTCTACTTCGGGGAGACCGAAACTTGGGGAACGGTTTGGTGAGCATCACAGCTGGGTCCGAGAGGCTGACCAGACCTCCCAGTCACCATCGATTTTAATTCCCCTTCCCACTCCCTTTCTGACAAGAACATCTTAGCCTTCCTTTATTACCACAACGAACCAAACTGCAAATTAGGGAACAAACCCCATCTTCCGCCCGGGCAGCCTACAGCCTGCAGGACCCAACATCGAGTTCTCCAATTTCAAATAACCTCCCTTTCCATCCCCCGACTCCCTTCTCAGCCCCGTGCCCCTCACTATCACTCCTTCCTGTCACCAACCTGATTTCTTCCACCCAACGATTAATCAGGCCGGACCCTCTCCCTATCTTCACCTATCCCCAATTTAGCCCCAGCCCCCATCCCCAGTCCTGAAGAAGGGTTACACCCGAAATATCGACTTCTCCACCTCTTGATGCTGCCTGATTTTCTGTGTCCTTCCAGCCTCCTGCCTGTCTATTTTGCCAATTGAAACACAGACCTCGATCACTTTTCCATAGTCCGTCCCCTCCCTGGGTTCAATCCCTTTCCTTTCAGTTGGTGTAAGTCAACAATTGAACTCCGGAAAGAAACAGAAATGGCAAAGGGGGCGAGAAAAGAGAGTGCCGTACTCACAGATCTGAGACAGAGGAAGGAATTTGCGGTCTGAGTGAAGCTCAATGTTGATTCAGAAAGAGAGGAGCAAGAGGAGCAGCTTCAGAAACTCATGGTCCAACTTCCGCATTCAGACAATGGGGTGGCTCTGATTGGCAGGAGGACCAGTTTCGTTCTGGTCCTCCACGGTTCCCTATTGGGCCATCAAAGGAAGGTCGCGCGCCTTTTTTTTGCGGAAAGCAATGAGCATGCCCAGAGTTTTGCTGACACCAGTGGGCATGTGCACTGCGTTGATGACACCGGAAAACATGCGCAGTATGCTCACTTGGGGTGCTGGTGATTCTTGGAGAAAGTGAGGACTGCAGATGCTGGAGACCAGAGTTGAAAATTCGGGCATAAAATTCCTGAAGAAGGGCTTATGCGCGAAACGATGATTCTCCTGCTCCTCGGATGCTGCCTGGCCTGCTGTGTTTTTCCAGCACCACACTTTTCAATGCTGGTGTTTCTGTCAGATGTTAAGAATCCAAATGCCAATAGGAAAAAAAGCCACAAGTTGTGTTTCCCTGTGATTCGACATTGCATTCTCTCTGGCTTTTCCCCGAGTCCAGGTCATGGGTTTAGGGTGAGGGGGGAAAGGTTTCTGAGGGGCAACCTTTTTGCACAGACGCTGGTGCGTGTCAGCCAGAGGGAGTGGCGGAGGCTAGTACAATGATAATATTTAATATGCATCTGGATGGGGATATAAATAGGACAGATTCAGAGGGATAAGGGGCCAAATACTGGCAAATGGGTCACTAGATTAATTTAGGATATCTGGTCGGCATAGACGGGTTATTTGTGCTCTGTGATGCTATTTCTAGATAGTTGGAACCAACTTCACAAGACTAGGACTAGGCCATTCACCCCTTACATTCAAGATCAGAGTGGTGTTGGAAATGACAGCAGGTCAGACAGCATCCAAGGAGCAGGAACATTGACGTTTCAGACAAAAGTCTCGAATGCTGCCTGACCGGCTGTGCTTTTCCAGCACCACTCTAATCTTGACTCTAATCTCCTGCATCTGCAGTGCTCACTTTCGCCCATTCACCCCTTCCAGCCTGTCCTGAGCGGTGGCCTGACTGCGTTTATTTCAGCGAAAGAATCAGATAGATTTCAGCAGCTCTTTTAAAAAAAAACTTGAACGCGCTTTTCTGGCTTTAATGATGTTTCTGAAGATATTATTTTAGGTATTCTCAATTTTGAAGATCAGCCATTTCTCACCCCACCCGACTCCCAGGTAGAGTCATCACCATCCATTATCTCTCTCTCTCTCTCTCTCTGTCCTTTGAAGGGTTTGATACAGCGGTCAAAGATGGTTCAAGGCTCGAGAAAGGACGGGTGTGGTGGGGGCTGGGGAGAAAAGAGACAGACTGGATGGGGGACAGAGAGAGAGAAAATGGACGGGGGGCAGAGGGTGGGGGTAGAGAGAGAGAGAATGAATGGGGTTGATAGAGAGATTGAGCGGGGGAGAGAGTGGGCGTGGCGGAGAAGTGGGAGATGGCACAGGGCAGGGTGATACTAGGCACACAGACACACAAGATGGTCACTGAGCCATCAGTTGGCCAACTTGACACACAAGATGGCCGCTGGATCACAATATGGAGAGAAACAGCAGAGCAGATACAGACACTGCCTGGGGCCACCAGAATGTTAGCACAATGGACTCACAACCGAGGTGATTAGTTTAAGGCGGGTGGGGGAGAGAATATTCATGAGTAATGAACACTGCCCGCCGAAGTGTCTGGGTCCAGCCAACACCTCTTATAGAAGTGCTAACAGCATGATACAGACTCAATACCAAATGCTAATAGCCAGGGCTGCAGGAATCCTCCTTCTCAGGGAGAGCAATTAGCGCCCATTACAACAACAATGGATTTCCATGGAGACATTGAAATGGACAATGTCTGCACTGAAACTGACAACGACTGTGTGGAAATTAACAAAGGTTGTGCTGGAACTGACAATGATTGTATCAACTATCAACGATTCTGCAAGGATTACCATAAACAAATCATGTTACAAAAACAATAATCTCATCCCTGACCGATTGTATCACAAAATGTATAAAAGTCTCTTGACGTGTGCTCCGGGTCGAGAGAAGTCTCACAGATGACACTGTGCTGTTGGTGTCTTTTTCTCCCCGGAGCCCCGGTATTTCCTTGTGCAATAAACTCTGTCATTGAACCCCAATTCTGATTCCGAGCCTGGTGCTTTTCCCCACAACAGGGGAGAGAGAATGGGGAGGGGGGGGAGAGAGTATGTGGGAGGGGAGAGAGAATGGGGGTGTGGGAGAGAGAATGGGGAGGGGAGAGAGAATGGAGGGAAGGGGAGAGAATGGTGGAGGGGAGAGAGAATGGGGGAGAGGGGAGAGAGAATGGGGGAGGTGAGAGAGACTGAGGGGAGAGAGACTGGGGGGAAGGGAAGAGAGAATGGGGAGGGGAAAGAGAATGGGGAGGGGAGAGAGAATGGGGGGTGAGAGAGAGAGAATGGGGGAGAGAGAGACTGGGGAGTGAACGGACATGGCACAAAGCGTGTGGTGAGAGAGAATAGTGGGAGGCAGATGGTGGGGAGAGAATAGATGGAGGGGACAGAGGACGTGGAAAGAAATGACAGGGATGCAGAGGGTTGCATGAGAGAGAATGGATAGTGTGTTCAGAGGAAAGAGAGAGAATGGACAAGAAGCTGGGGCTGGAGAGAGAATGGACAGGGGGTGCTGTCGTTGGCGGGGGCAATGGACAATGAGCACTGAGGGTGGCGGGCAGAATAGACGAGGTGCTGTGAGGGTGGGGAGAATGGATGGGGGCGCTGTGAGTGGCAGGGAGAATGGATAGAGGGTGCTGGAGTGGCGGGGGTGAATGGACAGGGGGCACTTGGGGTGGCGGGGGATAATAGATAGAGGGCGCTTGAATGGCGGTGGAGAATGGATAGTTGGTGCTGTGGGTGGCAGGGGAGAAATGGACAGGAAGCGCTGTGTGTGGCCAAGATTAAAAGGGTTAATGACAGTCAACACTTATCAGATTGTTCCTGGAACAGAAAAACTTGCACTGAAGGGTCCCAGAAGAGGGGTGTTTCATATGTATTCCTTCAATTAGTTTTGAAATATTATTGTGTATCTTAAGTGTTAAGGTATACTTGGCATATAGAGAGATGGCTTTGGTTGTTGGAGGTCAGTCATCTCAGTTCCAGGACGTCTCTGCAGGAATTCATAGGGTCGTGTCTTCTTAGGCTCAACCATCTTCATCAGTGACCTTCCTCCATCATAAGGTCAGAGGTGGAGATATTCCCCAATAATTGGACAATGTTCGGCACGATTCACAACTCCTCACAAACTGAAGCAGTTCAGTTTGAAATGCAACAAGATCTTAACAATATCCAATGGGCTCAGGAATGGCAAGTAACATGTATGCCATGCCAATGACAAACAATGACTCATCCCCAAAAGAGATAATCTGACCACTGCCCCGTGATATTCAACAGTGTTACTGTCACTAAACACCCCACTATCAACGTTCTTGGGGTTTACCATTGACCAGAAACTCAACTAGACTAATCACAGACACAATGGCAACAAGAGCAGGCAACAGGTCAGGCATACTGTGACTCCCCAAACCCTGTCCATCTTCTACAAATCACAAGTCAGCAGTGTAATGGAATACTCTCCCACCAGCTTGGATGGGTGCAGCTTCAACAGCATCCAAAAAGCTTGATACCATCCAGGACAAAGTCGCCTGCTTGATTGGCACCATCTCCACATACATCCACTCCCTCTGCCCCACTGTTCAGAAGCAGGAATGTGTACGATCTACAAGATGCAACACAGAAATTCACCAAAGATCCTTAGAAAATGCCTTCCAAACCAACAACCACTTCCATCTAGAAGGACCAAGGCAACAGATGCTTGGGAACACAACCTCTTGCAAGTACCTCTCCAATCCACTCACCATCTTGACTTGGAAACACATTCCTGTTCCTTCAGTATTGCTAGGTCTAAATCCTGGAATTCTCTCCCTCAGGACATTGTGGGTCACCGTACAGCGTGTGGACCACAGCAGTTGAAGAAGGCAGGTCACCACCACCTTCTCAAGGGGAACTAAATGCTGGCCAGCCAGCGATGCCCATGTACCACGAGTAACTTTTAATAAATGATTGAAACGGAGGGTTGGAACCTGCAAACCAAACAAAAATCAACGTTCAGGTGGAACAGACGTCGGGCTTTGATTCGGTCCTTATTTGAGGGCAGATAAAGAGCGATATACTGACACTGAACTGGAATAGAGAGTTAAACACCTGTAGTGTTTCACTCAGTCTATCAATTGAAAATCGATTAAAGATTAGCTCTTGACGTGTTCGTCATTCACACGTAAAAAAGGACGGTTAAGAAGGCATATGGGACTCTTGATTTCATCTCTTTAATGGCTAATGTAATACCCACAGTCCCATGCGATCCAGACTCCGCTCTATTGGCCGTGAGCAGTGTTCATGGTGCGCATGTGTGAGATTGGAATGGGACCCCTCCCCTCGTCGTTCTGATGGACGGGGAGACCAATCTTTGGGAAACCCTCTCGGACCGGAAGGGGCCTGGTCCTCCTGCCAATCAGAACCTCCGCCACTGTCTGAATGCGGAAGGTCGACCATGAGCTTCTGAAGTTGCTGTTGCTCCTCTCTCTCTGAATGAAGATTGAGCTTCAGTCCAGACTGTAACTTCCTTCCTCTGTTTAACATCTGGGAGGACCGTACTCTCTTTTCTCGCCCTCTTTCCCATTTCTTTTCTCATCCTTGGGTTCAGCTGTTGGTTTGTAGGAGCTGAGGGGAAAAAGAAAGTCAATCGAGGTGAAGGGACAGACTCTGGAAAAGGTTGGTCTAGATCTGTGTCTATTAATGTTTGACAGGCTTTGTTTCCTGAGCTTGAGACATTTACTTGTCTGGCAAAGAAGGATGGTGTCTTGATCCATGTTGGGGATGGAAGTGGATTATGCTGTGGGTGACTTGCTCGTAGTAGTCCAATAAGTATTAGATAAGTAATCATGACACACAAACCTTGGGTTATTGACTGTTTATTCGGAGCTCACGGGGAGAGCCAAGTCGACCTCATGGTCACAAGTCACTCTGACGAGAAACAGAGTTGTCTGATTATATAGGTTACAATCATTTAACAGTTAGCAAACTGTTAATTGCAGGAATTTGAGCAAACTGAGGCACTTTCCCCAGTCACGTCGTGTCTGGACAGTGTTGGTTAGTAGCTGATAAGTATACAATAGGTCCTTGCAAAGAGAGGATACTCCCATGCAAGGAAAGAATTTGTTTATCAGGTAACAGTACAGCTGCAAGGCCGAGTGTCTCTGTTGAGTCTGGGAATTAAGGGTAGTTGGGACAATGCAGGGAGGAGGAGCTCAGACAGTGGATAGATCAGCCCTGATCGTAATGAATGGTGGAGCAGGCTGGATGGGTCAAATGGCCGACTCCTGCTTCTATTACTATGAAACTATAACCCTGCATTTCCCATGGCTAACCCACCTAACCTGCACATCCCTGGGCACTGTGGCCAATTTAGCATGGCCAATCCAAATCAAGGCCAGTGAGCAGTGTAGTGATGTGGAAAATGAACATCAGAGAACAATAGAAAGGGACAAGGAGAGTAAATATACCAGCAATCAAAACTGGATTCTAAAGATCACAAAAATTGAAATGATACATGGTGAATCTGAATGTTTGCCACATTGTAACAAAAGTAAATGAATTAACTGCACTCATTGAAATGAATAATTATGGTCTGAGACTCCTTACAGACACATGGCTTCAGGATGGCAAGAATTGGATCCTGAATATTGAGGGGGGAGTCAGATGGGAAGCGAGGTCAGGCAGAGGGTTGGCATTGCTAATCAAAGCACTGATCACAGGGTAGTCTGGTGTCAGCTCGGATTTCAGGGCCTGATTTCTCTGTCCTCTGATCTCCCTGTTCCCACAGAGTAAGATGTCGGTCTATCCTCACCTTTGCTGGACTTCTGCTGAAGCTTTCACGCCTCTTTTACAGCTTCCAGAACAAGAAAACATTCAGTCAATCGAAAGCGAACCTACAGTCTCAGCCTGTCACCATTCCAGATACAGAGTGTAGTCACAGCAGGGAATCAAACAAGAAAAATGAAACAAAATCAGAAATAAATAAATGCCTAATGTTTGTTCATTAGGAAGTAAACCAGAAATAGGGCTGTCCCAGGATTCTGATAGTGCCATACTTGAGGAATTCTCTCTCCCTTCGATGTAACTATTAGTACTGTTGGAGCAAAGTAACTCGTGTGTCAAATCGTTTAAAGTAAAGTAGTCAGGAGAGGAGACCTTGAGCAATCAACTAGCTTTATTCGTTGCCATTGGGGAATACCTCTTAGTTCAAAATAAAGTCTGACATAATCCAATAAAATACAGAATGTTACAAGTTTTATGTAAAACACAAGCCCCACTCTCCATTAATTATGCAACTGAGGGGCAGTCGTAAGGTTCACATACATTGTCCAGACCTACATTTCTTCATGTCTACAAAACTGAATGTTATCTTATACTGCAGGTTCAGCTAGGCTCTAATTACCGATAAGGGACAGAGAGAACCAATCCATCATTCTATGAAGCAGCACAGTCTAATGGCCTGAGGAGCAGAGACAGCCTGCAGCTGCAAGGTCAGGCTATCAAAACAGAATTCCTTAGCCAGGGCTCAGACAGCATTCTGTTAACAGGCTACATTTTACTGCAAACATTGCTTTGTGACAATATGGCTTCCATGCAGTTTTGTGTCAGGGGTAGCTAGCTTTTCTGTTTTTATATTTAAAATGCACCCGATTCCCACCAGTAACTGCAACAGGTACAAGTACAGCACATGCAATATTCCTCATTGCAGCTTCAAGCCGGTTTTGCATCCTCTGTTCTTCCTTCACTTTGGCTCCAGCACATTCAGCTTCCTTCCCTCATTCCCAGCCCCCCGCCCTAATGTTCCAAGCTGACCCGCAAAAGTTCGGTTTGTCCCTCCATTCTTTCCCAGTTGTCTTGTGTGGGTTTTGAAAACTTTCCCAATCCTCTGATTATAGGAGTTGAATTTATGTTGTAGCTGCACCAGACATTGGTTAGGCCACTTTTGGGATGTTGTGTGCAGTTCTGGTATCTCTGCTAGAGGAAGGATGTTGTGAAACTTGAAAGAGTTCGGAAAAGATTGACAAGGATGTTGTCAGGGTTTGAGCTGAACAGGCTGGGGCTGTTTTCTCTCGAGCACCAGAGGCTGAGGGGTGACCCTACAAACATTTATAAAATCAGGAGGGGCATGGAGAGGGTAAATAGACAAGATCTTTTCCCTAGATGGGTCGTAGTGTCAGGGTGAGGGTGAGATTTAAAAGGGGCAACTCCTCCATTCAGAGGGTGGTGCGTGCAAGGAATGAGCTGCCAGAGGAAGTGGTGGTAGCTGGTACAATTACAGCATTTAAAAGGTACCCAGCTGGTGTAATGGAAAATTAACATTTATTGTGAAATCTATAAAAGCATAGGGTAACAAAGAAGTCAGGGCCTGACTTTGCAGACAGGCAGAAAAAAAATGTCAAGTTAAACCGACCTAACAGCAGACTTACAAGGCCAGTAAACTACCATATCAAGAGTCAAGGAATGAGAAAAACAACTCCATACATGAAAAGGACCTCCAATGTTCCAGGCTCCTGGTCTTGAGCTGTTGATAAGGAGAAGTGAATCCAGCCAGGACTGACACAGTTAAGGCGAGTGTTGTAGAGCAAGGAGACCTTGGACTGTAGTTCCTTGAAATTGGAGTCGCAGGTAGGCAGGATAGTGAAGAAGGCGTTTGGTATGCTGGCCTTTATTGGTCAGAGCAGAGAGTACAGGAGTTGGGAGGTTAAGTTGTGGATGTGCAGGGCATTGGTCAGGCCACTTTTGGGAATACTGTGTTCAGTTCTGGTCTCCCTGCTGTAGGAAACACGTGTGATACTTCGAAAGATTGACAAGGCTGTTGCCAGATTTTGAGGGTTTGAGCTACATGGAGAGGCTGAATAGGCTGGGAATATTTACCCTGGAGCATCGGAGGCTGCATGGTGATTTTATAGACGTTTGTGAGGGGCATGGATAGGGTGAGTACTTAAAGTCGTTTCCCCAGGGTAGGGGAGTCCAAAACTAGAGGGCATCCATTTGAGGTGAGAGGGGAATGATTTGAAAGGGACCTGAGGGGCAACCTTTTCACACAGAGGGTGGTGCATGTATAGACCAAACTACCAGAGGAAGTGGTGGAGACTGGTAGAATTACAACTTTTAAAAGGCATCGAGATGTTAGTCTGTTCTCAGCTCTGCTGGATTTCTATAAATTCGGTGTCTTTTGATCTTATTCTCCACAACCACCTGATGAAGGATCAGCGCTCCAAAAGCGAGTGCTTCCAAATAACCCATTGAACACTCACTCGGTGTTGTGTGATTTTTAAGTATGTCCAGGTATGGTTGGATTGACTGTGCTCAATTACATAGTGCCCAGGGATGTGCAGGTTAGGTGCATTAATCAGGGGATAAATGTTGAGCAATAGGGGTAAGGGAATGAGTGTGGGTGGGTTACCTTTGGAGGGTCAATGTGGAGTCTTTGTGCCAAGTGGCCTGCTCCCACACTCTGGGGATTCTCACAATCTCATTTTTTTTTTGCTTCCCAAAATCAGACCTGCTCACCTCTCCGCAGGATCCCAATGTTGTGAAATATATTAACTTTCAGGTGGAGTTATCCAAAATTCAGAGAGATGTCAGTCTTGATGTTTTTGCTCATCTGCCCCTGTAAGATCCTGAATCAGCACCTTCAGGAGAATTAGTTAGAATGGAGTGAGAACAGAGGGGGAGAGAGAGTGGGATGGTGCCTTCAATTTTGTGGAATAACAAAAGAAAAGAATATTCCACAGACAGTAGAATTCCTTGTTCAGGTTTTCTACCCTGCACTGACAGTGATGACCTTTGTAATCTCTTTTTACAGAGTATTTGAAGATCTGAAGATGGAAGTTTCAATATCAACACATGAAGTGCTTATGCCCAAAACATCGACTCTCCTGCTCCTCCGATGCTGCCTGACCTGCTGTGCTTTTCCAGCACTGCACTTTTCGACTCTGACTCTCCAGCATCTGCTGTCCTCACTTTGACGTCAGTGTCTGACAGTCACTGCAAGGATGCCTGCCTTGAAGAAGTTTTCCTCCTCTCTCTCTACAAGAATCTCAGGGAGTCCCTCTCCCACTGCAACTCCCAGGTCATTTCCTCTGCCCTGAAGCTCTTCAACCATGTCGTGAAACAGACTCGCTACCACAGCCTCCTTGACCTATCACCTTCATCCCCTCCCCCACTCACCCATTGTATTCTATGCTACTTTCTCCCCACCCCCACCCTCCTCTAGCTTATCTCTACACGCTTCAGGCTGACTGCCTTTATTCCTGATGAAGGGCTTTTGCCCGAAACGTCGATTTCGAAGCTACTTGGATGCTGCCCTAACTGCTGTGCTCTTCCAGCACCACTAATCCAGAATCTGGTTTCCAGCATCTGCAGTCATTGTTTTTACCTCGTCACTCAATCCATCAGGAACACAATGATTTTTGACTATGATTCTGTGAGAAGGAGCAAAGCCTTTTGGTTCCTGTTTGAGCACGTTTTCAGCATCAGTGGGACTGGATGAGAGACCCTACCGTTGCAGTGCACTGAGTGTGGGGCCTGGGAAGAGGAATTTACGGCGGGGAGGGGCTCCACACGCGTTGGTGTGTGGCTGAAGCTTTGGCCATGGAGAAACCTGAGGAATCCCGCCCCGTGGAGAAACCGTGGAAGTGTGGCGACTGTGGGACTGGCTTTCGTGCCCCGTCTGTCCCGGAGACTCATCGGCGCAGTCACACCGGGGAGAGGCCATTCCCCTGCACCGACTGCGGGAAGGCCTTCAGACATTCCTCCAACCTCCAGACCCACCGGCGGGTCCACACCGGGGAGAGGCCGTTCCCGTGCAACGAGTGCGGGAAGGCCTTCAGCAATTCCTCTAACCTGCTGAGGCACCAGCGGGTCCACACGGGGGAGAGGCCCTTCAGCTGCCCCGAGTGCGGGAAGGCCTTCACCTGCTCCTCCTACCTGCGGAGCCACCAGCGAGTTCATGTACCATCGCAGGGCGATTGAAGGAATGACGGCCGAGTACCATTTATTGACTGGACTATCAACCCAGTTCCAGGGATCCCGGGTTCAATTCCCACCACGACAGATGGTGGAATTGAAATTTGGTCAGAAATCTGGAGTTCAGAATCTAACGGTGAAACCATTGTCGGTGGGGTGGGGGTGGAAGAAAACCCCCACCCTGATTCACTCCGTTCTTTTTTAGGGAAAGAAACTGTCGTTGTGGGAGAGGATTCACTCAACCGTCCCAGCTGCATCCTTTACCCGGTCTGGCCTACACGTGACTCCAGACCCACAGCAGTATGATTGACTCTACACTGCCCATCCAACTTACTTGGAAACAGGGATACGTTGAAAATGCTGAGTGAGGCAGTACTTTCTCCGGGTTAAGGCTGTACCAAGGATCCAATTACAAAGGGTCAACTGGGTAATGACCAATAATGAAGAAAGTGAGGGGTTGGAGGGGGTGTGTGCTCTTTGGTGAAGCTGTATCAAAGTTGGGTCGCAATAAAGATTACCTGCCGAGCTCAGGCCAGCTCAGACTCTCATTGAGAGCTTTGAACTGCAACAGGTTTTTGTTTTAAAACTGCTCATTTCTTACAGGTGAAAGTGAGAACTGCTGATGCTGGAGATCAGAGTCGAGCTTAGAGTGGTGCTGGCAAAGCACAGCAGGTCAGGCAGCATCCGAAGAGCAGGAAAATCGACATTTTTTGGGCAACGTTGATTTTCCTGCTCCTCGGATGCTGCCTGACCTGTTGTGCTGATTTCTGACAGCCTCCTGTACTATGTTTCCAATGTTATGTATCGGTTGCAGCAGTGAATGAGTAGCCAGTATTGTTAGAAATTGTGAATTTTTCAGGAGTGCAGGTACTCCATCATCCCATTGTCATTGTACAGTTTCCTGGCAGCACTGGGAGGTGTGGGCTGTGTCCATTGGAAACGATATGGAGGTGCTGGTGTTGGACTGGGGTGGAGAAAGTTACAAATCACACAACACCAGGTTATAGTCCAACAGGTTTATTTGTAAGCACGAGCTTTCGGAGCGGTGCCCCTTCATCAGGTAGCTGTGGAGCAAGGTCATAAGACACAGAATTTATAGCAAAAGATCACAGTGTCATGCAACAGACAGGACATATTAAACAAATCTAGATTGCAGATTAATCTTTCATCTTTTAGTATGGGCTGCAGGTTTCAGTTCATTAATATGTAAATCCCAGAACTACTTTTAATTCACCTTCTCGAGATGATGTAAGGTTTTATAAAAATAGGTGACGTTGCAGCTCAGATACTGCACAAAAGTGTCTGAATCCCAATCTTGAATCAGACTGGTTCTCCGAACCAAAGTAGGAATTCATAAAATATTACATGGATTGACTGTCTGCAGTTTGTATGATTTTGAGCAAAATTGAATATATCTGCAAATATAATTCTGCAAATGGAAATTCACCCCATTGACTTATGTGTGATTGTATCTGCACGAGTGTGTGTGTGTGTGAGATGGTGTATAAGCCTGTGAGATGGTGTGAGTGTTAGGGTGTGTGTGTGTCTGAGAGAGCGAGAGATAAAGGAAAGGGGTTGCATTTTGCTAAAAGAAGGAAGGGCAGGACTTGTACCATTAATGGTAGGGCCCTGCATCGTCATGTAGAACAGATTCATGGGGGGGGGGGGGGGGCGTTGAGGGGTTCAGGTACATAAAGTTAAAAATCTCTCAACACCAGGTTATTGTCCAACTGGTTTATTTGGAAACACAAGCTTTTGGAGCACTGCTCCTTCATGGGATGTTTGTGGAACAGGATCATAAGACACAACCACCTGATGAAGGAGCAGTACTCCAAAAGCTAATGCTTGCAAATGAGCCTGTTGGAGTATCAGCTGGTGTGGTGTGAATTTTAACTTCATCCACCCCAGTCCAACACCGGCATCTCCAAGTCGGGGACATAGTTCTTTGGAAGTTGCATCATTGGTAGACAGGGTGGTGAAAGAGGCATTTAGCACACTTTCCTTCATTGTTCACACCGTTCAGTGCAGGAGTTGGGACATCACGTTGAGGTTGGACAGGATATTGGTTGAGACCATGTGTAGAGTACTGAGTACACTTCTGGTCGCCCTATCGACGACCACAAGTTGTCGGGTGACCTTATTTCGATTTATAAAGTAATGGGGCGTGTAGGAAAGGTAAATATCACAGGGGGGGAAAAATGATGCATCTCCCCTTTTTAACTTCTCTTGACATTCAGACACTTCAATCCTGTCAGTTACAGCCTCATCGCCAGAGAGCAGACTGCGCGTGCTCCTCACTGCACACAAGGCACACGTCTCGCGACTTTCTTTTGGTGGACCAATCGGAAGCCTTGGAGGACCGGAAGGTGACTGGTCCTCCTGCCAATCAGAGCCTTCCTATTGTCTGAATGCGGAAGTTGGAACACGAGCTTCGAGAGCTGCTGCTGCTCTGTCTCTGAATGAAGATTGAGTTTGCTCCAGACTGCAACCTCTTTACTCTGTCAACCATCTGTGAGTAGGGCACTCTCTTCCCAACTCCTTTTCCTGTTTTTCCCCCCCATTCTTGGATTCAGTCTTTGACTTCCATTTCCTTTCGGTTGCTGCAAGTGAATGCACGGCGTGGACCGATTCGGGAAAAGGTTTTCATAAACAGAGAGTGGTTCATGTATGGGATGAATGTCCAGAGGTAGTGGTGGATGCACTACCCCCAACAACCCTCTGAAGAGCAACCCTCCCAGACCCACTCCCCAACATTTACCCCTTCACCTGACCCTACACGCAATTTAGCGTGGCCAATTCACCTAACCTGCACATCTTTGGAGTGTGGGAGGAAACCAGAGCACCCGGAGGAAACCCACACAGACAGTTGCCCGAGGCAGGAATTGAACTTGGGTCTCTGGCGCTGTGACGCAGCAGTGCTACTCACTGTGCCACCTAGGACAGATGAGGAGGAACTGCTTTTCCTAGAGAATAGTCAATCTATGGAATTCTCTGCCCAAGGAAGCAGTAGAGGCATCTTCATTAAGTATATTCAAGACACAATGGATGGGTTTTCATGGTCAGGGAGTTAAGGGTAGTTGGGATAATGCAGGGAGAAAGAGCTGAGCCAATGGATATATCAGCCACAATCAGCTCGGATTTCAGTTTTCCACAGAATAAGATATTGGTCTGTTCTCTGCTCTGCTGGATTTCTGCTGAAGCCTTGACCTCCCCACCCCCCACACCTTCTGGAACACTAAAACATTCAGTCAATCAAGACCCAAGCCACAGTCTCCCAGCCTGTCAACCATCCAGACACAGAGTGTAGTCCTAGCTGGGAATCAAACAAGAAAAACAGAACAAAATTAGAAATAAATAAATGCTCGTGCTTAATGTTTGTTCATGAGGAAGTAAACCAGAAATAGGGCTCTCCCAGGATTCTTATAGTGCCCCTCTTGAGGCACTCTCTCACCCTAACATCTAACTATTCATACCCAGCTATGATTTACAACAATATTTACACCAGCAGAATTAAAGCATCTGTTATCAAGTCGACATAGAGATATACAGCACAAAATAGACTTTTCTCTGTCTCATTCACACACATATACATCCATGGGGGTGAATTTGTATTTGCAGAATTATATTTGCAGAGACATTCTATTTTTCTCAAAAATGCACAATATGCAGGCTGATCCATGTAATGTTTTGTAAATTCCACTTTGGAAATAGAACCAGTCTGACTCAAGATTGTGTTACAGACAGACTCTGACCTCACACCTTTAATGCATTGTCAGAGCTGAGCTGTCACATTTTGTTATAAAACCTTGAGTTATCTCAAGAAGATGTCTTTCAGGAAATTCTGGGATTTACAAATGAATGATACGAGCAGCCCATATCCCTCTAAACCCTTCCCATTCACGTACCCATCCAGCTGCTCTTTAAAAGTTGTATTTGTGCCAGCCTCCACCACTTCCTCTCGCAGCTCATTGCACACACTCACCACCCTCTGTGCGAAAAAGTACAAATCTATGCCTTCCTCATCCCCTGTTTTACCTTTACTGATACCTTTGGGGATCTCTGAACTTGGACAGTAAGGTCCCTTTGTTCCTGAGCACTCTGTAGGGATCTATTATTTATTGCTTACTTCCTTCCCTATTAAGATGAGATGTTGTTCCTCCAATTTGTGGTTTGATTCATTGTGGCAATAGAGGAGGCCAAAGATGGTCATGTCAGAAAGGGGGTGGGAAGGGGAATTGAAATGGGTGGTGACTGGGAACTCTGGTCGGCTCTGTGGACCTGGATATGATGCTCAGTGAACCATTTCCCAGGTTTGTGCTCACTCTCCCCGATATAGAGAAGACCACAACTGGCAAACACATGGCAAATGCAGTACCACAATATGAAGTTATAGCCTTTGTTTTGGGAAAAAAAGTAGAAAGGAAGTGCATTGTTTAAATGGAGATGTAATTGGATGTGGAGAAAGTGAGAACTGCAGATGCTGGAGATCAGGGTCAAAAAGTGTGGTACTGGAAGAGCACGGTAGGTTAGGCAGCGTCCGAGGAGCAGGACAGTTGACTTTTTGGGCACGAGCCCTTCATCAGGAATGATGTGTGGATAGACAAAGGAGCCTCAGCGTCCTCCTACACCAGTCACTGCCAGTTGTCAGACAGGTGCAGCAAACAATCAGCAAGGCAAGTGGTGTATTAGCAAGAGGAATTGAGTTCAGAAGTGGGGAGGTCTTCCTGCAGTTAGGGGGTCATTGAATATATTCAAGGCTGAGTTCATCTGATTTTTGAAGAACAAAGAAGTGGATGTTTGTGGGGGAAGGCAAGAGCATGGTTTCAAGACCAGTACAGAACAGTTCCAGAGTCAAACAGCACAGAAACAGACCCTTAAGTCCAACTAGTCAGAGAGATATACAGCATGGAAAGAGACCCTTCGGTCCAACCCGTCCATGCCGACCAGATATCCCATCCCAGTCTAGTCCCATCTGCCAGCATCTGGCCCATATCCCTCCAAACCCTTCCCATTCATATACCCGTCCAGATGGCTTTTAAATCTTGTAATTGTACCAGCCTCCACCACTTCCTCCTGCAGCTCATTCCATACATGTCCTACCCTCTGTGTGAAAAGGTTGCCCCTCAGATCTCTTTTGTTTCTTTCTCACCCTAAACCTATGCCCTCTTGTTCTGAGATGTCAGTCTTGACGTTTTTGCTTTTTCTGCCCTTGTAAGATCCTGAATCAGCACTTTCAGGAGAATTAGTTAGAGCGGAGTGAGAACAGAGTGGGGGGGGGGAGGGGAGAGAGTGGGATGGTGCTTTCAATTTTGTAGAATAACAAAAGAAAAGAAAATTCTACAAAGTAGAATTGCTTGTTTAGAGTTTCTACCCTGGGACTGACAGTGGTGACTTTTGTAATCTATTTTTACAGCGTATTTGAAGATCTGATGGCAGAAGTTTCTCAATCAACAGATGAGAAACATTGGCCCTCCTGCTCCTCAGATGCTGTCTGACATCCCCATGCTTTTCCAGTGCCACATTTTTCGACTGACTCTCCAGCATTTGCGGTCCTCACTTCAACATCAATGTCTGACAGTCACTCAGTCCACCAGGACCGCAACGATTTACGACTGTGATTTCTGTGAGAGGGATCAAAGCTTTTTGGTTCCTGACTGAGTATGTTTTCACCGTCAGTCTGACCCACTGAGTGTGGAGCCTGAAACAGTTGGACGGCCTGGGAAGAGGAATTCACGGCAGGGAGGGGCTGGAAAAGGGTTTATGTGCAGCTGAAGCTTCGGCCATGGAGAAACCTGAGGAATCCCGCCCCGTGGAGAAACGGTGGAAGTGTGGCGACTGTGGGAAAGGCTTTCATTTCCCGTCTGCCCTGGAGACTCATCGGCGCAGTCACACCGGGGAGAGGCCATTCCCCTGCACCGACTGCGGGAAGGCCTTCAGACATTCCTCCCACCTGCTGACCCACCAGCGGGACCACACGGGGGAGAGGCCCTTCAGCTGTCCCGATTGTGGGAAGGCCTTCATGTTTTTCTCTGCCCTGTTGGCCCACCGGCGAATCCACACGGGGGAGAGGCCGTTCAGCTGCTCTGAGTGTGGGAAGGGCTTCAACTATTCCTCCGACCTGCTG
This sequence comes from Chiloscyllium punctatum, assembly GCF_047496795.1. Lineage (NCBI taxonomy): Eukaryota > Metazoa > Chordata > Chondrichthyes > Orectolobiformes > Hemiscylliidae > Chiloscyllium > Chiloscyllium punctatum. The sequence continues at coordinate 69,458,449 of NC_092754.1, forward strand.
AGGCACCAACGGGTTCACTCAGGGGCGAGGCCCTTCAGCTGCCCCGAGTGCGGGAAGGCCTTCAGCAATTACTCCAACCTCCAGACCCACCAGCGAGTGCACACGGGGGAGAGACCCTTCAGCTGCCCCGAGTGTGGGAAGGCCTTTACCCAGGTCTCCACCCTGCTGAGACACCAGCGGATCCACACGGGGGAGAGGCCATTCACCTGCTCTCAGTGCGGGAAGGGCTTCACCCGCTCCTTCCATCTGCAGAAGCACCAGCGAGTTCACGTGCCATCGCAGGGGAATTGAAGGAGTGACGGCCGAGTGCCATTATCGATTGGACTATCAACCCGGTTCCGGGGAGTCCTGGGTTTGAATCCCACTGTGGCAGATGGTGGAATTGGTATTTGGTCAGAAATGTGGAGTTCGGAATCTAACCATGAGACCGTTTCAGGGAGGGGGTGGTGCAGGGGAGAAAGCCCCCATCTGATTCCCTCTCTCCCTTGTTAGGGAAGGGAACCACCATTGTGGGAAAGGATTCACTCAGTCGTTCCAGCTGCATCCTTTACCCGGTCTGGCCTACACCTGACTCCAGACCCACAGCAGTCTGGTTGACTGTACACTGCCCCTTCCTGGCAAATGAGCGGGGAGAAACTTACTTGGAGACAGGGTATGGGTTAAAATTGCTGAGTGAGGCAATACTTCCTCCGGGTTACGGCTGTACCAAGGATCCAATTACAAAGGGACAACTTGGTGCTGACCAATAGTAAAGACAGTGGGGTGTGTGTGGGCTTTGATCTTGAACTGTTTAAAAAGCTGCTACTTTGTCGATGCCTTTTTGCTGGGGGAATCTGAAGCTGTAACAAAGTCGGGTCACAATAAAGGTTACCTGAACTTACCGCCGGGCTCAGACTCTCATTGAAAGCTTTGAGCTCCGAGAGGTTTTTTGTTTTAAAGCTGCTCCTGTCTTTCAGCCTCTGCAGAGTTTCCAATGTCGTGTATCAGATGGAGCAGTGAATGAGTAGCTTGTATCATTAGAAATTGTACATCTTTCAGGTACTGCGTTGTTTCATCAGCATTGTCAAGTTTCCTGGCAGCACCAGGAGGTGGGGGCTGTGTTCAGTCGAAATGATATGGAGGGGTTGGTATTAGACTGGGGTGATAAAGTTTAAAAAAAATCACAATACCAGGTTATTGTTCAACAGGTTTATTTGGAAGCACTAGCTTTCTGAGTGCTGCTCCTTTATCGGGTAGCTGTGGAGCAGACACAGAACGTATATCAAAAGATCATACAACTGATAGAATATATTGAACAAGCCTAGATTGCTGTTAAGCCTTTCATCTCTTAGAATGGGTGCAGGTTTTGGTTCATTAATGTGTCACTGCCAGAACATCTTTTAAGTCACCTTCTTGAGATGACTTAAGGTTTTATGAAAAAGATAACATCTCAGCTCAGACCATGCATTAAAGGTGTGAGGTCAGAGTCTGTCTGTACCCCAACCTTGAATCAGACTGGTTCTATTTCCAAAGGAGGAATTCATAAAATATTACATGGATTGACTGCCTGGACATTGTGTGCTTTTTGACCAAAATTGAATGTATCTGCAAATATAATTCTGCCAATACAAATTCACCCCACAAAGAATTGTGTGTGCGTGCATGTGAGTTTGTGCGTGAGAGTGTGTACATGTTGGTAAAGTGTGAGTTTGATGGTGTATAAGCCTGTGAGAGTATTGAGGGGAGGAGGAATGTGTGTGTGTGTGTCGGAGCATATGTGTGAGAGGTATTAATACAAGCAAGGGGTTGCATTTTGCTAAAACAAGGAAGGGCAGCACTTGTCCAGATAATGATAGGGCCCTGGGTCATGTTACAGAACAGACAGACATGGGGGGGTGGTGTTCAGGTACATGGTTCTTTGGAAGTTGCATCACAGGTAGCCAGGGCAGTTAAGAAGGCATTTAGCAGCATAGCATTCATTGTTCACACCATTGAGTATCGGGGATGGGACATCATGTTGAGGTTGTACAGGATGTTGGTGAGGCCACTTGCAGAGGACTGAGTACAGTTCTGGTGGCCCTGTAATAGGAAGAATACTATCAGAGAGGGTTTAATAAAGATTTACCAGGATGTTGTAAGGACTGGAGGGTTTGAGTTATAAGGAGAGAGGCTGGGACTTTATTCACTGGAGCACAAGAATGTAGTTTAAATGCAGAGCTTTTCTAAGAAAAATGTCAGTCTGACTCAACATTGGGACACAGACAGAATTCACACCGATTGTCTCTACTTATAAATAGAGCAACGTCTCTTTGAAATGTAGATTCATTTGGATATAACTGTGTGATTTTACATATGAAGATATCCCTTTGAATGTGCTCACATCCCTTTGAAATATAATCTTGTCCATTTAAACCTCTTTATTTGCAGATTCGTGCACTTTGTGTCTTTCACTGTGTCTTACATTTGCACACACACACACACCATGGGTGCTGGGGGAAAAATAAGCACTACCGTAGTGAGGGGGGGGGGTTAAGAAAAAAAATAATAAGCAATGGATTCCAGCATAAAAAAATGCAGATATGACGCCGTTCCGTTCGATGTCGGAATATCTGTTTAAATTGAGCCGTGAGCTTTCCCAATGTAGACAGGGCTCCTCGAAACGTGGCAGTGTCCCCGCCCCCCGCAGCTGCAGAGTGAGACAGGAGAGTTTGTTTTTGTGAATGAACAGTTGGAGCGCGAGGTGGCTGTGACTTGGTGACGGTGAGGCTCCCCGGGCCCCGCCCATCCCCACCCTGACCCCGCCCATCCCCACCCTGACCCCGCCCATCCCCTCACCCCGGTCCCCGCCCATCCCCCTCCCCCGGCCCCGCCCATCCCCCACGTGCAGACGTCACGCGGGGGTGAAGGCGGTTGGGAGGAGAAGTCGCTCGAGCGAGGAAGCGGCGGGAGGGCGGCCGTTAGGAAAATCCAGATATCCTGAATTAATCTAGTCCCCTTTGCCAGCGCTATATCCCTCTAAACCCTTCCTATTCATATACCCATCCAGATACCTTTTAAAGGCTGTAATTATACCAGCCTCCTCCACTTCCTCTGGCAGCTCATTCCATACCTGCACCACCCTCCACATGGAAACGTTGCCCCTTCAGGAACCTTTTATATCTTTGTGGCCTCACCCTAAACCTATTCCCTCTAGTTGTGAGTCTCACCCCCAACACTGAGGAAAAGGCTTAAAAACATTGCCAAATATCGAGCCACATTGGGGGGGGAATTATGGCTCTGCCCTTTTTGTTCTCCGATAGGTATTTGGAAACTTAAAATCTGTCAATACCATCAGCATTGCTACAGAGCACGTTGTGTACACTCCTCAGTGTCAACAAGCAGGGCACGTGTTTGCCAATGTCACCAAAACATTGGGCATGTTCCTCGCTGTCGGCAGAAAAGTTGCGAAACCTACTTTTGATGGACGAATAAGGAGCACTGGAGGACCAGGGGGAGACTTGTCCTTCTGCCATTCGGAGCTCCCCTATTGGTGAATGTGGAAGTTGGAGCATGAGCTTCTTAAGGTCCTGCTCCTCCTCTCTCTGAATGAAGATTGAGCTTCACCTCAGACTGCAACTTCTTTCCTCCATCCAACATGTGAGTACAGCACTCTCTTTTCTCACCCCCTTTTCCATTTACGTTTCATTCTGGGGTTCAAGTGTTGACTTGGAGCAACTGAAAGGAATGGGAGTGAATCCGGCGAGGGGACAGACTCTGGAAAAGTTAGTCCAGGCCTGTGTCTCAATTGGCAAATAGACAGGAGACTGGAAGAGCAAGCCAGGCAGTATCAGGAGGTGGAGAAGTCGAGGTATCTGGTGTAACCCTTGTTCAGGACTGGGGGTGGGTATAGGGAGAACTGTGGAACAAGGGTGTGCTGGGGGCAGGGTATTGAAGTGGGGATAGGTGGAGACAGGTAGAGGGTACAATAGACAATAGGTGCAGGAGTAGGCTGTTATGCCCTTCGAGCCAGCACCACCATTCATTGTGATAATGGCTGATCATCCTCAATCTGTATCCTGTTCCTGCCTTATCATCATAACCTGGTACGACCTGGTTGGTGAATGGGAGGAAGGAATCTAGTTGGCAGGGAAGAGTGGAAGGGGCTGGGAAGTGAGTTGGGGGATGGGATGGGAGATTATTTGAAATTGGAGAACTCTGTGTTGAGTCATCCGGGCTGTTGACTGCTCAGACAAGATGAGATTTTGTTCCTCCAATTTGTGGTTTGGTTTGTTGTGGTAATGGAGGAAGCCAAAGATAGTCATGTCAGAAGGGGAGTGGGAAGGGGCATTAAAATGGGTGGAGACTGGGAAGTCCGCTCAGCCTCTGCGGACCCGGCTGTGATGCTCAGCAAACCGTTCCCCAAGTTTACGCTCGGTTTCCCCGATGTAGAGAAGACCACAATTGACAAAGCACAGCAGGTCAAGCGGCATCTGAGCAGTAGGACAGTCGAAGTTTGGGGCACGAGCCCTTCATCAGGAATGATGCGTGGATGTTCCAAAGGGCATCAGTGTCCTTCTGTGCCAGTTGTCAGACAGGTGCAGCAGGCAATGAGCAAGGCAAGTGGTGTATTAGCAAGAGGAATTGAGTTCAGAAGTAGGGATGTCTTCTTGCAGTTAGGGGGTCATTGAATATATTCAAGGCTGAGTTCATCTGATTTTTATGTGAATGTTTATGGGGAAGGCAAGAAAATGGTTTAAAGACTAGTATAGAACCAAGTTACAGAAACAGACCCTTCAGTCCAACTAGTCCATGCTGACTATGTTCTCAAACTAAACCAGTCCCACCTGCCAGTGTTTTGGCTCATATCCCTCCAAGCCTTTCCTATTCATGAACTTATCCAAATGTCTTTTAAACATCGTTACTGTATCTGCATCCACCACTTCCTCTAGACATTTAGTCCACACGTGAACCACTCTATAAAAAAAAATTGTGCCCTTCAAGTCTTTTTAAAATTTCTTTCTCCTGTCACCATCAAAATTTGCTCCCTAATCTTGAAACCCCAACCCTAGGGGAAGGATACCCGTCGTTCACCTCGTCTCTCTCCTCATGATTTTATAAAGTTTGATAAGGTCACATCTCCTCCTCCTCTGATCCAGTGAAAGTCCCAGCCCATCCACCAAGATGCAGGTAGATCCATATCCAGTCATGATCGGTTCAATGCTGGTCCCAATTCTCTCTCACGGTGTCTAGGACAGCAAGAGACCACAAGACACAGGAGCAGAAATTAGACCAGCAGGTCTGCTCATTCCATTCAATCATGGCTGATATGTTTCTCAGTTACATTCTTCCGCTATAAGCAAAGTGAAAATGGAGGGAGTTAGTGTGGGATGGAGATTTTCGGTTTCCAGGGAATAAGAGAGGAAAGAGTTCACTATAAATTAGAATTTATGGGATCGGCTGATGAGCCGAGGAGTGTCAGTTGGAGTTTAATTTAGAGAAATCAGAGGTTTGTATTTTGGTCAAGCAATCCAGGCAGGACTGACACAGTTAAGGGGAGTTTTGCAGAATAAAGAGACCTTGGGAGTGCTGGAGTCTCAGGTGAACAGAGTAGTGAAGGCAGCGTTTGGTTTGCTTTCCTTCATTGCTAATAGCATTGAGTATAGAAGTTGTGAGATCATGTTATACACACTTCCCACTCGAACGTGTTATCTACCTGCTTAACTGTTTTTAGTGAATATAATCCACACCTCCCGCTGCTGCCATAACATGGTTTGTTTGGAAGCCCTAGATTTCAGAGTGATTAGATTTATTTTAGATTTTATTACTTACAGTGTGGAAACAGGCCCTTCAGCCCAAACCAGCCCTTCGAAGAGCTACCCTCCCAGACTCATTCCCCAACGTTTACCCCTTCACCTAACACTACAGGCAAATTAGCGTGGCCACTTCACCTAACCTGCACATCTTTGGACTGTGGGAGGAAACCCACGCAGACACGGGGAGAATGTGCAAACTCCACACTGACAGTTGCCCGAGGTGGGAATTGAACCCGGATCTCTGGCACTCTGAAGTGCTGCTGCTGCTTCAGGTGGTTGTGGACAATAAGATCATGATTAGACTATTTATAGCCAACGGAGTCCAGTTCATGGAGATGTGATACATTAAACAATTTAGATTAAATCTTCCATCTTTTAGAATGGAGTTCTGTTCTTTGGTATGTTAATCCCAGAACCTGTTTTCAGTAACTTTCTCAAGAACGTAATTTAAATGCATAGCTTTTCTATCAAAAATGTCAGGCTGACTCGACATTGGGACCAAGACAGAATTCACACCTATTGGTGGGTAGGCTGGGACTTTTTTCACTGGAGCACAGGAGGTTGAAAGGTGAAGGTATCGAGTGCCTCATTAGCAAGTTTGCAGATGACATTCAGATTGATGGAAAATCAGATAGTGAAGGGGACTGTCAGACGCTTCAGCAGAATATAGATAGGAGAGTTGGGAAGAGAAATGACAGATGGAGTTCAACCCAGACAAATGTGAGGTGATGCATTTTGGAAGATGCAATTCAAGAGCGAGCTATACAGTAAATGGAAAGGTCCTGGGGGAAATTGATGTACAGAGAGAGCTGGGTGTTCAGGTCTATTGTTCTCTGAAGGTGGCAAATGCATGTCAGTAGAGTGGTCAAGGCAGCATACAACACATGTTCCATCATCGGACGGATTGAGGAAAAGAGCTGGCAGGTCATGTTAAAGTTATATAAGATTTTGGTTTGGCGCATTTGGAATACTGCATACAATTCCGGTCGCCAGATTTCCAAAAGGATGTGGATACGTTTGGAGAGAGTGCAGAGGGGGTTCACCAGGATGTTGCCTGTTATGGAGAGCGCTAGCTATGAGGAGAGGTTGAGTAAATTAGGATTATTTTCACTGGAAATAAGGAGGTCGAGGCGGGGTGGGGGGGGTTCCTGATCGAGGCCGAAAAACCATGAGGGGTGTAAACGGGGTGGATAGGAAGAATTATTTTCCCAGAGGAGAAGACTTAATTACTCAGGGTTACGAGTTCAAAGTGAGAGGGGAAAGGTTTGAGGGAGATATACATGGAAAGTTCTTTACAGAGAGGGTGGTGGGCGCCTCGAATGCATCACCAGCAGAGGCAGTAGGGGTGGGATCGATAGTGTCATTTAAGATGTATCTAGACAGATACATGAATGGGCAAGGAGCAGAGGGATACAGATCCTTAGAAAATAGGCGGCAGGTTTAGATAGAGTATCTCGATCAGCATAACCTTGGAGGGCTGAAGGGCCTGTTCCTGTGCTGTAGGGTTCTTTATTCTCTTTATAGAGGTTTCCAAAACCATGAGGGGCCTAGATAAGGTGAACGGCATGTGTCCTTTCAAGATTAGGCTGCAAATTAAGGGGAGAGGAGAAAGATTTGAAAAACACATGAGGAGCAAACACATGCAGGAAGCTGCAAGAAACAAAAACCGTTTGAAGCTCTAAGCTTTCAATGAGAGCCTGAGCCCGGCAGAACGTTCAGGTAACCTTTATTGTGTCCCAACATTGTTACAGCTTCAGATGCCCCCAGCAAAAAGGCAGAGAAAGAGTAGCTGTTTTTTCGACAGCTCAACAACAGGGGAGGAGCAAGAGGCGGGGCAAGGCCAACAGCAGGTCCCCGCACTACGCTTGCGTTACCTTGCACAGTTTACAAAAATCCCTTCCCCTTCAGAGACTCCCCACAGTGTGGGAGCAGGCCACTCGGCCCAAAGACTACACACTGATCCTCCGAAGGGTAACCCACCCACACAATTCCCCTACCCCTATTGCTCAACATTTACCCCTGACTAATGCACCTAACCTGCACATCCCTGTGCACGATATCCCAACCCAATCTTGTCCCACCTTCCAGCAGGGGGCCCATATCCCTCCAGTTGCCTTTTAAATGTTGTAATTGTACCAGCCTCCACCACTTCCTCTGGCAGCTCATTCCATACACGTACCACCCTCTAAATGAAAAGGTTGCCTTTTAGGTCTCTTTCGTATATTTCCCCTCTCGGTGTAAACCTTTGCCCTCTAGTTCTAGACTCTCCCACCCCAGGGAAAAGACTTTGTCTCTCTATCCTATCCATGCCCCTCATGATTTTATAATCCTATAGAAAATCACCCCCCAGTCTCTGACGCTCCAGGGAAAACAGCCCCACCCTGTTCTGTCTCTCCCTATAGTTCAAATCTTCCAGTCTTGGCAACATCCTTGTAAATCTTTTCTGAACCCTTAAGTTTCACAACATCTTTCTGATCGGAAGGGAACCAGAATTGCACGCAATATTCCAACTGTACAGTAGTAACATGACCTCCCAACTCCTGTACTCAATATTCTGACCAATAAAGGAAAGCATACAAAACACCATCTTCACTATCCTGTCAACCTGCAATTCCACTTTCAAGGAGTTATGAACTTGCACTCCAAGGTCCCTTTGTTCAGCAACACTCCCTAAGACTTTACCATTAAATGTATAAGTCCTGCTAGGATTTGCTTTCCCAAAGTGCAGCACCTCTCATTTACCTAAATTAAATTCCATTTCCCACTTCTCAGCCCATTGGCCCATCTGATCAAGATCCCATTGTAATCTGAGGTAACCTCCTTCGTTGTCCACAACACCTCCGATTTTGGTGTCATCAGCAAACTTACTTACTATACCACTTATGCTCACATCCAAAACGTAGTGGGCCCATTATCTATTTTCAAAGTGGAATTTACAATATATTACATGTATTGACTGCCTGCAGATTGTGCAGTCTTTCAGCAAAGTAGAATGTTTAGGGTGCAAGTTTGCTCGCTGAGCTGTAGGTTTGATATCCAGACATTTCATTACCTGGCTAGGTAACATCATCAGTGGTGACCTCCAAGTGAAGCGAAGCTGTTGTCTCCTACTTTCTATTTATATGTTTGTCCTGGATGGGGTTCCTAGGATTTGTGGTGATATCAAAGTTATGAAGAGAGATACATGTTTTGTTTAACCAACTACAATGGCAGTGCAGAGAATTTCAGAAAAGTGCAATAAATATTTACTTTTTACCCCTTATTCAACTCATTCAAGAATTTCAAATTGAATCTGAGCTAACTTGAGAGCAAATGGCAACATTCGTTTGTTAATAGACTCACCATATATTATGAAAGATCACTTTTAGCAAAGTCACAATGTTTAATCCCAAACAGAGCAATTAAGTGCAAAGTTACTTTCAACCATTTAATAAAACACTGCAAATTTCATTTCATATGAAAATACAATCATTTTATAATTTGGATAAGATCTTTACAAAGGAAATATATTAAACAAAATAGCTTTCCTGGGTATCAATATTGACAACAGTTATGCAGCTATTATTTGGCAATTGACCAACTAATTGAAATAGTTTCAGAATAAATGAGCTGCTTCATTATTATACATTGAGGTATTGCATATCTTGGCTCTCACCCAAGTATTGTCCGAAGAAAAAAATGTATCTGGATGGAGACATGAATAGGAAGCATTCAGAAGGATATGGGCCAAATGCTGGCAAATGGGTCACTTGATTAATTTAGGATATCTGGTTGGCCTGGACTGAAGGGTTTGTTTCTGTGTGTCATTAAAGACGCCCCTCTTCTGGGATCCCCATACTAGCTGTTATTTTCATGAAATAATCTGACAATTGTTGACTTCCATCAACCTATTCCATCCGGAGAAATTTCCTCTCTCTGCCAAGTGTGGTTCACGTTGGCAAGTTCAATCCTCCTCAGCAAAAAGGCAGAGAGAAAGTAGCTGCTTTTTAAACAGCTCAAGATCAAAGCGCACCCCACCGTCCCCCCCCTCCCTCCAACCCACCTCACTTCTATACTATTGGTCACCACCAAGTTGTCCCTTTGTAATTGGATCCTTGGTACAGCCTTAACCTGGAGGAAGTATTGCCTCACTCGGCAATTTCAACCCATACACTGTATCGCACCATCTGCTGCAGTGGGATTCAAACCCGGGAGCCCCTGGAACTGGGTTGATAGTCCAGTCGATAATGGCACTCAGCCATCGCGCCTTCAATCCACCTGTGATGGTACATGAACTCCCTGGTGCCTCCGGAGGTTGGTAGAGCTGGTGAAAGCCTTCCCGCACTCTGAGCAGCTGAAGGGCCTCTCTCCTGTGTGGATCTGCTGGTGAGTCAGCAGGTTGGAGGCCTGGGTAAATCTCTACCTGCACTTGGGGCAGCTGAAGGGCCTCTTCCCCCGTGTGGACCCACTGGTGCCTCAGCAGGATGGAGGAATCACTGAAGGCCTTCCTGCACACTGGCCAGCTGAAGGGTGTCTCTCCAGTGTGGATCCGCTGGTGGGTTAGCAGGGTGGAGGAAGTGCTGAAGCCCTTCCCGCAGACGGGACAGGAGAACGGGCGCTCCCTGGTGTGGCTGCGCCGATGAGTCTCCAGGACAGAGGGGACACGGAAGCTTTTCCTGCAGTCGCCACACTTCCACCATTTCTCCATGGGGTGGGATTCCTCGGGTTACTCCGTGGCCGAACCTTCAGTTACACACAAACGTGTGTGGAGCCCCTCCCCACCCTGAATTCCCCTTCCCAGGCTGTATAACTGTTTCAGGCTCCACACTCAGTGCACTGCAACAGTGGGGTCTCTCATCCAGTCCCACTGATGCTGAAAACATCCTCAAACAGGAACCAAAACACTTTGCTCCTTCTCTCAGACTCAGTTGAAAATTGTTTCCTGTCCCGATGGATTGAGCGACTGTCAGACATTGACGTTAAAGTGAGGTCTGCAGACGCTGGAGAGTCAGTGTCAAAATGTGTGGTACTGGAAAAGCACAGCAGGTCAGGCAGCATCCGAATCAAAGGAGAGTCAATGTTTCGGGCGTAAGGCCTTCATCTGTTGGTTTTGAAGCTTCCGTCTTCAGATCTTCAAATACACTGTTAAAAACAGATTACAAAAGTCATCACTATCCGTGCAGGGTAGAAATTCAGAACAAGCAATTCTACTTTCTGTGGAATATTCTTTTCTTTTGCTGTTCCACAAAATTAAAAGCACCATCCCACTGTCCCTTCCCCTCTGTTCTCACTCTGCTCTAACTAACTCACTCTCCTGAAGATGCTGAAAAGCAAAAACATCAAGACTGACATCTCTCTGAATTTTGGATACCTCCACCTGAAAGTTAATATCTTTCACAACACTGGGATCCTGCTGAGAATGAGCAGGTCTGATTTTGGGAAGCAAAACAAAAGTGTCAATTCAGGGCGAACCTGCAATGCAGTTTCTTGAGGAAGGACCAGACACAAAATGGTTAATGACCCCGAGAAAGTGGGAGCAAAATGAGACATCAAGGCATTAACACCGACACACTTCAGACAAACTCTTCTGCATCCAGTCAGGGCAAAACATGCTCTGAAAGTCCAGCCTTCACAACAACACTTCTGCTTTCACTGAAGACAATTAGAGTCACACAGCGCAGAAACAGAACCTTTGGCCCAATCTGCCCAGATATCCTAAATTAATCTAGTCAGATTTGCCATCACTTGGCCCCTATATGGGCCGGGTGCTGACAGCTGGGACTAAATTGGGTTGGCTCTCTTGTCAGCAAGGACGAGTTGGACCGAAGGGTCTGTTTCTGTGCTGCACATCTCTATGACTCCAGTCTTTGCCATCACTTGGCCCTGACCCATCTGAACCCTTCATATTCAGATGCCCGTCCAGGAGCCTTTTAACTTGTCATCGTACCAGCACCCACCACTTCCTCTGGCAGCTCACTCCATCGCTCAAGCGACTCCACGTTGAAAGCGTCTGGTCTGGTGCACCAGATGACATCAGGATAATCTCAGATCGTTCCAGATCGCATCGATACTCAGTCAGTGGCATTCCCGATCAGGATGTTGTACGTGATCAAACAGGTCAGTGAGTAGGCGATCCCCCACCTCTTAGTTCAAGTATCTCTACGAGAGCTCCCTTGCTGGAGGGTCCCTTGGAGACACTTCAACTGGACTTCATTGAGTTGGAGAAATGAGTTGAGTTGCTATAAATATGTTTTGCTTATTGCTGATGTCTTTTCGAAGTGGATTGAAGCCTACCCTCCTCCTAACACTACTGCTGAGACTGTGGTGAAGGTTTTGTTTAAGGAAATAATTCCCCCCTTCAGTATACCTGCGTGCATTAGCTCTGACAATGGACCACACTTTGTAGGTAATATTAACGGAGAACTCTGTTCCCAGCTTTGTATTTGTCGGCAACTGCACGGTGCTTATCATCCTCAGGTGACCGGCCTTGTTGAATGTTTTAACCAGACTCAAGACTAAACTTGCCAAATAAGTGGCAGAGTCTGGCCTCTCCTGGTTATGCTAATCCCTGTGGCCTTATTCCAGATGTGATCCATGTCTGTGGGCAAGACACGACTGTCTCCAGCTGAGAGTCTCTCTGGTCACCCCCTCCGTACCCCTTGGAACGATTCGGCTCCCTTCTCAGTCCACGTCCATCACATGACCGAAGCAATGATTGGTTATGTTCTTGCTTTAACCAATGTTATGTGTGCCTTTCACCTCCCAGGAGCGTGCGGCCTAGAGCGATGTTCCCTCCCTTTCAGCCTCGTCACGGGTAGACCCTGGTTCATTGGTGCTCGTCAAGAACTGGACTGGCAAAGGTCTCCAACCTCGTTGGGATGGCCCCTTCCAGGTTTTACTTCCCACCCCTACGGCGGTCACAGTCACTGGGCGCTCAGCTTGGGTCCAACTGCACCATTGAGAATTGATTGACCGCACCAATCAAAAGTGGGGAAAGACGAGGAGAGAATCCTGGAATCTCATGAAAAGGAGTGGACCCTGTCCAGTTGGGTTTTTGAATCCTGCTGTTGTTCTAATGTTAATCTTATTACAGATACTTGAACTAAGAGGAGCGAGTGGTGGTTTATGGAAAATATTCAGCCTGTTGTCTGGTTACTAGTGGTGTGCCACAAGGATCTGTTTTGGGACTACTGCGGTTTGTCATTTTTATAAATGACTTGGATACAGGCATAGGTGGATGGATTAGCAGAATTGGACAGAGAGGAGGCAAATGGAGTTCAATGCAGCTAAATGTGAGGTGATTCACTTTGGGAAGAATAACAGGAAGGCAGTGATCTTGGAGTCCATGTGCACAGATCCCTGAAAGTTGCCACTCAGGTAAATAGTGCTGTGAAGAAGGCATACGGTGTGTTAGGTTTCATTCGTAGAGGGATTGAGTTCTGGAACCGCAATATCACACTGCAACAAAACCAAACACGGGTGCGGCCACATTTGGAATATCCTGTATAGTTCTGGCCCCCATATTTCAGGAAGGATGTGGGAAGCATTGGAAACGGTGCAGAGGAGATTTACCAGGTTGTTGCCTGGTCTGGAGGGAGGGTCTTATGAGGAAAGGCTGAGAGAGGGTCTGTTCTCATTGGAAAGAAGGCGGATAAGGGGGGATTTGATAGAGACATATAAGATATAGATAGGGTAGACAGTGAAAGACTCTTTCCTAGGATGGTGACGTCAGCTTGTACGAGGGGGCATAACTACAAATTGAGGGGTGATAGATTTAAGACAGATGTCAGAGGCAAGTTCTTTATGCAGAGAGTGGTAAGGGCATGGAATGCCCTCCCTGCTAAGGTAGTCAACTCAGCCACATTAGGGAGATTTAAACAATCCTTAGATAAGCACATGGTTGATTTTGGGATAGTGTAGGGGGACAAGCTGAGAATAGTTCACAGGTCAGCGCAACATCGAGGGCTGAAGGGCCTGTTCTGCACTGTACTGTTCTATGTTCCATGTTCTAAACTTAGTGCAGGAGGCTGAAAGAAATGAGCAGCTTTAAAACAAAAACCTCTTGGAGCTCAAAGCTTTCAATGAGAGTCTGAGCCCGGCAGTAAGTTCAGGTAACCTTTATTGCAACCCAACTTTGTTACAGTTTCAGATTCCCCCAGCAAAAAGGCAGAGAAAAAGAAGTTGCTTTTTGAACAGCTCAAGGTCAAAGTGCACACACCACACCTCCCCTGTCCCACCTCCCCCTCACTGTCTTTACTATTGGTCAGCACCAAGTTGTCCCTTTGTAATTGGATCCTTGTTACAGCCGTAACCCGGAGGAAGTATTGCCTCACTCAGCAATTTTAACCCATACCCTGTCTCCAAGTAAGTGGCTCCCTGCTCATTTGCCAGGAAGGGGCAGTGTAGAGTCAACCAGACTGCTGTGGGTCTGGAGTCACGTGTAGACCAGACCGGGTAAAGGATGCAGCTGGAACGATTGAGTGAATCCTTTCCCCCAATGGTGGTTCCCTTCCCTAACAAGGGAGAGAGTGAATCAGATGGGGGCTTTCTCCCCCGCACCACCCCCTCCCTGAAACGGTCTCATTGTTAGATTCCGAACTCCACATTTCTGACCGAATACCGATTCAGCCATCTGTCGTGGCAGGATTTGAACCCGGCGGACCCCGGAACCTGGTTGATAGTCCAATCGATAATGGCACTCGGCCGTCACTCCTCAAATCCCCCTGCGATGGCACGTGAACTCGCTGGTGCTTCCACAGGTTGCAGGAGTAGGTGAAGCCCTTCCCGCACTGAGAGCAGGTGAACGGCCTCTCCCCCGTGTGGATCCGCTGGTGCCTCAGCAGGGTGGAAGATGTGCTGAAAGCCTTCCCACACTCGGGGCAGCTGAAGGGCCTCTCTCCCGTGTGGACCCGCCAGTGGGTCAGCAGATGGGAGGTATACCTGAAGCCCTTCCTGCACTGAGAGCAGGTGAATGGCCTCTCCCCCGTGTGGACCCGCTGGTGGATCAGCAGGGTGGAGGAATTGCTGAAGGCCTTCCCGCACTCGGCACAGCTGAAGGGCCTCTCCCCCGTGTGGACACGTTGGTGCCTCAGCAGGGTGGAAACCTGGGTAAAGGCCTTCCCACACTCGGGGCAGCTAAAGGGCCTCTCCCCCGTGTGGACCCGCTGGTGGGTCTGCAGGTTGAAGGAGCAGGTGAAGCCCTTCCCGCACTGAGAGCAGGTGAACGGCCTCTCCCCCGTGTGTATACGCTGGTGGGTCATCAGGGAGGAGACGTGGGTAAAGGCCTTCCTGCACTGAGAGCAGCTGAAGGGTTTCTCCCCCGTGTGGATACGCTGGTGACTCTGCAGGGTGGAGGAGCAGGTGAAGCCCTTCCCGCACAGAGAGCAGGTGAATGGCCTCTCCCCCGTGTGGACATGTTGGTGCCTCAACAGGGCGGAGGAATTACTGAAGGCCTTCCTGCATTCAGGGCAGCTGAAGGGCCTCTCCCCCGTGTGGATACGCTGGTGGCTCCGCAGGTTGGAGGAGCAGGTGAAGCCCTTTCCGCACTGAGAGCAGGTGAACGGCCTCTCCCCATTGTGGACACGCTGGTGACTCCGCAGGGTGGAGGAATCGCTGAAGGCCTTCCCGCACTCAGGACAGCTGAAGGGCCTCTCCCCCGTGTGGACACGCTGGTGCCTCAATAGGGTGGAGACCTGGGTAAAGGCCTTCCCACACTCTGGGCAGCTGAATGGCCTCTCCCCCGTGTGGACCCGCTGGTGGGTCAGCAGGGTGGAGGAATTACTGAAGGCCTTCCCACACTCGGGGCAGCTGAAGGGCCTCTCCCCTGTGTGGACACGCTGGTGCCTCAGCAGGGTGGAGACCTGGGTAAAGGCCTTCCCACACTCTGGGCATCTGAACGGCCTCTCCCCCGTGTGGATACGCCGGTGACTCTGCAGTGTGGAGGCCTGGGTAAAGGCCTTCCCGCACTCTGGGCAGCTGAAGGGCCTTTCCCCCGTTTGGTCCTGCTGGTGGGCCAACAGGTGAGAGGAATGTCTGAAGGCCTTCCCGCAGTCGGTACAGGGGAATGGCCTCTCCCCCGTGTGACTGCGCCGATGAGTCTCCAGGGCAGACGGGAAATGGTAGCCTTTCCCACAGTCACCACACTTCCACGGTTCCTCCACAGGGCGGGATTCCTCAGGTTTCTCCATGGCCACAGCTTCAGCTGCACACAAACACGTGTAGAGCCCCTCCCTGCCGTGAAGTCCCCTTCCCAGGCTGTATAACTGTTTCAGGCTCCACACACAGTTCGCTGCAACAGTGGGATCTCTCGTCCAGTCCCACTGATGCTGAAAACGTCCTCAAACAGGAACCAAAAAGTGTAGATCCCTCTCACAGAAATCACAGTCAAAAATCGTTGTGGTCCCGATGGATTCAGAGACTGTCAGACATTGACATCAAAGTGAGGACTGCAGACACTGGAGAGTCAGTCAAAAAATGTGGCGCTGGAAAAGCACAGCAGGTCAGGCAGCATCCGAGGAACAGGAGAGTCAATGTTTCGGGAATAAGCCCTTCGTCCGTTGATTTTGAAACTTCAGTCTTCAGATTTTCATATACTCTGCAAAAAGAGATTACAAAAGTCATCACTATCAGTACAGGGTAGAAATTCAGAATAAGCAATTCTACTTTCTGTGGAATATTCTTTTGCTGTTCCACAATGTTGAAAGCACCATCCCACTCTCCCTTCCCCTCTGTTCTCAGCCCGCTGTAACTAATTCCCCTGAAGGTGCTGATTCAGGATCTTACAGGGGCAGAAAAAGCAAAAACATCAAGACTGACATCTCTCTGAATTTTGGATACCTCCACCTGAAAGTTAATATCTTTCACAACACTGGGATCCTGCTGAGAGTGAGCAGGTCTGATTTTGGGAAGCAATAAAAAAGTGTCAATTCAGCTACAATGCAGCTTCTTGAGGAAGGACCAGACACAAAATGATTAATGACCCCGGGAACGTGGAAGCAAAATGAGATATCAAGGCATTAACACCGACACACTTCAGTCAAACTCTTCTGCTCCCAGTCAGGGCAGAACATGCTCTCTACGAGAACTCCCTTGCTGGCGGGTCCCTTGGAGACACTTCAACTGGACTTCATTGAGTTGGAGAAATGAGTTGAGTTGCTATAAATATGTTTTGCTTATTGTTGATACCTTTTTGAAGTGGATTGAAGTCTACCCTCCTCCTAACACTACTGCTGAGACTGCGATGAAGATTTTGTTTAAGGAAATAATTCCCCGCTTCAGTATACCTGCGTGCATTCGCTCAGACAATGGACGACACTTTGCATGTAATATTAACGGAGAACGGAGAAACCTTCCAGGTTTTACTTCCCACCCCTACGACGGTCACAGTTGCTGGGCGCTCAGCTTGCGTCCAACTGCACCGTTGTCAATTGAATAGCCGCACCAATCAGTCCCCGATTCCATTCTATTTGTCAGACTCCCTACTGCCGATCCTGTGAAGAGAAATATCACTTTCCAATACCTCCGGTCTGTGTATACAAACAGCCGGTGTAACACTGCCTGGGGTACAGCAGGCCTTATGTGGCACATGGACCTGGAACGGAACCCTTCCCTTGTGCATTTATAGGCCTTTTCTCTTTTCAGAACCAGATACTGTCACCAAGACCATGAACAATAGAGCTAAGGGAGAGCCCAATGGGAACAGCATTCTGAGGACCATTGTCTCCCATACAGTGCGAGTGCTCGAGTCACTTGGCCCATTTTGTACAGTGCTAAAGCGACTCCTCTTCCAAAACGTTGACCCTATACTCCTGTAGACCTGACCAGACCCCCTGCTGTAACATTTCGGTAACCTATTTTGACAAACTCTCCCTAATATACACCAAACCAGACTATTATTTCTTCAGCTAAGGTATAGCTACCAATTTCCTTGTCCTGGATGGCAAAGATGTCCCTCATAAGGTCACTATCGGAGCCCTTGTTCCCACAACAGTACCTTGTCCAGGCCAGTGGACAAGTCGATGGAACCTCAGCCAACCTTGCTCCAACTGAAAGGATCCCAAGGGACTGGGTGACAATACAGGACACCCGATAGGCTGGGGAATCCAGAGTACCCTGAGGTTGGAAGGATCGGCAGGGGTGACAAGTCAACAGAACCTCAATTCCCTCTTTTGTGGCCTGACCATTTGAGGAATTAAGAGTGAAGAGGCTCTGAATCAGAGTAGACTGGGATTATCAGACCTGTGTCTTTACTCTGTGCAGAATCGGTGTGCCTTAGACTATATACTCGCCTGGGAGGGTGAGGTCAGCACCATTGTCCAAGATAAACGCACTATGGGCATTCCCAATCTCACTGGCAATATTAACTAAGATACAAGAAGTGATCCAGGTATTCCGTGACAGAATGACTGAAGGGACCAGTTGGGGAAACTGCAGATTGGGCCGATGGTACAATTGGCTTATCGGTTTAGCTATGTCTGTTTGTTGGTATTGGTATTGTTAGCTATTTAATTGCTAGGCTTATGAGGTCCCTTAGCGATATAGATTTGCCCCAGAAGATGTTCCTTTCGCGATCTGATGGCTCACCCACACGTGTCGATGGTGATGATAAATATGACCAGATGAGCTGTGAAGATGGTGGTGCTGCTCTACAGGATGTTGACGGCTGGACCACCTTGAAGGGCATTCGTTTGGACTAGCCTTCTCTTTCAGTGATCGCGGTGCAATCAAAGGGAGGAATGAGAGTGTGGGCATCTGGGTGATAAAGTCTATAGCCTTAAAACTTGTCTTTAAACATTCAGACTAAAATGTAATGCTGAATTATTGAATACATTTACTGCACTAGAAAATAAACAGGTAGGAAGGCTCAGAAAGAGGAGAGAACTTAAAGATAGGGACACCTGGGCTCACCAAGTGATAACAGGATGCTGTAAGGCAATGAAGAACGTTTGCCTCAGCATCGGTGAATCTGTGTGAACAGGACACCAAGTGATAACATTCACAGCCGTTCCCTTGTGAGACCATTTTAGTGCTGAGACTGTTGAATCCTGTAGAAGATTAACTCTTAGTGCTTACCTGCAATGGATTGAAATGAATTGCATTTTGGGACTGTATGATGATATTGAGTATCCATTACTGGTTATTAAATACAAACTCTGTAAAAGGAAATATTGATAAAGCTTTACCTTACTTGCTGCAGGCGAGGCTCCAGCAGAGGAAACAGGCCGCGGGCACACTTCCGGCTTCGGGATGGCCACGCCCACTGATCCAGGTCCTGTCCCGCCCCCTCCTCCGCGAACGTCACACGTCAACCCCGCCCCTTCCGAACGCAACTCGTAGACCCCGCCCCTTCCTGAAGCAGGTCATAAGCCCCGCCGCTTCGGGACAAAGCCCCGCCTCTGGGAACCAAACCTCTTTCCCCTCCTGCACTAAACCCCACCCCTTCGCCGCTAACCCCGCGCGAGTCAAAACCACGCCCCCCTCCCTCACGCGCAACCGCCCACAAAGCCGCGTGCGTCCACGCTGGACGCGCCGCATCGTCCGCTGAGCCTCGCCCCGCCTACCAGCGCGCGATCCTCACGAGATGAGCACCGCCCTTCCGCTAAAACCCGTCCCCCAGGATAAACCCCGCCCCTCCTGGTAAACCCCGCCCACCCAGGTGTATTTGGAAGCACTAGCTTCTGCAGCGCTGTTCCTTCTGCGGGTAGCTGTGCTGCAGGATCATAAGACACAGAATTAATAGCAAAACATCACAGTGTCTTGCAACCGATGCAATGTTTGGCAGAAACCTGGACCGCTGCTGAATCCTTCATTTTTTAGAAGGGGTTGCAGGTTTCAGTTCATCAATATATAAATTCCAGAACTTTAGATCAGATTCCCTACAGTGTGGAAACAGGCCCTTCGGCCCAACAAGTCCACACCGATCCGTCGAAGAGCAAAACACCCAGCCCCATTCCCCGTCACCTAATACAATGGTGCAATTTAGCGTGGCCAATTCACCCTAACCCACACATCTTGGGACTGTGGGAGGATATCCGCGCAGACGTGGGAGGGGAATTGAACCCGGGGCTCTGGTGCTGTGAGGCAGCAGTGCTAACCACAAAAAAAAGGTGACATTTTCTATTTTTCAGCGGCAGCAGCAACCCAGGAGTGGGGAGTCACTGAGTTGAGGTTTTACATTTGAAGTTGGAGAGCAGAGGTTCCTGGGAGAGGAGGGACGACTTATTTTTATTTTCTTCCTGCTGTATAAATCAGAGGGTACTGTTGAGGGGGGAAAACGTCCTACTAGGGGTATGCACTGGGGCCCAGGTCTCTTGCACCAGAAGGAAAGGAGGGAAAGCAGGAGAGTATTAGTCATTGGGGAGTCGATACTTAGAGGGTCAGATAGAAGGTTTGTTGGGAACGAACAAGACTCGCGGTTGGTGTGTTGCCTCTCAGGTGCCAGGGTGCGTGATGTCTTGGATCATGTCTTTGGGGTCCTGAAGGGAGAGGGTGTCCTGCCCCAAACCATGGTCCACGTAGGTACCAACGACATAGGTAGAAAGAGGGATAGGGATGTAAGGCAGGATTTCAGGGAGCTAGGGTGGAAGCTGAGGGCTAGAACAAACAGAGTGGTTATCTCTGGTTTGTTACCCATGCCACGTGATAGCAGAGCAAGGAATAGGGAGAGATATTATCTGAACACGTGGCTGTAAGGATGGTGCAGGAGGGAGGGTTTCAGGTTTTTGGATAATTGGGGAAAGTGGGACTTGTACAAACAGGACAGTCTTCACTTGAACCAGAGGGGTACTAATATCCTGGGTGGGAAATTTGCTGGTGCTATTCGGGTGGGTTTAAACTAGCTCAGCAGGGGGATGGGAACCAGGGGGTGTAGCTGCAATGCACAGGAGGATGAGAGCAGGAAGGACAGGGACAGGATTTCAGGGTCACAGGAATGTGCTGGCAGACAGCGAAGTGGTTTGAAGTGTGTCTACATCAACGCCAGAGTATCCACAATAAGGTAGGTGAGCTTGCAGCACAGATAGGTACCTGGGACTTGGATGTTGTGGCCATTTTGGAGACATGGATAGAGCAGGGTGAGGAATGGATGTTGCAGGTTCCAGGGTTTTGATCTTTCATTGAGAACAGCCAAGATGGTAAAAGAGGGAGAGGTGTGGCCTTGTTAGTCAAGGATAGTATAACGGTGGCTGACAGAACTTTTGATGAGGACTCGTCTACTGAGGTAATGTGGGCTGAGGTTAGAAACAGGAGAGGAGACGTTACACTGCTTGGAGTTTTTGTATAGGCCTCCGCAGAGTTCCAGGGAGGTGGAAGAGAGGATTAGCAAAAATTATTCTGGGTAGGAGTGAAAGGAACAGGATGGTCATTAGGGGGGACTTTACCTTCCCCAACATTGACAGGAAATGCTTTCACTCTAGTACATCGTATGGATCAGTTTTTGTCCAGTGTGTGCAGGAGGGTTTTCTGACACAGTATGTCGAAGGGCCAACAAGAGGGGAGGTCACACTGGATCTGGTGCTTGGTAATGAACCAGGCCAGATGTTTGATTTAGTGGAAGGTGAACACTTTGGAGAGAGTGACCATAATTCAATTAGGTTTCATTTAGCGATGTAAAGGGATAGGAACATGCCACAGGTCAAGAGTTATCGATGGGGCAAGGGCAATTATAATGCAATTAGGCAAGAGTTAGGATGCATAGAATAGGGTAGCAAAATGCAGGGGATGGGGACAATTGAAATGTGGAGCTGGATTAAGGAACAGATATTGTGTGTCCTTGATAGGTATGTCCCTGTCAGGCAGGGAGGAAGTGATAGGGTAAGGGAAGCGTGGTTTACAACAGAAATTGCGTCTCTTGTTACAAAGAAGGAGACGGCTTATGTGTTGATGAGCCAAGATGGTTCAGATGAGGCGATGGAGAGTTACAGATCAGCTAGGAAGGATTTAAAGAGAGAGTTAAGAGCAAAGAGAGGACATGAGCAGTCTTTAACACATTAAGGAGAAGCCTAAAGCTTTCTATAGGTATGTGAGGAATAAGAGGATGATTAGGGTAGGAATAGGGCCAGTCAAAGACAGAAGTGGGAAGTTGAGTGTGGGCCCTGTGGAGATTGGAGAGGTGTTAATGAATATCTCTCATCGGTCTTCACTCAGGAAAAAGAGAATATTGTAGAGGAGAAGAATGAGGTACGAGATATTAGACTCGAAAGGATCGAGGTTAGTTGCACACAGGTGTTATCAATTCTAGAAGGAGTGAAAGTAGACAAATCCCCTGGGCCGGATGGGATTTATCAGAGGATTCTTTGGGAAGCGAGTGAGGAGATAGAAGAGCCTTTGGCTGTGATATTTGAGTTGTCATTGTCTACAGGTTTAGTACCAGAGTGGAGGATTGCAAATGTTGTGCCCTTGTTCAAGAAGGGCAGCAGAGATGACCCAGGTAATTTTAGACCAGTGAGCCTTACTTCTGTTGTAGGAAAGCTTTTGGAAGGGAATGTTAGAGATAGGATTTATAATCATCTAGCAAGCAACAATTTGATTTCAGATAGTCAACATGGTTTCATCAAGGGCAGATCGTGTCTCACAAACCTCATTGGGTTTATTGAGAAGGTGACCAAGCATGGAGATGAGGGTAGGGCAGTTGACATGGTGTACATGGACCTCAGTAAAGGTTCCACATGGCAGGCTGTTGGAGAAAATGCAGAGGCATGGGATTGAGGGTGATTTAGCAGTTTGGATTAGAAACTGGCTTTCTGAAAGAAGGCAGCATGTGGTGGTTTATGGAAAATATTCAGCCTGGAATCCAGTTACTAGTGGTGTGCCACAAGGATCTGTTTTGGGACCACTGCGGTTTGTCATTTTTATAGATGACTTAGATGCAGGCATAGGTGGATGGATTAGTAAATTTGCAGAAAACACTAAAGTGGGGGGAGTACTGGACAGTTTGGAAGAATGTTATAGGTTGCAGGGGGAACTTGGATAAACTGCAGAATTGGGCTGAGAGGTGGCAAATGAAGTTCAATGCAGCTAAATGTGAGGTGATTCACTTTGGGAAGAATAACAGGAAGGCAGTGATCTTGGAGTCCATGTACATAGATCCCTGAAAGTTGCCACCCAGGTGGATAGTGCTATGAAGAAGGCATACGGTGTGTTAGGTTTCATTCGTAGAGGGATTGAGTTCCGGAACCGCAATATCATGCTGCAACTATACAAAACGCTGGTGCGGCCACACTTGGAATATTGTGTATAGTTCTGGCCCCCATATTTCAGGAAGGATGTGGGAAGCATTGGAAAAGGAGCAGAGGAGATTTACCAGGTTGTTGCCTGGTCTGGAGGGAGGGTCTTATGAGGAAAGGCTGAGAGACTTAGGTCTGTTCTCATTGGAAAGAAGGCGGCTAAGAGGGGATTTGATAGAGACATATAAGATGATCAGAGGATTAGATAGGGTAGACAGTGAAAGACTCTTTCCTAGGATGGTGACGTCAGCTTGTACGAGGGGGCATAACTACAAATTGAGGGGTGATAGATTTAAGACGGATGTCAGAGGCAAGTTCTTTATGCAGAGAGTGGTAAGGGGGTGGAATGCCCTACCTGCTAAGGTAGTCAACTCAGCCACATTAGGGAGATGTAAACAATCCTTAGATAAGCGCATGGATGATTTTGGGATAGTGGAGGGGGACAAGCTGAGAACCGTTCAACGGTCGGCACAACATCGAGGGCCGAAGGGCCTGTACTGCACTGTACTGTTCTATGTTCCATGTTCTAAACTTAGTGCAGGAGGCTGAAAGAAATGAGCAGCTTTTAAACAAAAACCTCTTGGAGCTCAAAGCTTTCAATGAGAGTCTGAGCCCGGCAGTAAGTTCAGGTAACCTTTATTGCAACTCAACTTTGTTACAGCTTCAGATCCCCCCAGCAAAAACGCAGAGAAAAAGCAGTTGCTTTTTGAACAGCTCAAGGTCAAAGTGCACACACCACACCTCCCCTGTCCCACCCCCCCCCTCACTGTCTTTACTATTGGCCAGCACCAAGTTGTCCCTTTGTAATTGGATCCTTGGTACATCCGTAACCCGGAGGAAGTATTGCCTCACTCAGCAATTTTAACCCATACCCTGTCTCCAAGTAAGTTTCTCCCTGCTCATTTGCCAGGAAGGGGCAGTGTAGAGTCAACCAGACTGCTGTGGGTCTGGAGTCAGGTGTAGGCCAGACCAGGTAAAGGATGCAGCTGGAACAACTGACTGAATCCCTTCCCCCAATGGCGGTTCCCTTCCCCAACAAGGGAGAGAGGGAATCAGATGGGGGCTTTCTCCCCTGCACCACCCCCTCCCTGAAACGGTCTCATTGTTAGATTCCGAACTCCACATTTCTGACCGAATACCGATTCTGCCATCTGTCTTGGTGTGATTCAAACCCGGGAGTCCCCAGAACCTGGTTGATAGTCCAATCGATATTGGCACTCGGCCGTCACTCCTTCAATCCCCCTGCGATGGCACGTGAACTCGCTGGTGGGTCAGCAGGTGGGAGGAGTAGGTGAAGGCCTTCCCACACTGAGAGCAGGTGAATGGCCTCTCCCTGGTGTGGACCCGCCGGTGCCTCAGGAGGGAGGAAGATGTGCTGAAGTCTTTCCCACACTCGGGGCAGCTGAAGGGCCTCTCTCCCGTGTGGATCCGCCAGTGGGTCAGCAGGTGGGAGGTATACCTGAAGCCCTTCCCACACTCGGGGCAGCTGAAGGGCCTCTCTCCCGTGTGGATCCGCCAGTGGGTCAGCAGGTGGGAGGTATACCTGAAGCCCTTCCTGCACTGAGAGCAGGTAAATGGCCCCTCCCCCGTGTGGACCTGCTGGTGGGTCAGCAGGTGGGAGGAGCAGGTGAAGCCCTTCCTGCACTGAGAGCAGGTAAATGGCCTCTCCCCAGTGTGGACCCGCTGGTGGGTCAGCAGGGTGGAGGCCTGGGTAAAGGCCTTCCCACACACGGGGCAGCTGAAGGGCCTCTCCCCCGTGTGGACACGCTGGTGCCTCAGCAGGGCGGAGGAGCAGGTGAAGCCCTTTCCGCACTGAGAGCAGCTGAAGGGCCTCTCCCCCGTGTGGACCCGCTGGTGGGTTAGCAGGGTGGAGGAATTGCTGAAGGCCTTCCCACAATCGGGGCAGCTGAAGGGCCTCTCCCCCGTGTGGATCCGCCAGTGGGTCAGCAGGTGGGAGGTATACCTGAAGCCCTTCCCGCACTGAGAGCAGGTGAATGGCCTCTCCCCCGTGTGGACCCGCTGGTGCCTCCGCAGGGAGGAGGAATCGCTGAAGGCCTTCCCACACTCGGGGCAGCTGAAGGGCCTTTCCCCCGTGTGGACCCGCTGGTGGCTCCGCAGGTGGGACGAATTGCTGAAGGCCTTCCCGCACTCGGGGCAGCTGAAGGGCCTCTCCCCCGTATGGACCCGCTGGTGGGTCAGCAGGGAGGAGGGGCAGGTGAAGCCCTTCCCGCACTGAGAGCAGGTGAACGGCCTATCCCCGGTGTGGACATGCTGGTGGGCCAACAGGGTAGAGGTATTGCTGAAGGCCTTTCCGCACTCGGGGCAGCTGAAGGGCCTCTCCCCGGTGTGGACACGCTGGTGCCTCAACAGGTGGGAGGAATACCTGAAGCCCTTCCCGCACTGAGAGCAAGTGAAGGGCCTCTCCCCCGTGTGGACCTGCTGGTGGGTCAGCAGGTGGGAGGAGCAGGTGAAGCCCTTCCCGCACTGAGAGCAGGTGAATGGCCTCTCCCCGGTGTGGACACGCCCGTGCCTCAGCAGGGTGGAGGAGTCGCTGAAGGCCTTCCCACACTTGGGGCAGCTGAAGGGCCTTTCCCCCGTGTGGACACGCTGGTGCCTCAGTAGGGTGGAGGCCTGGGTAAAGGCCTTCCTGCACTCTGGGCAGCTGAAGGGCCTCTCCCCCGTGTGGACCCGCTGGTGGGTCAGCAGGGTGGAGGCCTGGGTAAAGGCCTTCCCGCACACTGGGCAGCTGAAGGGCCTCTCCCCCGTGTGGACACGCTGGTGGGTCAGCAGGTGGGAGGATGTGCTGAAGGCCTTCCCACACTCTGGGCAGCTAAAGGGCTTCTCCCCCGTGTGGTCCCGCTGGTGGGCCAACAGGTGAGAGGAATGTCTGAAGGCCTTCCCGCAGTAGGTGCAGGGGAATGGCCTCTCCCCGGTGTGACTGCGCCGATGTGTCTCCAGGGCAGATGGGACAGGAAAGCCTTTCCCACAGTCGCCACACTTCCACGGCTCCACCACAGGGCGGGATTCCTCAGGTTTCTCCATAGCCACAGCTTCAGCTGCACACAAACACGTGTAGAGCCCCTCCCTGCCGTGAAGTCCCCTTCCCAGGCCGTATAACTGTTCCAGGCTCCACGCACAGTGCGCTGAAACAGTGGGGTCTCTCGTCCAGTCCCACTGATGCTGAAAACGTCCTCAAAGAGGAACCAAAAAGTGTGGATACCTCTCACAGAAATCACAGTCAAAAATAGTTGCGGTCCCGATGGATTCAGAGACTGTCAGACATTGACATCAAAGTGAGGACTGCAGACACTGGAGAGTCAGTCAAAAAATGTGGCGCTGGAAAAGCACAGCAGGTCAGGCAGCATCCGAGGAACAGGAGAGTCAATGTTTCGGTCATAAGCATTTCATCTGTTGATTTTGAAACTTCAGTCTTCAGATTTTCATATACTCTGCAAAAACAGATTACAAAAGTCATCACTATCAGTGCAGGGTAGAAATTCAGAACAAGCAATTCTACTTTCTGTGGAATAATCTTTTGTTGTTCCACAAAACTGAAAGTACCATCCCACTCTCCCTTCCCCTCTGTTCTCACTCCGCTCTAACTAATTCCTCTGAAGGTGCTGATTCAGGATCTTACAGGGGCAGAAAAAGCAAAAACATCAAGACTGACATCTCTCTGAATTTTGGATACCTCCACCTGAAAGTTAATATCTTTCACAACACTGGGATCCTGCTGAGAGTGAGCAGGTCTGATTTTGGGAAGCAAAAGTAAAGTGTCAATTCAGGGTGAACCTGCAATGCAGCTTCTTGACGAAGGACCAGACACAAAATGGTTAATGACCCCGAGAAGGTGGAGCAAAATGAGACATCAAGGCATTAACACCGACACACTTCAGTCAAACTCTTCTGCTTCCAGTCAGGGCAGAACATGCTCTGAAAGTCCAGCCTTCACAACCACACTTCTGCTTTCACTGCAGACAATTAGAGTCACACAGCGCAGAAACAGACTCTTTGGCCCAACCTGCCCAGATATCCTAAATTAATCTAGTCACGTTTGCCATCACTTGGCCCCTATATGGGCCGGGTGCTGGCAGCTGGGACTAAATTGGGTTGGCTCTCTTGTCAGCAAGGACGAGTTGGACCGAAGGGTCTGTTTCTGTGCTGTACATCTCTATGAGTGCAGTTGCATTTGCCATCACTTGGCCCTGACCCATCTGAACCCTTCATATTCAGATGCCCATCCAGGAGCCTTTTAACTTGTCATCGTACCAGCACCCACCACTTCCTCTGGCAGCTCACTCCATCACTCAAGCGACTCCACGTTGAAAGCGTCAGGTCTGCTGCAGAACTCCCTTGCTGGAGGGTCCCTTGGAGACACTTCAACGGGACTTCATTGAGTTGGAGAAATGAGTTGAGTTGCTATAAATATGTTTTGCTTATTGTTGATGTCTTTTCGAAATGGATTGAAGTCTACCCTCCTCCTAACACTACTGCTGAGACTGTGGTGAAGATTTTGTTTAAGGAAATAATTCCCCGCTTCAGTATACCTGCGTTCATTAGCTCAGACAATGGATCACACTTTGCATGTAATATTAACGGAGAACTCTGTTCCCAGCTTCGTATTTGTCGGCAACTGCACGGTGCTTATCATCCGCAGGCGGCCGGCCTTGTTGAATGTTTTAACCAGACTCAAGACTAAATTTACCAAATTAATGGCCGAATCTGGCCTCTCCTGGTTATGTTAATCCCTGTGGCCTTATTCCAGATGCGATCCATGTCTGCGGGCAAGACACGACTGTCTCCAGCTGAGAGTCTCTCTGGTCACCCCCTCCGTCCCCTTTGGAACAATTCGGCTCCCTTCTCAGTCCACGTCCACCACATGACCGAAGCAATGTTTGGTTATGTTCTTGCTCTAACCAATGTTATGTGTGTCTTTCACTCCCAGGAGCGTGTGACCGACAGCGATGTTCCCTCCCTTTCAGCCTCGTCACGGGTAGAGCCTGGTTCGTTGGTGCTCGTCAAGAACTGGACTGGCAAAGGTCTCCAACCTCGTTGGGATGGCCCCTTCCAGGTTTTACTTCCCACCTGTTGAATCCTGTAGAAAATTAACTCTTAGTGCTTATCTGCAATGGATTGAAATGAATTGCATTTTGGGACTTTATGATGATATTGAGTATCCATTACTGGTTATTAAATACAAACTCTGTAAAAGGAAATATTGATAAAGCTTTACCTTACTTGCTGCAGGCGAGGCTCCAGCGGAAGAAACAGGCCGCGGGCAGACTTCCGGCTTCTGGATGGCCACGCCCATTGGACCAGGTCCTGATCCCGCCCCCTCCTCCGACAACTTCACACGTCAACCCCGCCCCTTCCGAACGCAGCTTGTAAACCCCGCCCCTTCCGAACGCAGCTCGTAAGCCCCGCCGCTTCGGGACAAAGCCCCGCCTCTGTGAACCAAACCTCTTTCCTCCCCTTGGACCAAACCCCACCCCTTCGCCGCGATCCCCGCGCGAGTCAAAACCACGCCCCCCTCCCTCACGCGCAACCGCCCACAAAGCCGCGCGCCTCCAGCCTATTCCCGCCTATCAGCGCGCGAACCTCACGATACACGTCCATGAGCACCGCCCACCCGCTAAACCCCGCCCCTTCTGGTAAACCCCGCCCACCCAGGTGTATTTGGAAGCACTCGCTTCTGAAGCGCTGCTCCTTCTGCGGATGGCTGTGCTGCAGGATCATAAGACACAGAATTAATAGCAAAACATCACAGTGTCTTGCAACCGATGCAATATTTGGAACAAACCTGGACCGCTGCTGATTCCTTCATCTTTTAGAAGGGGTTGCAGGTTTCAGTTCATCAATATATAAATTCCAGAACTTTAGATCAGATTCCCTACAGTGTGGAAACAGGCCCTTCGGCCCAACAAGTCCACACCGACCCACCGAAGAGCAAAACACCCAGCCCCATTCCCCGTCACCGAACAATACGGGGCAATTTAGCGTGTCCAATTCACCCTAACCCACACGTCTTTGGACTGTGGGAGGATATCCGCGGAGATGTGGGGGGGGGGGAGTGGAATTGAACCCGGGGCTCTGGCGCTGTGAGGCAGCAGTGCTAACCGCAAAAAAGCAGGTGACATTTTCTGTTTT
The DNA here is from genome assembly GCF_047496795.1 of Chiloscyllium punctatum. Classification (NCBI taxonomy): domain Eukaryota; kingdom Metazoa; phylum Chordata; class Chondrichthyes; order Orectolobiformes; family Hemiscylliidae; genus Chiloscyllium; species Chiloscyllium punctatum. Next base: position 69,487,568 of record NC_092754.1, read on the forward strand.
TCAGCAGCAGCAGCAATCCAGGAGTGGGGAGTCACTGATTTGAGGTTTTAAATTTGAAGTTGGAGAGCAGAGGTTAATGGGAGAGGAGGGACGACTTATTTGTGTTTCCTTCTGTATAAGTCAGTGGGTACTGCATAACTCAGGGGGATGCACTGGGGCCCAAGTCTCTGGCACAGAGCTTGTCCCTGTTGCACCAGAAGGGAAGGAGGGAAAGGAGGAGAGTGTTAGACATTGGGGACTCGATAGTTAGAGGGTCAGATAGAACTTTTGTTGGGAATTAACAAGACTCGCGGTTAGTGTGTTGCCTCCCAGGTGCCAGGGTGCGTGATGTCTCGGATCGTATCTTTGGAGTCCTGAAGGGAGAGGGTTTCCAACCCCAAGTCATGGTCCATGTAGGTACCAATGACATAGGTAGAAATGTGAGAAACAGAACTCAATCACAAATCAATCAGCCTGAGACAAAGCCTTGGAAACAAGAACAATTTATTACAGTCTTACAAGTACCGGACGCTTCTGCAATTGAGCAGAAATGTGTGCCAAAACAGAGCATGTTCGCTTTCTTATTCAGTTTACAAGTTGCTGAATCACACCTCCCTTTTCCCATCCCATCATAAGCCGATTACTTCACTTGTTAGTAATTTTCTTATCTGGCCATCCTGCTGTCCTTGTCTGCATTCTTTGTTTCTTGTTTGATACAGCTTGTTCTTTTATCCAGTTTCTCTTATCATACTAAAAGTTTTATTGTGAAATGTCCCTGCTGCTTCTTTTTGTGGTCAACTACAACACTTTAAAGTTATTTCCTAGCTTAAAACTATTTTCTTTAAAAGACCCTCTATATTCATTACGTACGCTACATGCTACAAGAATTCCGCTTCCCTTCCCCCCACTTCGCCTCCTCTGCAAAAAACAACATTTCTAATCTCCCACAGCAAGAGGGATCGGGATGTAAGGCAGGATTTCAGGGAGCTCGGGTGGAAGCTGAGGGCTAGAACAAACAGAATGGTTATCTCTGCTTTGTTACCCGTGCCACGTGATAGCAAGGCAAGGAATAGGGAGAGATATCAGCTGGACATGCGGCAGCAAGGATAGTGCAGGAGGGAGGGTTTCAGGTTTTTGGATAATTGGGGAAAGTGGGACTTGTACAAACAGGACAGTCTTCACTTGAACCAGGGTGGAAAATTTGCTGGTGCTATTCGGGTGGGTTTAAACTAACTCAGCAGGGGGATGGGAACCAGGGGTGTAGCTGCAATGCACAGGAGGATGAGAGCAGGAAGGACAGGGACAGGATTTCAGGGTCACAGGAATGTGCTGGCAGACAGCGAAGTGGTTTGAAGTGTGTCTACATCAATGCCAGAGTATCCACAATAAGGTAGGTGAGCTTGCAGCACAGATAGGTACCTGGGACTTGGATGATGTGGCCATTTCGGAGACATGGATAGAGCAGGGTGAGGAATGGATGTTGCAGGTTCCAGGGTTTTGATCTTTCATTGAGAACAGCCAAGGCGGTAAAAGAGGGAGAGGCGTGGCCTTGTTAGTCAAGGATACTATAACGGTGGCTGACAGAACGTTTGATGAGGACTCGACTACTGAGGTAATGTGGGCTGAGGTTAGAAACAGGAGAGAAGATGTTACACTGCTTGGAGTTTTTTTATAGGCCTCCACAGAGTTCCAGGGAGGTGGAAGAGAAGATTAGCAAAATTATTCTGGGTAGGAGTGAAAGGAACAGGATGGTCATTATGGGGGACTTTAACTTCCCCAACATTGACTGTAACTGCTTTCACTCTAGTACATCGTATGGATCAGTTTTTGTCCAGTGTGTGCAAGACGGTTTTCTGACACAGTATGTCGAAGGGCCGACAAGAGGGGAGGTCACACTGGATCTGGTGCTTGGTAATGAACCAGGCCAGATGTTTGATTTAGTGGAAGGTGAACACTTTGGAGAGAGTGACCATAATTCAGTTAGGTTTCATTTAGCGATGTAAAGGAATAGGAACATGCCACAGGTCAAGAGTTATCGATGGGGCAAGGGCAATTATAATGCAACTAGGCAAGACTTAGGATGCATAGAATAGGGAAGCAAAATGCAGGGAATGGAGACAATTGAACTGTGGAACTGGTTTAAGGAACAGATATCGTGTGTCCTTGATAGGTATGTCCCTGTCAGGCAGGGAGGAAGTGATAAGGTCAGGGAACCGTGGTTTACAACAGGAATTGTGTCTCTTGTTACAAAGAAGGAGGAGGCTTATGTGTTGATGAGGCAAGATGGTTCAGATGAGGCGATGGAGAGTTACAGATCAGCTAGGAAGAATTTAAAGAGAGAGTTAAGAGCAAAGAGAGGACATGAGCAGTCTTTAACACATTAAGGAGAAGCCTAAAGCTTTCTATAGGTATGTGAGGAATAAAAGGATGATTAGGGTAGGAATAGGGCCAGTCAAAGACAGAAGTGGGAAGTTGAGTGTGGGCCCTGTGGAGATTGGAGAGGTGTTAATGAATATCTCTCATCGGTCTTCACTCAGGAAAAAGAGAATATTGTAGAGGAGAAGAATGAGGTACGAGATATTAGACTCGAAAGGATCGAGGTTAGTTGCATACAGGTGTTATCAATTCTGGAAGGAGTGAAAGTAGACAAGTGCCCTCGGCCAGGTGGGATTTATCCGAGGATTCTTTGGGAAGCGAGGGAGGAGATAGTAGAGCCTTTGGCTTTGATTTTTGAGTCATCATTGTCTACGGGTTTAGTACCAGAGTGGAGCATTGCAAATGTGCCCGTGTTCAAGAAGGGCAGCAGAGATGACCCAGGTAATTATAGACCAGTGAGCCTTACTTCTGTTGTCGGAAAGCTTTTGGAAAGGAATATTAGAGATAGGATTTATAATCATCGAGCAAGCAACAATTTGATTTCAGATAGTCAACATGGTTTCATCAAGGGCAGATCGTGTCTCACAAACCTCATTGGGTTTATTGAGAAGGTGACCAAGCATGGAGATGAGGGTAGGGCAGTTGACATGGTGTACATGGACCTCAGTAAAGGTTCCACATGGCAGGCTGTTGGAGAAAATGCAGAGGCATGCATTATTGTGGTTCTGTTCACCGAGCTGGGAATATGTGTTGCAAACGTTTCATCCCCTCTGTGTGTGACATCCTCAATGCTTGGGAGCCTCCTGTGAAGCGCTTCTGTGATGTTTCCTCCAGCATTTATAGTGATGATGTCACCTAGACATGGGACGAAACACAAATTCACAGCTCGGCGAACAGGACCACAACAACGAGCACCCGAGCTACAAATCTTCTCCCGAACTTTGAAGAGGCATGGGATTGAGGGTGATTTAGCAGTTTGGATTAGAAACTGGCTTTCTGAAAGAAGGCAGCGAGTGGTGGTTGATGGAAAATATTCAGCCTGGAGTCCAGTTACTAGTGGTGTTCCACAAGGATGTTTTGGGACCACTGCTGTTTGTCATTTTTATAACTGACTTAGACACAGGCATAGGTGGATGGATTAGTAAATTTGCAGACGACACTAAAGTCAATGGAGTACTGGACAGTTTGGAAGAATGTTACAGGTTGGTCACCTTCTCAATAAACCCAATGAGGTTTGTGAGACACGATCTGCCCTTGATGAAACCATGTTGACTCTCTGAAATCAAATTGTTGCTTGCTAGATGATTATAAATCCTATCTCTAACATTCCCAGAGCCCCGGGTTCAATTCCACCCTCCCCCCCCCCCCCCCCACATCTGCGCGGATATCCTCCCACAGTCCAAAGACGTGTGGGTTAGGGTGAATTGGCCACGCTAAATTGCCTTGTATTGTTAGGTGACGGGGAATGGGGCTGGGTGTTTTGCTCTTTGGCGGGTCGGTGTGGACTTGTTGGGCCGAAGGGCCTGTTTCCACACTGTAGGGAATCTGATCTAAAGTTCTGGAATTTATATATTGATGAACTGAAACCTGCAACCCCTTCTAAAAGATGAAGGAATCAGCAGAGGTCCAGGTTTGTTCCAAATATTGCATCGGTTGCATGACATCGTGATGTTTTGCTATTAATTCTGTGTCTTATGATCCTGCAGCACAGCCACCCGCAGAAGGAGCAGCGCTGCAGAAGCGAGTGCTTCCAAATTCACCTGGGTGGGCGGGGTTTACCAGAAGGGGCGGGGTTTAGCGGGTGAGCGGTGCTCATGGACGTGTATCGTGAGGTTCGCGAGATGGTAGGCGGGGCGAGGCGTGAGGCGCGCGGCTTTGTGGGCGGTTGCGCGTGAGGGAGGGGGGCGTGGTTTTGACTCGCGCGGGGATCGCGGCGAAGGGGTGGGGTTTGGTGCAGGAGGGGGAAAGAGGTTTGGTTCACAGAGGCGGGGCTTTGTCCCGAAGCGGCGGGGCTTACGAGCTGCGTTCGGAAGGGGCGGGGTTTACAAGCTGCGTTCGGAAGGGGCGGGGTTGACGTGTCCCCTGGGCGGAGGAGGGGGCGGGACCAGGACCTGGTCCAATGGGCGTGGCCATCCCGAAGCCGGAAGTGTGCCCGCGGCCTGTTTCCTCCGCTGGAGCCTCGCCTGCAGCAAGTAAGGTAAAGCTTTATCAATATTTCCTTTTACAGAGTTTGTATTTAATAACCAGTAATGGATACTCAATATCATCATCAAGTCCCAAAATGCAATTCATTTCAATCCATTGCAGATAAGCACTAAGAGTTAATTTTCTACAGGATTCAACAGGTGGGAAGTAAAACCTGGAAGGGGCCATCCCAACGAGGGTGGAGACCTTTGCCAGTCCAGTTCTTGACGAGCACCAACGAACCAGGCTCTACCCGTGACGAGGCTGAAAGGGAGGGAACATCGCTGTAGGTCACACGCTCCTCGGAGTGAAAGGCACACATAACATTGGTTAGAGCAAGAACATAACCAAACATTGCTGCGGTCATGTGGTGGACGTGGACTGAGAAGGGAGCCGAATCGTTCCAAGGGGTACGGAGGGGGTGACCAGAGAGACTCTCAGCTGGAGACAGTCGTGTCTTGCCCGCAGACATGGATCACATCTGGAATAAGGCCACAGGGATTAACATAACCAGGAGAGGCCAGATTCGGCCATTAATTTGGTAAATTTAGTCTTGAGTCTGGTTAAAACATTCAACAAGGCCGGCCGCCTGCGGATGATAAGCACCGTGCAGTTGCCGACAAATACAAAGCTGGGAACAGAGTTCTCCGTTAATATTACATGCAAAGTGTGGTCCATTGTCTGAGCTAATGCACGCAGGTATACTGAAGCGGGGAATTATTTCCTTAAACAAAATCTTCACCACAGTCTCAGCAGTAGCGTTAGGAGGAGGGTAGACTTCAATCCACTTCGAAAAGACATCAACAATAAGCAAAACATATTTATAGCAACTCAACTCATTTCTCCAACTCAATGAAGTCCAGTTGAAGTGTCTCCAAGGGACCCTCCAGCAAGGGAGTTCTGCAGCAGACCTGACGCTTTCAAGGTGGAGTCGCTTGAGTGATGGAGTGAGCTGCCAGAGGAAGTGTTGGGTGCTGGTACGATGACAAGTTAAAAGGCTCCTGGATGGGCATCTGAATATGAAGGGTTCAGATGGGTCAGGGCCCAGTGATGGCAAATGCAACTGCACTCATAGAGATGTACAGCACAGAAACAGACCCTTCGGTCCAACTCGTCCTTGCTGACAAGAGAGCCAACCCAATTTAGTCCCAGCTGCCAGCACCCGGCCCATATAGGGGCCAAGTGATGGCAAACGTGACTAGATTAATTTAGGATATCTGGGCAGGTTGGGCCAAAGAGTCTGTTTCTGCGCTGTGTGACTCTAATTGTCTTCAGTGAAAGCAGAAGTGTGGTTGTGAAGGCTGGACCTTCAGAGCATGTTCTGCCCTGACTGGAAGCAGAAGAGTTTGACTGAAGTGTGTCAGTGTTAATGCCTTGATGTCTCATTTTGCTCCACCTTCTTGGGGTCATTAACCATTTTGTGTCTGGTCCTTCCTCGAGAAGCTGCATTGCAGGTTCACCCTGAATTGACACTTTATTTTTGCTTCCCAAAATCAGACCTGCTCACTCTCAGCAGGAACCCAGTGTTGTGAAAGATATTAACTTTCAGGTGGAGGTATCCAAAATTCAGAGAGATGTCAGTCTTGATGTTTTTGCTTTTTCTGCCCCTGTAAGATCCTGAATCAGCACCTTCAGGGGAATTAGTTAGAGCGGAGTGAGAACAGAGGGGAAGGGAGAGTGGGATGGTGCTTTCAGTTTTGTGGAACAACAAAAGATTATTCCACAGAAAGGAGAATTGCTTGTTCTGAATTTCTACCCTGCACTGATAGTGATGACTTTTGTAATCTGCTTTTGCAGAGTATATGAAAATCTGAAGACTGAAGTTTCAAAATCAACAGATGAAATGCTTATGACCGAAACATTGACTCTCCTGTTCCTCGGATACTGCCTGACCTGCTGTGCTTTTCCAGCGCCACATTTTTTGACTGACTCTCCAGTGTCTGCTGTCCTCACTTTGATGTCAATGTCTGACAGTCTCTGAACCAATTGGGACCGCAACTATTTTTGACTGTGATTTCTGTGAGAGGGATCCACACTTTTTGGTTCCTGTTTGAGGACGTTTTCAGCATCAGTGGGACTGGACGAGAGACCCCACTGTTTCAGCGCACTGTGCGTGGAGCCTGGAACAGTTATACGGCCTGGGAAGGGGACTTCACGGCAGGGAGGGGCTCTACACGTGTTTGTGTGCAGCTGAAGCTGTGGCCATGGAGAAACCTGAGGAATCCCGCCCTGTGGTGGAGCCGTGGAAGTGTGGCGACTGTGGGAAAGGCTTTCATGTCCCATCTGCCCTGGAGACACATCGGCGCAGTCACACCGGGGAGAGGCCATTCCCCTGCACCGACTGCGGGAAGGCCTTCAGACATTCCTCCCACCTGTTGGCCCACCAGCGGGACCACACGGGGGAGAAGCCCTTTAGCTGCCCAGAGTGTGGGAAGGCCTTCAGCACATCCTCCCACCTGCTGACCCACCAGCGTGTCCACACGGGGGAGAGGCCCTTCAGCTGCCCAGTGTGCGGGAAGGCCTTTACCCAGGCCTCCACCCTGCTGACCCACCAGCGGGTCCACACGGGGGAGAGGCCCTTCAGCTGCCCAGAGTGCGGGAAGGCCTTTACCCAGGCCTCCACCCTACTGAGGCACCAGCGTGTCCACACGGGGGAAAGGCCCTTCAGCTGCCCCAAGTGTGGGAAGGCCTTCAGCGACTCCTCCACCCTGCTGAGGCACGGGCGTGTCCACACCGGGGAGAGGCCATTCACCTGCTCTCAGTGCGGGAAGGGCTTCACCTGCTCCTCCCACCTGCTGACCCACCAGCAGGTCCACACGGGGGAGAGACCCTTCACTTGCTCTCAGTGCGGGAAGGGCTTCAGGTATTCCTCCCACCTGTTGAGGCACCAGCGTGTCCACACCGGGGAGAGGCCCTTCAGCTGCCCCGAGTGCGGAAAGGCCTTCAGCAATTCCTCTACCCTGTTGGCCCACCAGCATGTCCACACCGGGGATAGGCCGTTCACCTGCTCTCAGTGCGGGAAGGGCTTCACCTGCCCCTCCACCCTGCTGACCCACCAGCGGGTCCATACGGGGGAGAGGCCCTTCAGCTGTCCCGAGTGCGGAAAGGGCTTCAGCACATCTTCCTCCCTGCTGAGGCACCAGCGGATCCACACCAGGGAGAGGCCGTTCACCTGCTCTCGGTGCGGGAGGGCTTCACCTACCCCTCCCACCTGCGGAGCCATCAGCGAGTTCACGTGCCATCGCAGGGAGATTGAAGGAGTGATGGCCAAGTGCCATTATCGATTGGACTATCAGCCCGGTTCCGGGGACTCCGGGGTTTGAATCCCACCAAGACAGATGGCAGAATTAGTATTCGGTCAGAAATGTGGAGTTTGGAATCTAACAATGAGACCGTTTCAGGGAGGGGGGTGGTGCGGGGGAGAAAGCCCCCATCTGATTCCCTCTTGCCCTTGTTAGGGAAGGGAACCACCATTGTGGGAAAGGATTCACTCAGTCGTTCCAGCTGCATCCTTTACCCGGTCTGGTCTACACCTGACTCCAGACCCACAGCATTCTGGTTGACTCTACACTGCCCCTTCCTGGCAAATGAGCGGGGAGAAACTTACTTGGAGACAGGGTATGGGTTAAAATTGCTGAGTGAGGCAATACTTCCTCCGGGTTACAGATGTACCAAGGATCCAATTACAAAGGGACAACTTGGTGCTGACCAATAGTAAAGACAGTGAGGGGGGGTGGGACAGGGGAGGTGTGGTGTGTGCACTTTCACGTTGAGCTGTTCAAACAGCAACTGCTTTTTCTCTGCCTTTTTGCTGGGGGGATCTGATGCTGTAACAAAGTTGAGTTGCAATAAAGGTTACCTGAACTTACTGCCGGGCTCAGACTCTCATTGAAAGCTTTGATTTCCAAGAGGTTTTTGTTTTAAAGCTGCTCATTTCTTTCAGCCTCCTGCACTAAGTTTAGAACATGGAACATAGAACAGTACAGTGCAGAACAGGCCCTTCAGCCCTCGATGTTGCGCTGACCTGTGAACTATTCTCAGCTTGTCCCCCTACACTATCCCAAAATCAACCATGTGCTTATCTATGGATTGTTTCCATCTCCCTAATGTGGCTGAGTTGACTACCTTAGCAGGTAGGGCATTCCACGCCCTTACCACTCTGCATAAAGAACTTGCCTCTGACATCTGTCTTAAATCTATCACCCCTCAATTTGTAGTTATGTCACCTCGTACAAGCTGACGTCACCATGCTAGGAAAGAGTCTTTCACTGTCTACCCTATCTGATCATCTTATATGTCTCTCGGAAATCCCCTCTTAGCCGCCACCTTTCCAATGAGAACAGACACAAGTCTCTCAGCCTTTCCTCATAAGACCCTCCCTCCAGACCAGGCAACAACCTGGTAAATCTCCTCTGCTCCTTTTCCAATGCTTCCCATATCCTTCCTGAAATATGGGGGCCAGAACTATACACAATATTCCAAGTGTGGCCGCACCAGCGTTTTGTACAGTTGCAGCATGATATTGCGGTTCCGGAAATCAATCCCTCTACGAATGAAACCTAACACACCGTATGCCTTCTTCATAGCACTATCCACCTGGGTGGCAACTTTCAGGGATCTATGCACATGGACTCCAAGATCACTGCCTTCCTGTTATTCTTCCCAAAGCGAATCACCTCACATTTAGCTGCATTGAACTTCATTTGCCACCTCTCAGCCCAATTCTGCAGTTTATCCAAGTCCCCCTGCAACCTATAACATTCTTCCAAACTTTCCAGTACTCCCCCCACTTTAGTGTTTTCTGCAAATTTACTTATCCATCCACCTATGCCTGCATCTAAGTCATCTATAAAAATGACAAACCGCAATAGTCCCAAAACAGATCCTTGTGGCAAACCACAAGTAACTGGATTCCAGTCTGAATATTTTCCATAAACCACCACTCGCTGCCTTCTTTCAGAAAGCCAGTTTCTAATCCAAACTGCTAAATCACCCTCAATCCCATGCCTCTGCATTTTCTCCAACAGCCTGCCATGTGGAACCTTTACTGAGGTCCATGTACACCATGTCAACTGCCCTACCCTCATCTCCATGCTTGGTCACCTTCTCAATAAACCCAATGAGGTTTGTGAGACATGATCTGCCCTTGATGAAACCATGTTGACTATCTGAAATCAAATTGTTGCTTGCTAGATGATTATAAATCCTATCTCTAACATTCCTTTCCAAAAGCTTTCCGACAACAGAAGTAAGGCTCACTGGTCTATAATTACCTGGGTCATCTCTGCTGCCCTTCTTGAACAAGGGCACAACATTTGCAATCCTCCACTCTGGTACTAAACCTGTAGACAATGACAACTCAAATATCACAGCCAAAGGCTCTTCTATCTCCTCACTCGCTTCCCAAAGAATCCTCTGATAAATCCCATCCGGCCCAGGTCATTTGTCTACTTTCACTTCTTCTAGAATTGATAACACCTGTGTGCAACTAACCTCGATCCTTTCGAGTCTAATATCTCGTACCTCATTCTTCTCCTCTACAATATTCTCTTTTTCCTGAGTGAAGACCGATGAGAGATATTCATTAACACCTCTCCAATCTCCACAGGGCCCACACTCAACTTCCCACTTCTGTCTTTGACTGGCCCTATCCCTACCCTAATCATCCTCTTATTCCTCACATACCTATAGAAAGCTTTAGGGTTCTCCTGTATTCTATTTGTTAAAGACTGCTCATGTCCTCTCTTTGCTCTTAACTCTCTCTTTAGATCCTTCCTCGCTGATCTATAATTCTCCATCGCCTCATCTGAACCATCTTGGCTCATCAACACATAAGCCGTCTCCTTCTTTGTAACAAGAGACGCAATTTCTATTGTAAACCACGCTTCCCTTACCCTATCACTTCCTCCCTGCCTGACAGGGACATACTATCTGTTCCTTAAACCAGCTCCACATTTCAATTGTCCCCATCCCCTGCATTTTGCTACCCTATTCTATGCATCCTAACTCTTGCCTAATTGCATTATAATTGCCCTTGCCCCATCGATAACTCTTGACCTGTGGCATGTTCCTATCCCTTTACATCGCTAAATGAAACCTAACTGAATTATGGTCACTCTCTCCAAAGTGCTTACCTTCCACTAAATCAAGCATCTGGCCTGGTTCATTTCCAAGCACCAGATCCAGTGTGACCTCCCCTCTTGTTGGCCCTTCGACATACTGTGTCAGAAAACCCTCTTGCACACACTGGACAAAAACTGATCCATACGATGTACTAGAGTGAAAGCATTTCCTGTCAATGTTGGGGGAGGTAAAGTCCCCCCTAATGACCATCCTGTTCCTTTCACTCCTACCCAGAATAATTTTTGCTAATCCTCTCTTCCACCTCCCTGGAACTCTGCGGAGGCCTATTAAAAAAAACTCCAAGCAGTGTAACGTCTCCTCTCCTGTTTCTAACCTCAGCCCACATTACCTCAGTAGACGAGTCCTCATCAAAAGTTCTGTCAGCCACCGTTATAGTATCCTTGACTAACAAGGCCACACCTCTCCCTCTTTTACCGCCTTGGCTGTTCTCAATGAAAGATCAAAACCCTGGAACCTGCAACATCCATTCCTCACCCTGCTCTATCCATGTCTCCAAAATGGCCACAACATCCAAGTCCCAGGTACCTATCCGTGCTGCAAGCTCACCTACCTTATTGTGGATACTCTGGCATTGATGTAGACACACTTCAAACCACTTCGCTGTCTGCCAGCACATTCCTGTGACCCTGAAATCCTGTCCCTGTCCTTCCTGCTCTCATCCTCCTGTGCATTGCAGCTACACCCCCGGTTCCCATCCCCCTGCTGAGTTAGTTTAAACCCACCCGAATAGCACCAGCAAATTTCCCACCCTGGTTCAAGTGAAGACTGTCCTGTTTGTACAAGTCCCACTTTCCCGAATTATCCAAAAACCTGAAACCCTCCCTCCTGCACCATCCTTGCAGCCACGTGTTCAGCTGATATCTCTCCCTATTCCTTGCCTTGCTATCACGTGGCATGGGTAACAAACCAGAGATAACCACTCTGTTTGTTCTAGCCCTCAGCTTCCACCCTAGCTCCCTGAAATCCTGCCGTACATCCCTATCCCTCTTTCTACCTATGTCGTTGGTACCTACGTGGACCATGGTTTGGGGCAGGACACCCTCTCCCTTCAGGACCCCAAAGACATGATCCAAGACATCACGCACCCTGGCACCTGAGAGGCAACACACCAACCGCGAGTCTTGTTCGTTCCCAACAAATCTTCTATCTGACCCTCTAAGTATCGACTCCCCAATGACTAATACTCTCCTGCTTTCCCTCCTTTCCTTCTGGTGCAAGAGACCTGGGCCCCAGTGCATACCCCTAGTAAGACGTTTTCCCCCCTCAACAGTACCCTCTGACTTATACAGCAGGAAGAAAATAAAAATAAGTCGTCCCTCCTCTCCCAGGAACCTCTGCTCTCCAACTTCAAATGTAAAACCTCAACTCAGTGACTCCCCACTCCTGGGGTGCTGCTGCCGCTGAAAAATAGAAAATGTCACCTGTTTTTTTTGTGGTTAGCACTGCTGCCTCACAGCACCAGAGCCCCGGGTTCAGGGTTAGGGTGAATTGGCCACGCTAAATTGCACCATTGTATTAGGTGATGGGGAATGGGACTGGGTGTTTTGCTCTTCGACGGGTCGGTGTGGACTTGTTGGGCCGAAGGGCCTGTTTCCACACTGTAGGGAATCTGATCTAAAGTTCTGGAATTTATATATTGATGAACTGAAACCTGCAACCCCTTCTAAAAGATGAAGGATTCAGCAGCGGTCCAGGTTTGTGCCAAACATTGCATCGGTTGCAAGACACTGTGATGTTTTGCTATTAATTCTGTGTCTTATGATCCTGCAGCACAGCGACCCGCAGAAGGAGCAGCGCTGCAGAAGCGAGTGCTTCCAAATACACCTGGGTGGGCGGGGTTTACCAGGAGGGGCGGTGTTTATCCTGGGGGACGGGTTTTAGCGGAAGGGCGGTGCTCATCTCGTGAGGTTCGCGCGCTGGTAGGCGGGGCGAGGCTCAGCGGACGATGCGGCGCGTCCAGCCTGGACGCACGCGGCTTTGTGGGCGGTTGCGCGTGAGGGAGGGGGGCGTGGTTTTGACTCGCGCGGGGATCGCGGCGAAGGGGTGGGGTTTAGTGCAGGAGGGGAAAGAGGTTTGGTTCCCAGAGGCGGGGCTTTGTCCCGAAGCGGCGGGGCTTATGACCTGCTTCAGGAAGGGGCGGGGTCTACGAGCTGCGTTCGGAAGGGGCGGGGTTGACGTGTGACGTTGGCGGAGGAGGGGGCGGGACAGGACCTGGACCAGTGGGCGTGGCCATCCCGAAACCGGAAGTGTGCCCGCGGTCTGTTTTCTCCGCTGGAGCCTCGCCTGCAGCAAGTAAGGTAAAGCTTTATCAATATTTCCTTTTACAGAGTTTGTATTTAATAACCAGTAATGGATACTCAATATCATCATAAAGTCCCAAAATGCAATTCATTTCAATCCATTGCAGATAAGCACTAAGAGTTAATTTTCTACAGGATTCAACAGTCTCAGCACTAAAATGGTCTCACAAGGGAACGGCTGTGAATGTTATCACTTGGTGTCCTGTTCACACAGATTCACCGATGCTGAGGCAAACGTTCTTCATTGCCTTACAGCATCCTGTTCTCACTTGGTGAGCCCAGGTGTCCCTATCTTTAAGTTCTCTCCTCATTCTGAGCCTTCCTGCCTGTTTATTTTCTAGTGCAGTAAATGTATTCAATAATTCAGCATTACATTTTAGTCTGAATGTTTAAAGACAAGTTTTAAGGCTATAGACTTCATCACCCAGATGCCCACACTCTCATTCCTCCCTTTGATTGCACCGCGATCACTGAAAGAGAAGGCTAGTCCAAACGAATGCCCTTCAAGGTGGTCCAGCCGTCAACATCCTGTAGAGAGGCACCACCATCTTCGCAGCTCATCTGGTCATATTTATCATCACCATCGACACGTGTGGGTGAGCCATCAGATCGCGAAAGGAACATCTTCTGGGGCAAATCTATATCGCTAAGGGACCTCATAAGCCTAGCAATTAAATAGCTAACAATACCAATACCGACAAACAGACAAAGCTAAACCGATAAGCCAATTGTACCATCGGCCCAATCTGCAGTTTCCCCAACTGGTCCCTTCAGTCATTCTGTCATGGAATACCTGGATCACTTCTTGTATCTTAGTTAATATTGCCAGTGAGATTGGGAATGCCCATAGTGCGTTTATCTTGGACAATGGTGCTGACCTCACCCTCCCAGGCGAGTATATAGTCTAAGGCACACCGATTCTGCACAGAGTAAAGACACAGGTCTGATAATCCCAGTCTACTCTGATTCAGAGCCTCTTTACTCTTATTTCCTCAAATGGTCAGGCCACAAAAGAGGGAATTGAGGTTTTGTTGACTTGTCACCCCTGCCAATCCTTCCAACCTCAGGGTACTCTGGATTCCCCAGCCTATCGGGTGTCCTGTATTGTCACCCAGTTCCGTGGGATCCTTTCAGTTGGAGCAAGGTTGGCTGAGGTTCCATCGACTTGTCCACTGGCCTGGACAAGGTACTGTTGTGGGAACAAGGACTCCGATAGTGACCTTATGAGGGACATCTTTGCCATCCAGGACAAGGAAATTGGTAGCTTTACCTTAGCTGAAGAAATAATAGTCTGGTTTGGTGTATATTAGGGAGAGTTTGTCAAAATAGGTTACCGAAATGTTACAGCAGGGGGTCTGGTCAAGTCTACAGGAGTATAGGGTCAACGTTTTGGAAGAGGAGTCGCTTTAGCACTGTACAAAATGGGCCAAGTGACTCGAGCACTCGCACTGTATGGGAGACAATGGTCCTCAGAATGCTGTTCCCATTGGGCTCTCCCTTAGCTCTATTGTTCATGGTCTTGGTGACAGTATCTGGTTCTGACAAGAGAAAAGGCCTATAAATGCACAAGGGAAGGGTTCCGTTCCAGGTCCATGTGCCACATAAGGCCTGCTGTACCCCAGGCAGTGTTACACTGGCTGTTTGTATACACAGACCGGAGGTATTGGAAAGTGATATTTCTCTTCAAAGGATCGGCAGTAGGAAGTCTGACAAATAGAATGGAATCGGGGACTGATTGGTGCGGCTATTCAATTGACAACGGTGCAGTTGGACGCAAGCTGAGCGCCCAGCGACTGTGACCGTCGTAGGGGTGGGAAGTAAAACCTGGAAGGTTTCTCCGTTCTCCGTTAATATTACATGCAAAGTGTGGTCCATACGCAGGTATACTGAAGCGGGGAATTATTTCCTTAAACAAAATCTTCATCACAGTCTCAGCAGTAGTGTTAGGAGGAGGGTAGGCTTCAATCCACTTCAAAAAGATATCAACAATAAGCAAAACATATTTATAGCAACTCAACTCAACTCATTTCTCCAACTCAATGAAGTCCAGTTGAAGTGTCTCCAAGGGACCCGCCAGCAAGGGAGTTCTCGTAGAGAGCATGTTCTGCCCTGACTGGGAGCAGAAGAGTTTGACTGAAGTGTGTCGGTGTAAATGCCTTGATGTCTCATTTTGCTTCCACCTTCCCGGGGTCATTAACCATTTTGTGTCTGGTCCTTCCTCAAGAAGCTGCATTGTAGCTGAATTGACACTTTTTTATTGCTTCCCAAAATCAGACCTGCTCACTCTCAGCAGGATCTTAGTGTTGTGAAAGATATTAACTTTCAGGTGGAGGTATCCAAAATTCAGAGAGATGTCAGTCTTGATGTTTTTGCTTTTTCTGCCCCTGTAAGATCCTGAATCAGCACCTTTAGGGGAATTAGTTACAGCGGGCTGAGAACAGAGGGGAAGGGAGAGTGGGATGGTGCTTTCAACATTGTGGAACAGCAAAAGAATATTCCACAGAAAGTAGAATTGCTTGTTCTGAATTTCTACCCTACACTGATAGTGATGACTTTTGTCATCTCTTTTTGCAGAGTATATGAAAATCTGAAGACTGAAGTTTCAAAATCAACGGACGAAGGGCTTATTCCCGAAACATTGACTCTCCTGTTCCTCGGATGCTGCCTGACCTGCTGTGCTTTTCCAGCGCCACATTTTTTGACTGACTCTCCAGTGTCTGCAGTCCTCACTTTGATGTCAATGTCTGACAGTCTCTGAATCCATCGGGACCACAACGATTTTTGAATGTGATTTCTGTGAGAGGGATCTACACTTTTTGGTTCCTGTTTGAGGACGTTTTCAGCATCAGTGGGACTGGACGAGAGATCCCACTGTTGCAGCGAACTGTGTGTGGAGCCTGAAACAGTTATACAGCCTGGGAAGGGGACTTCACGGCAGGGAGGGGCTCTACACGTGTTTGTGTGCAGCTGAAGCTGTGGCCATGGAGGAACCTGAGGAATCCCGCCCTGTGGAGGAACCGTGGAAGTGTGGTGACTGTGGGAAAGGCTACCATTTCCCGTCTGCCCTGGAGACTCATCGGCGCAGTCACACGGGGGAGAGGCCATTCCCCTGCACCGACTGCGGGAAGGCCTTCAGACATTCCTCTCACCTGTTGGCCCACCAGCAGGACCACACGGGGGAAAGGCCCTTCAGCTGCCCAGAGTGCGGGAAGGCCTTTACCCAGGCCTCCACACTGCAGAGTCACCGGTGTATCCACACAGGGGAGAGGCCCTTCAGATGCCCAGAGTGTGGGAAGGCCTTTACCCAGGTCTCCACCCTGCGGAGGCACCAGCGTGTCCACACAGGGGAGAGGCCCTTCAGCTGCCCCGAGTGTGGGAAGGCCTTCAGTAATTCCTCCACCCTGCTGACCCACCAGCGGGTCCACACGGGGGAGAGGCCATTCAGCTGCCCAGAGTGTGGGAAGGCCTTTACCCAGGTCTCCACCCTATTGAGGCACCAGCGTGTCCACACGGGGGAGAGGCCCTTCAGCTGTCCTGAGTGCGGGAAGGCCTTCAGCGATTCCTCCACCCTGCAGAGTCACCAGCGTGTCCACAATGGGGAGAGGCCGTTCACCTGCTCTCAGTGCGGAAAGGGCTTCACCTGATCCTCCAACCTGCGGACCCACCATCGTATCCACACGGGGGAAGAGGCCCTTCAGCTGTCCTGAATGCAGGAAGGCCTTCAGTAATTCCTCCGCCCTGTTGAGGCACCAACATGTCCACACGGGGGAGAGGCCATTCACCTGCTCTCTGTGCGGGAAGGGCTTCACCTGCTCCTCCACCCTGCAGAGTCACCAGCGTATCCACACAGGGGAGAGACCCTTCAGCTGCTCTCAGTGCGGGAAGGCGTTTACCCACGTCTCCTCCCTGCTGACCCACCAGCGTATCCACACGGGGGAGAGGCCGTTCACCTGCTCTCAGTGTGGGAAGGCCTTCACCTGCTCCTTCAACCTGCAGACCCACCAGCGGGTCCACACGGGGGAGAGGCCCTTTAGCTGCCCAGAGTGTGGGAAGGCCTTTACCCAGGTTTCCACCCTGCTGAGGCACCAACGTGTCCACACGGGGGAGAGGCCCTTCAGCTGCCCCGAGTGCGGGAAGGCCTTCAGCAATTCCTCCACCCTGCTGACCCACCAGCGGGTCCACACGGGGGAGAGGCCATTCACCTGCTCTCAGTGCAGGAAGGGCTTCAGGTATACCTCCCACCTGCTGACCCACCGGCGGGTCCACACGGGAGAGAGGCCCTTCAGCTGCCCCGAGTGTGGGAAGGCTTTCAGCACATCTTCCACCCTGCTGAGACACCAGCGGATCCACACCGGGGAGAGGCTGTTCACCTGCTCTCAGTGCGGGAAGGGCTTCACCTACTCCTGCAACCTGTGGAAGCACCAGCGAGTTCACGTGCCATCGCAGGGGGATTTAAGGAGTGACGGCCGAGTGCCATTATCGATTGGACTATCAACCCGGTTCCGGGGTCTGCCGGGTTCAAATCCTGCCACGACAGATGGCAGAATCGGTATTCGGTCAGAAATGTGGAGTTCGGAATCTAACAATGAGACCGTTTCAGGGAGGGGGTGGTGCGGGGGAGAAAGCCCCCATCTGATTCACTCTCTCCCTTGTTAGGGAAGGGAACCACCATTGGGGGAAAGGATTCACTCAATCGTTCCAGTTGCATCCTTTACCCGGTCTGGTCTACACGTGACTCCAGACCCACAGCAGTCTGGTTGACTCTACACTGACCCTTCCTGGCAAATGAGCAGGGAGCCACTTACTTGGAGACAGGGTATGGGTTAAAATTGCTGAGTGAGGCAATACTTCCTCCGGGTTACGGCTGTAACAAGGATCCAATTACAAAGGGACAACTTGGTGCTGACCAATAGTAAAGACAGTGAGGGGGAGGTGGGACAGGGGAGGTGTGGTGTGTGCACTTTGACCTTGAGCTGTTCAAAAAGCAACTTCTTTTTATCTGCCTTTTTGCTGGGGGGATCTGAAGCTGTAACAAAGTTGGGTTGCAATAAAGGTTACCTGAACTTACTGCCGGGCTCAGACTCTCATTGAAAGCTTTGAGCTCCAAGAGGTTTTTGTTTTAAAGCTGCTCATTTCTTTCAGCCTCCTGCACTAAGTTTAGAACATGGAACAGAGAACAGTACAGTGCAGAACAGGCCTTTCAGCCCTCGATGTTGCGCTGACCTGTGAACTATTCTCAGCTTGTCCCCCTACACTATCCCAAAATCAACCATGTGCTTATCTAAGGATTGTTTACATCTCCCTAATGTGGCTGAGTTGACTACCTTAGCAGGGAGGGCATTCCATGCCCTTACCACTCTCTGCATAAAGAACTTGCCTCTGACATCTGTCTTAAATCTATCACCCCTCAATTTGTAGTTATGCCCCCTCGTACAAGCTGACGTCACCATCCTAGGAAAGAGTCTTTCACTGTCTACCCTATCTATATCTTATATGTCTCTATCAAATCCCCCCTTATCCGCCTTCTTTCCAATGAGAACAGACCCTCTCTCAGCCTTTCCTCATAAGACCCTCCCTCCAGACCAGGCAACAACCTGGTAAATCTCCTCTGCACCGTTTCCAATGCTTCCCACATCCTTCCTGAAATATGGGGGCCAGAACTATACAGGATATTCCAAATGTGGCCGCACCCGTGTTTGGTTTTGTTGCAGTGTGATATTGCGGTTCCAGAACTCAATCCCTCTACGAATGAAACCTAACACACCGTATGCCTTCTTCACAGCACTATTTACCTCAGTGGCAACTTTCAGGGATCTGTGCACAGGGACTCCAAGATCACTGCCTTCCTGTTATTCTTCCCAAAGTGAATCACCTCACATTTAGCTGCATTGAACTCCATTTGCCACCTCTCTGTCCAATTCTGCTAATCCATCCACCTATGCCTGTATCTAAGTCATTTATAAAAATGACAAACCGCAGTAGTCCCAAAACAGATCCTTGTGGCACACCACTAGTAACCAGACACCAGCCTGAATATTTTCCATAAACCACCACTCGCTCCTCTTAGTTCAAGTATCTGTAATAAGATTAACATTAGAACAACAGCAGGATTCAAAAACCCAACTGGACAGGGTCCACTCCTTTTCATGAGATTCCAGGATTCTCTCCTCCTCTTTCCCCACTTTTGATTGGTGCGGTCAATCAATTCTCAATGGTGCAGTTGGACCCAAGCTGAGCGCCCAGTGACTGTGACCGCCGTAGGGGTGGGAAGTAAAACCTGGAAGGGGCCATCCCAACGAGGTTGGAGACCTTTGCCATACAGTTCTTGACGAGCACCAATGAACCAGGGTCTACCCGTGACGAGGCTGAAAGGGAGGGAACATCGCTGTAGGCCGCACGCTCCTGGGAGTGAAAGGCACACATAACATTGGTTAAAGCAAGAACATAACCAATCATTGCTTCGGTCATGTGGTGGACGTGGACTGAGAAGGGAGCCGAATCGTTCCAAGGGGTACGGAGGGGGTGACCAGAGAGACTCTCAGCTGGAGACAGTCGTGTCTTGCCCACAGACATGGATCACATCTGGAATAAGGCCACAGGGATTAGCATAACCAGGAGAGGCCAGACTCTGCCACTTATTTGGCAAGTTTAGTCTTGAGTCTGGTTAAAACATTCAACAAGGCCGGCCGCCTGCGGATGATAAGCACCGTGCAGTTGCCGACAAATACAAAGCTGGGAACAGAGTTCTCCGTTAATATTACCTACAAAGTGTGGTCCATTGTCTGAGCTAATGCACGCAGGTATACTGAAGGGGGGGAATTATTTCCTTAAACAAAATCTTCACCACAGTCTCAGCAGTAGCGTTAGGAGGAGGGTAGGCTTCAATCCACTTCGAAAAGACATCAGCAATAAGCAAAACATATTTATAGCAACTCAACTCATTTCTCCAACTCAATGAAGTCCAGTTGAAGTGTCTCCAAGGGACCCTCCAGCAAGGGAGTTCTCGTAGACAGCATGTTCTGCCCTGACTGGGAGCAGAAGAGTTTGTCTGAAGTGTGTCGGTGTTAATGCCTTGATGTCTCATTTTGCTCCCACCTTCTCGGGGTCATTAACCATTTTGTGTCTGGTCCTTCCTCAAGAAACTGCATTGCAGGTTCGCCCTGAATTGACACTTTTTTTTTGCTTCCCAAAATCAGACCTGCTCATTCTCAGCAGGATCCCAGTATTGTGAAAGATATTAACTTTCAGGTGGAGGTATCCAAAATTCAGAGAGATGTCAGTCTTGATGGTTTTGCTTTTCAGCATCTTCAGGAGAGTTAGTTAGAGCGGAGTGAGAACAGAGGGGAAGGGACAGTGGGATGGTGCTTTTAATTTTGTGGAACAGCAAAAGAAAAGAATATTCCACAGAAAGTAGAATTGCTTGTTCTGAATTTCTACCCTGCATGGATAGTGATGACTTTTGTAATCTGTTTTTAACAGTGTATTTGAAGATCTGAAGACGGAAGCTTCAAAACCAACAGATGAAGGCCTTATGCCCGAAACATTGACTCTCCTTTGATTCGGATGCTGCCTGACCTGCTGTGCTTTTCCAGTACCACACATTTTGACACTGACTCTCCAGCGTCTGCAGACCTCACTTTAACGTCAATGTCTGACAGTCGCTCAATCCATTGGGACCGGAAACAATTTTCAACTGAGTCTGAGAGAAGGAGCAAAGTGTTTTGGTTCCTGTTTGAGGATGTTTTCAGCATCAGTGGGACTGGATGAGAGACCCCACTGTTGCAGTGCACTGAGTGTGGAGCCTGAAACAGTTATACAGCCTGGGAAGGGGAATTCAGGGTGGGGAGGGGCTCCTCACACGTTTGTGTGTAACTGATGGTTCGGCCATGGAGTAACCCGAGGAATCCCACCCCATGGAGAAATGGTGGAAGGGTGGCGACTGCAGGAAAAGCTTCCATGTCCCCTCTGTCCTGGAGACTCATCGGCGCAGCCACACCAGGGAGCGCCCGTTCCCCTGTCCCGTCTGCGGGAAGGGCTTCAGCACTTCCTCCACCCTGCTAACCCACCAGCGGATCCACACTGGGGAGACACCCTTCAGCTGGCCAGTGTGCAGGAAGGCCTTCAGTGATTCCTCCATCCTGCTGAGGCACCAGTGGGTCCACACGGGGGAAGAGGCCCTTCAGCTGCCCCAAGTGCAGGTAGAGATTTACCCAGGCCTCCAACCTGCTGACTCACCAGCAGATCCACACAGGAGAGAGGCCCTTCAGCTGCCCAGAGTGCGGGAAGGCTTTCACCAGCTCTACCAACCTCCGGAGGCACCAGGGAGTTCATGTACCATCGCAGGTGGATTGAAGGCGCGATGGCTGACTGCCATTATCGACTGGACTATCAACCCAGTTCCAGAGGCTCCCGGGTTTGAATCCCACTGCAGCAGATGGTGCGATACAGGGTATGGGTTGAAATTGCCGAGTGAGGCAATACTTCCTCCAGGTTAAGGCTGTACCAAGGATCCAATTACAAAGGGACAACTTGGTGGTGACCAATAGTATAGAAGTGAGGTGGGTTGGAGGGAGGGGGGGGACGGTGGGGTGGGCTTTGATCTTGAGCTGTTTAAAAAGCAGCTACTTTCTCTCTGCCTTTTTGCTGAGGAGGATTGAACTTGCCAACGTGAACCACACTTTGCAGAGAGAGGAAATTTCTCCGGATGGAAGAGGTTGATGGAAGTCAACAATTGTCAGATTATTTCATGAAAATAACAGCTGGTATGGGGATCCCAGAAGAGGGGCGTCTGTACTGACACACAGAAACAAACCCTTCAGTCCAGGCCAACCAGATATCCTAAATTAATCAAGTGACCCATTTGCCAGCATTTGGCCCATATCCCTCTGAATGCTTCCTATTCATGTCCCCATCCAGATACATTTTTTTCTTCGGACAATACTTGGGTGAGAGCCAAGATATGCAATACCTCAATGTATAATAATGAAGCAGCTCATTTATTCTGAAACTATTTCAATTAGTTGGTTAATTGCCAAATAATAGCTGCATAACTGTTGTCAATATTGATACCCAGGAAAGCTATTTTGTTTAATATATTTCCTTTGTAAAGATCTTATCCAAATTATAAAATGATTGTATTTTCATACAAAATAAAATTTGCAGGGTTTTATTAAATGGTTGAACGTAACTTTGCACTTAATTGCTCTGTTTGGGATTAAACATTGTGACTTAGCTAAAAGTGATCTTTCATAATATAGGGTGAGTCTATTAACAAACGAATGTTGCCATTTGCTCTCAAGTTAGCTCAGATTCAATTTGAAATTCTTGAATGAGTTGAATAAGGGGTAAAAAGCAAATATTTATTGCACTTTTCTGAAATTCTCTGCACTGCCATTGTAGTTGGTAAAACAAAATATGTATCTCTCTTCATAACTTTGATATCACCACAAATCCTAGGAACCCCATCCAGGACAAACATATAAATAGAAAGTAGGAGACAACAGCTTCGCTTCACTTGGAGGTCACCACTGATGATGTTACCTAGCCAGGTAATCAAATGTCTGGATATCAAACCTACAGCTCAGCGAGCAAACCTGCACCCTAAACATTCTACTTTGCTGAAAGACTGCACAATCTGCAGGCACTGGATTAGTGGTGCTGGAAGAGCACAGCAGTTCAGGCAGCATCCAACGAGCAGCGAAATCAACGTTTCGGGCAAAAGCCCTTCAGCAGGAATAAAGGCAGTGAGCCTGATTTTGGAAACCTCTATAAAGAGAACAAAGAACCCTACAGCACAGGAACAGGCCCTTCAGCCCTCCAAGGCTATGCTGATCGAGATACTCTATCAAAACCTGCCGCCTATTTTCTAAGGATCTGTATCCCTCTGCTCCTTGCCCATTCATGTATCTGTCTAGATACATCTTAAATGACACTATCGATCCCACCCCTACTGCCTCCCCTGGCGATGCATTCGAGGCACCCACCACCTCTCTGTGTAAAGAACTTTCCATGTAGATCTCCCTCAAACCTTTCCCCTCTCACTTTGAACTCGTAACCCTGAGTAATTAAGTCTTCTCCTCTGGAAAAATAATTCTCCCTATCCACCCTGTTTACACCTCTCATGGTTTTTCGGCCTCAATCAGGAACCCCCCACCCCGCCTCGACCTCCTTATTTCCAGTGAAAATAATCCTAATCTACTCAACCTCTCCTCATAGCTAGCGCTCTCCATAACAGGCAACATCCTGGTGAACCCCCTCTGCACTCTCTCCAAACGTATCCACATCCTTTTGGAAATCTGGCAACCGGAATTGTACGCAGTATTCCAAATGCGCCAAACCAAAATCTTATATAACTTTAACATGACCTGCCAGCTCTTTTCCCCAATCCGTCCGATGATGGAACGTGTGTTGTATGCTGCCTTGACCACTCTACTGACATGCATTTGCCACCTTCAGAGAACAATAGACCTGAACACCCAGCTCTCTCTGTACATCAATTTCCCCCAGGACCTTTCCATTTACTGTATAGCTCGCTCTTGAATTGCATCTTCCAAAATGCATCACCTCACATTTGTCTGGGTTGAACTCCATCTGTCATTTCTCTTCCCAACTCTCCGGTCTATATTCTGCTGAAGCGTCTGACAGTCCCCTTCACTATCCGATTTTCCATCAATCTGAATGTCATCTGCAAACTTGCTAATGAGGCACTCGATACCTTCACCTTTCAACCTCCTGTGCTCCAGTGAAAAAAGTCCCAGCCTACCCACCAATAGGGTCGAATTCTGTCTTGGTCCCAATGTCGAGTCAGCCTGACATTTTTGATAGAAAAGCTATGCATTTAAATTACGTTCTTGAGAAAGTTACTGAAAACAGGTTCTGGGATTAACATACCAAAGAACAGAACTCCATTCTAAAAGATGGAAGATTTAATCTAAATTGTTTAATGTATCACATCTCCAGGACACTGGACTCCGTTGGCTATAAATAGTCTAATCATGACCTTATTGTCCACAACCACCTGAAGCAGCAGCTGCACTTCATAGCGCCAGAGATCCGGGTTCAATTCCCACCTCGGGCAACTGTCAGTGTGGAGTTTGCACATTCTCCCCGTGTCTGCGTTGGTTTCCTCCCACAGTCCAAAGATGTGCAGGTTAGGTGAAGTGTCCACGCTAATTTGCCTGTAGTGTTAGTAGAAGGGGTAAATGTTGGGGAATGGCTCTGGGTGGGTAGCTCTTCGAAGGGTCGGTTTGGGTTGAAGGACCTGTTTCCACACTGTAAGTAATAAAATCTAAAATAAATCTAATCACTCCGAAAGCTAGGGCTTCCAAACAAACCATGTTATGGCAGCAGCGGGAGGTGTGGATTATATTCACTAAAAACAGTTAAGCAGTTAGATAACACGTTCGAGTGGGAAGTGTGTATAACATGATCTCACAACTTCTATACTCAATGCTATTAGCAATGAAGGAAGGCAAACCAAACGCTGCCTTCACTACTCTATCCACCTGAGACTCTAGCACTCCAAGGTCTCTTTATTCTGCAACACTCCCCTTAACTGTGTCAGTCCTGCCTGGATTGCTTGACCTAAATACAAACCTCTGATTTCTCTAAATTAAACTCCAACTGACACTCCTCGGCTCATCAGCCGATCCCATAAATTCTAATTTATAGTGAACTCTTTCCTCTCTTATTCCCTGGAAACCGAAAATCTCCATCCCACACTCACTCCCTCCATTTTCACTTTGCTTATAGCGGAAGAATGTAACTGAGAAACATATCAGCCATGATTGAATGGAATGAGCAGACCTGGTGGCCTAATTTCTGCTCCTGTGTCTTGTGGTCTCTTGCTGTCCTGGACACCGAGAGAATTGGGACCAGCATTGAACCGATCATGACTGGATATGGATCTACCTGCATCTCGGTGGATGGGCTGGGACTTTCACTGGAGCAGAGGAGGAGGAGATGTGACCTTATCAAGGTTTATAAAATCATGAGGAGAGAGAGGAGGTGAACGACGGGTGTCCTTCCCCTAGGGTTGGGGTTTCAAGATTAGGGAGCAAATTTTGATGGTGACAGGAGAAAGAGATTTTAAAAAGACTTGAAGGGCACAATTTTTTTTTAATAGAGTGGTTCACGTGTGGACTAAATGTCTAGAGGAAGTGGTGGATGCAGATACAGTAATGATGTCTAAAAGACATTTGGATAACTTCATGAATAGGAAAGGTTTGGAGGGATTTGGGCCAAAACACTGGCAGGTGGGACTGGTTTAGTTTGAGAACATAGTCAGCATGGACTCGTTGGACTGAAGGATCTGTTTCTGTGCTGTATGGCTGTGTAACTTGGTTCTATACTAGTCTTTAAACCATTTTCTTGCCTTCCCCATAAACATCCACATAAAAATCAGATGAACTCAGCCTTGAATATATTCAATGACCCCCTAACTGCAGGAAGACATCCCTACTTCTGAACTCAATTCGTCTTGCTAATACACCACTTGCCTTGCTCATTGCCTGCTGTACCTGTCTGACAACTGGCACAGAAGGACACTGATGCCCCTCTGAACATCCACGCATCATTCCTGATGAAGAGCTCGTGCCCCAAACTACGACTGTCCTACTGCTCAGATGCTGCTTGACCTGCTGTGCTTTGTCAATTGTAGTCTTCTCTACATCGGGGAAAACGAGCGTAAACTTGGGGAACGGTTGGCTGAGCATCACAGCCGGGTCCGCAGAGGCTGAGCAGACTTCCCAGTCTCCACCCATTTTAATGCCCCTTCCCACTCCCCTTCTGACATGACCATCTTTGGCTTCCTCCATTACCACAACAAACCAAACCACAAATTGGAGGAACAAAACCTCATCTTGTCTGAGCAGTCAACAGCCCGGAGGACTCAACACAGTTCTCCAATTTCAAATAATCTCCCATCCCATCCCCCAACTCACTTCCCAGCCCCTTCCACTCTTCCCTGCCAACTCGATTCCTTCCTCCCATTCACCAACCAGGTCGTACCAGATTATGGGGATAAGGCAGGAACAGGATACTGATTGAGGATGATCAGCCATTATCACAATGAATGGTGGTGCTGGCTCGAAGGGCAGAACAGCCTACTCCTGCACCTATTGTCTATTGTACCCTCTACCTGTCTCCACCTATCCCCACTTCAATACCCTGCCCCCAGCACACCCTTGTTCCACAGCTCTCCCTATACCCACCCCCAGTCCTGAACAAGGGTTACACCAGATACCTCGACTTCTCCACCTCCTGATACTGCCTGGCTTGCTCTTCCAGTCTCCTGTCTGTCTATTTTGCCAATTGAGACACAGGCCTGGACTAACTTTTCCAGAGTCTGTCCCCTCGCTGGATTCACTCCCATTCCTTTCAGTTGCTCCAAGTCAACACTTGAACCCCAGAATGAAACGTAAATGGAAAAGGGGGTGAGAAAAGAGAGTGCTGTACTCACATGTTGGACAGAGGAAAGAAGTTGCAGTCTGAGGTGAAGCTCAATCTTCATTCAGAGAGAGGAGGAGCAGGACCTTAAGAAGCTCATGCTCCAACTTCCACATTCACCAATAGGGGAGCTCCGAATGGCAGAAGGACAAGTCTCCCCCTGGTCCTCCAGTGCTCCTTATTCGTCCATCAAAAGTAGGTTTCGCAACTTTTCTGCCGACAGCGAGGAACATGCCCAATGTTTTGGTGACATTGGCAAACACGTGCCCTGCTTGTTGACACTGAGGAGTGTACACAACGTGCTCTGTAGCAATGCTGATGTTATTGACAGATTTTAAGTTTCCAAATACCTATCGGAGAACAAAAAGGGCAGAGCCATAATTCCCCCCCCAATGTGGCTCGATATTTGGCAATGTTTTTAAGTCTTTTCCTCAGTGTTGGGGTGAGACTCACAACTAGAGGGAATAGGTTTAGGGTGAGGCCACAAAGATATAAAAGGTTCCTGAAGGGGCAACGTTTCCATGTGGAGGGTGGTGCAGGTATGGAATGAGCTGCCAGAGGAAGTGGAGGAGGCTGGTATAATTACAGCCTTTAAAAGGTATCTGGATGGGTATATGAATAGGAAGGGTTTA
This sequence comes from Chiloscyllium punctatum, assembly GCF_047496795.1. Lineage (NCBI taxonomy): Eukaryota > Metazoa > Chordata > Chondrichthyes > Orectolobiformes > Hemiscylliidae > Chiloscyllium > Chiloscyllium punctatum. Next base: position 69,514,629 of record NC_092754.1, read on the forward strand.
GAGGGATATAGCGCTGGCAAAGGGGACTAGATTAATTCAGGATATCTGGATTTTCCTAACGGCCGCCCTCCCGCCGCTTCCTCGCTCGAGCGACTTCTCCTCCCAACCGCCTTCACCCCCGCGTGACGTCTGCACGTGGGAGATGGGCGGGGCCGGGGGAGGAGATGGGCGGGGCCGGGGGAGGGGATGGGCGGGGCCCGGGGGTGGGATGGGCGGGGACCGGGGAGTGCCTCACCGTCACCAAGTCACAGCCCCCTCGCGCTCCAACTGTTCATTCACAAAAACAAACTCTCCTGTCTCACTCTGCAGCTGCGGGGGGCGGGGACACTGCCACGTTTCGAGGAGCCCTGTCTACATTGGGAAAGCTCACGGCTCAATTTAAACAGATATTCCGACATCTAACGGAACGGCGTCATATCTAAAGGGGGAGATCTGCATTTTAAAGGGACGTGGACATTTTAGCGGGTATTTCTGCAAATAAAGAGGTTTAAATGGACAAGATTATATTTCAAAGGGATGTGAGCACATTCAAAGAGATATCTTCATATGTAAAGTGACGCAGTTATATCTAAATGAATCTACATTTCAAAGGGACGTTGCCCTATTTATAAGTAGAGACAATAGGTGTGAATTCTGTCTGTGTCCCAATGTTGAGTCTTAGAAAAGCTCTGCATTTAAATTACATTCTTGAGAAGGTAATTTATAGATTAGGGTGTAGAGGTTAGGGAGAATTGGCCGTGCTAAGTTACCCCTAGTGACCAGGGATGTACAGGTTAGGGTGGCTTGGCCATGGGAAATACGGAGTCAGGGGTTGGGTTATGGGTGGGATACTGTTCAGAGGGCCAGAGGGAAATAGATGGGCTGAATGGCCCGCTTCCACCTTGTCGGAATTCGATGACCCTCCCCACAAAGGAGCATTTTATCTGCATCTATCCTGTCAAGCCCCTTTCAGAATTCTACTGGTTTCAATAGAGGTATACAGCACAGAAACAGACACTTCGGTCCAATTCGTCCATGTTGACCAGGATTCCAAACTAAACCAGTCCCACTTGCCTGCATTTGGCCCATATCCCTCTAAACCTTTCTACTCATGTATCCATCCGAATGCTGTTTCAATGTTGTCTCTGTGCCTGCATCTACCACATCCTCAGCAAGTTCATTCCACATGCAAATCACCCTCTTTCAAAATGTTGCCCCTCTGGTTCCTTTTAAATCTCTCTCCTCACATTAAAAAAAGCCCCCTAGTTTTGATTTCCCCTACGCTAAGGAAGAGCCATTTGCTATTCACCTTACCTCCACTCTTCATGATTTTATCAATCTCAATGAGGTCACCCCCAACTTCCTGTGCTCCTGTGAATAAAGTCCCAGCCTCTCCTCATAACTCAAACCCTCCAGTCCTTCCAACATCCTGGTAAATCTTTATTAAACCCTCTCTAATAGTGTTCTTCCTATTACAGGGCCACCAGAACTGTACTCCGTACTCTGAAAGTGCCCTCACCAACATCCTGTACAACCACAACATGATGTCCCAACCCCGATACTCAATGGTGTGAACAATGAAGGCAATGTTGCGAAATGCCACCTGAACCACCCTGTCTATGTACCCGAACACCCCCCCCCACACACACACACACACAAACTCACATGCACACAGATACACACACACTACTCTGTGGGGTGAAATTGTATTGGCAGAATTATATTTGCAGATACATTCAAGTTTGTTCAAAAAGCACACAATCTGCAGGCAGTCAATGCATGTAATATTTTACAAATTCAGACTTTGGAAACAGAACCAGTCTGATTCAAGATTGGAATACCAACAGACTGAAATCTCACCTTTAATGCATTGTCTGAGCAGACATGTCTTTTTTTTTATAAAACCTGAAGTCATCTCAAGAACATTGTTACACATTAATGAACCAAAGCCCACACCCATTCTAAGAGATGAAGACTATCTAAGTTTGTTCAATATATTCTATCAGTTGCATGACACTGATCTTTTGATGTAAGTTCTGTGTCTTATGATGCTGTTCTATGAGGCTTATGTGTCGATGAGGCAGGATGGTACAGATGAGGCGATTGAGAATTACAGATCACCGAGGAAGGATTGAAAGAGAGAGTTAAGAAGAGCAAAGAGAGGACACGAGCAGTCTTTAGCAAACAGATGATTAGGGTAGGAATAGGGCCAATCAAAGACAGAAGTGGGAAGTGGAGTGTGGGCCCTGTAGAGTTCGGAGAGAGGCTAAATGAACATTTCTCATCAGTGTTCACTCAGGAAAAGAATGAGGTACGAGATATTGGACTCGAAAGGACCGAGGTTGGTTACACACAGGTGTTATCAATTCAAGGAGGAGTGAAAGTGGACAAGTCCCCTGGGCTAGATGGGATTTATACAAGGATTCTCTGGGAAGCGAGGGAGGAGATAGCAGAGCCTTTGGCTTTGATATTTGAGTCGTCATTGTCTACGGGTTTAGTACCTGAGGACTGGAGGATTGCAAATGTGCCCTTATTCAAGAAGGGCAGCAGAGATGACCCAGGTAATTATAGACCAGTGAGTCTTACATCTATTGTAGAAAAGATTAGAAACTGGAAGAAGGCAGCGAGTGGTGGTTGATGGAAAATATTCAGCCTGGAGTCCAGTTACTAGTGGTGTTCCACAAGGATCTGTTTTGGCACCACTGCTGTTTGTCATTTTTATAACTGACTTAGACACAGGCATAGGTGGATGGATTAGTAAATTTGCAGATGACACTAAAGTCGGTGGAGTACTGGACAGTTTGGAAGAATGTTACAAGTTGCAGGGGGATTGGATAAACTGCAGAATTGGGCTGAGAGGTGGCAAATGGAGTTCAATGCAGCTAAATGTGAGGTGATGCACTTCGGGAAGAATAACAGGATGGCAGAGTAGTTGGTCAATGGAAAGATTCTTGGTAGTGTGGATGTGCAGAGGGATCTTGGAGTCCATGTACATAGATCCCTGAAAGTTGCCACTCAGATGGGTAGTGCTGTGAAGAAGGCACACGGTGTGTTAGGTTTCATTCGTAGAGGGATTGAGTTCTGGAACCGCAATATCATGCTGCAACTATACAAAACACTGGTGCAGCCATATTTGGAATATTGTGTATAGTTCTGGTCGCCCAATTACAGAAAGGATGTGGAAGCATTGGAAAAGGTGCAGAGGAGATTTACCAGGATGTTGCCTGGTCTGGAGGGAGGGTCTTATGAGGAAAGGCTGAGAGACTTGGGTCTGTTCTCATTGGAAAGAAGAAGGCTAAGAGGGGATTTGATAGAGACATATAAGATGATCAGAGGATTAGATAGGGTAGACAGTGAAAGACTCTTTCCTAGCATGGTGACGTCAGCTTGTACGAGGGGACATAACTACAAATTGAGGGATGATAGATCTAAGATGGATGTCAGAGGCAAGTTCTTTATGCAGAGAGTGGTAAGGGCGTGGAATTCCCGACCTGCGAAGGTAGTCAACTCAGCCACATTAGGGAGATATAAACAATCCTTAGATAAGCACATGGTTGATTTTGGGATAGTGTAGGGGGACAAGCTGAGAATAGTTCACAGGTCAGTGCAACATCGAGGGCTGAAGGGCCTGTTCTGCACTGTACTGTTCTATGTTCCATGTTCTAAACTTAGTGCAGGAGGCTGAAAGAAATGAGCAGCTTTAAAACAAAAACCTCTTGGAGCTCAAAGCGTTCAATGAGAGTCTGAGCCCGGTGGTAAGTTCAGGTAACCTTTATTGCAACCCAACTTTGTCACAGCTTCAGATCCCCCCAGCAAAAAGGCAGAGAAAAAGCAGTTGCTTTTTGAACAGCTCAAGGTCAAAGTGCACACACCACACGTCCCCTTGTCCCACCCCCCTCACTGTCTTTACTATTGGTCAGCACCAAGTTGTCCCTTTGTAATTGGATCCTTGGTACAGCCGTAACCCGGAGGAAGTATTGCCTCACTCAGCAATTTTAACCCATACCCTGTCTCCAAGTAAGTGGCTCCCTGCTCATTTGCAAGGAAGGGGCAGTGTAGAGTCAACCAGACTGCTGTGGGTCTGGAGTCAGGTGTAGGCCAGACCGGGTAAAGGATGCAGCTGGAACGACTGAGTGAATCCTTTCCCCCAATGGTGGTTCCCTTCCCTAACAAGGGAGAGAGTGAATCAGATGGGGGCTTTCTCCCCCGCACCACCCCCTCCCTGAAACGGTCTCCTTGTTAGATTCCGAACTGCACATTTCTGACCGAATACCAATTCTGCCATCTGTCTTGGCGGGATTCAAACCCGGGACTCTCCGGAACCGGGTTGATAGTCCAATCGATCCCCCTGCAATGGCACGTGAACTCGCTGATGGGTCAGCAGGTGGGAGGTGCGGGTGAAGCCCTTCCCGCACTGAGAGCAGGTGAACGGCCTCTCCCCGGTGTGGATCCGCTGGTGGGCCAGCAGGTTCGAGGAATCGCTAAAGGCCTTCCCACACTCGGGGCAGCTGAAGGGCCTCTCCCCCGTGTGGACGCGTCGGTGGCTCCGCAGGTTGGAGGAGCAGGTGAAGCCCTTCCCGCACTGAGAGCAGGTGAACGGCCTCTCCCCGGTGTGGACACGCTGGTGGGTCAGCAGGGTGGAGGAATTGCTGAAGGTCTTCCCGCGCTGAGAGCAGGTAAAGGGTCTCTCCCCCGTGTGGATCCGCTGGTGCCTCATCAGGGAGGAGACTTCGGTAAAGGCCTTCCCGCACTCGGGGCAGCTGAAGGGCCTCTCCCCCGTGTGGATCCGCTGGTGCCTCATCAGGGAGGAGATGTCAGTATAGGCCTTCCCACACTCGGGGCAGCTGAAGGGCCTCTCCCCCATGTGGACACGCTGGTGTCTCCGCAGGGCGGAGCCGTGGGTAAAGGCCTTCCCACACTCGGGGCAGCTGAAGGGCCTCTCCCCCGTGTGGATCCGCTGGTGCTTCTGCAGGGTGGAGACGTCTGTGAAGGCCTTCCCACATTCAGGACAGCTGAAGGGCTTCTCCCCCGTGTGGACACGCCGGTGGATCCGCAGGGCAGAGGAATAACTGAAGGCCTTCCCACACTCGGGGCAGCTGAAGGGCCTTTCCCCCGTGTGGATCTGCTGGTGCCTCATCAGGGAGGAGATGTCGGTAAAGGCCTTCCCGCACTCGGGACAGCTGAAGGGCCTCTCCCCCGTGTGGGCCCGTTGGTGCCTCATCAGGGAGGAGATGTCGGTATAGGCCTTCCCGCATTCGGGGCAGCTGAAGGGCCTCTCCCCCGTGTGGACACGCTGATGCCTCATCAGGGAGGAGGAATATCTGAAGGCCTTCCCACAAAGTGGACAGCTGAAGGGCCTCTCCCCCGTGTGGTCCCGCTGGTGGGCCATCAGGTGGGAGGAATGTCTGAAGGCCATCCCGCAGTCGGTGCAGGGGAATGGCCTCTCCCCGGTGTGACTGCGCCAATGAGTCTCCAGGGCAGACGGGACACGGAAGCCTTTCCCACAGTCACCACACTTCCACGGTTTCTCCACAGGGCAGGATTCCTCAGGTTTCTCCATAGCCAAAGCTTCAGCTGCACACAAACACGTGTAGAGCCTTTCCCTGCCGTGAAGTCCCCTTCCCAGGCCATATAACTGTTCCAGGCTCCACGCACAGTGCGCTGAAACAGTGGGGTCTCTTGTCCAGTCCCACTGATGCTGAAAACGTCCTCAAACAGGAACCAAAAAGTGTAGATCCCTCTCACAGAAATCACAGTCAAAAATAGTTGCGGTCCCAATGGATTCAGAGACTGTCAGACATTGACATCAAAGTGAGGACTGCAGACACTGGACAGTCAGTCAAAAAGCACAGCAGGTCAGGCAGCATTTGGAGAGCAGGAGAATGAAGGGTGTAAGCCCTTCATTCGTTGATTTTGAAACTTCAGTCTTCAGATTTTTAAATACTCTGCAAAAAGGGATTACAAAAGGGATGATCAGTGCAGGGTAGAAATTCTGAACACTCAATTCTCCTTTCTGTGGAATATCCTTTCCTTTTGTTATTCCACAAAATTGAAAGCACCATCCCACTCTCCCTTCCCCTCTGTTCTCACTCTGCTCTAACTAATTCCCCTGAAGATTCAGGATCTTACAGGGGCAGAAAAAGCAAAAACATCAAGACTAACATCTCTCTGAATTTTGGATACCTCCACCTGAAAGTTAATATCTTTCACAACACTGGGATACTGCTGAGAGTGAGCAGGTCTGATTTTGGGAAGCAATAAAAAAGTGTCAATTCAGGGTGAACCTGCAATGCAGCTTCTTGAGGAAGGACCAGACACAAAATGGTTAATGACCCCGGGAAGGTGGGAGCAAAATGAGACATCAAGGCATTAACACCAACACACTTCAGACAAACTCTTCTGCTTCCAGTCAGGAGAAAGTGAGGACTGCGGATGGTAGAGATCAGAGCTGAAAATATGTTGCTGGAAAAACCTTTCTTCAGGGCTCATGCTCGAATTGTCAATTCTCCTGATCCTTGGATGCTGCTTGACCTGCTGCACTTTTCCAACGACACATTTTCAGCTGCTTAGAGTCAGGGCACAACATGCTCTGAAAGTCCAGCCTTCACAACCACACTTCTGCTTTCACTGAAGACAATTAGAGTCACACAGCACGGAAACAGACCCTTTGGTCCAACCTGCCCAGATATCCTAAATTAATCTAGTCACGTTTGCCATCACTTGGCCCCTATATGGGTTGGGTGCTGACAGCTGGGACTAAATTGGGTTGGCTCTCTTGTCAGCAATGACGAGTTGGACCGAAGGGTCTGTTTCTGTGCTGTACATCTCTATGACTCCAGTCGCATTTGCCATCACTTGGCCTTGACCCATCTGAACCCTTCATATTCAGATGCCCGTCCAGGAGCCTTTTAACTTGTCATCATACCAGCACCCCCACCACTTCCTCTGGCAGCTCACTCCATCGCTCAAGCGACTCCACGTTGAAAGCGTCTGGTCTGGTGCACCAGATGACATCAGGATAATCTCAGATCATTTTCAGATCGCATCGATACTCAGTCAGTGACTTTCCCGATCAGGATGTTGTACATGATCAAACAGGTCAGTGGGTAGGCGATCCCCCACCTCTTAGTTCAAGTATCTCTACAAGAACTCCCTTGTTGGAGGGTCCCTTGGAGACACTTCAACTGGACTTCATTGAGTTGGAGAAATGAGTTGAGTTGCTATAAATATGTTTTGCTTATTGTTGATGTCTTTTTGAAGTGGATTGAAGCCTACCCTCCCCCTAACGCTACTGCTGAGACTGTGGTGAAGATTTTGTTTAAGGAAATAATTCCCCCCTTCAGTATACCTCCATGCATTACCTCGGACAATGGACCACACTTTGTGGGTAATATTAACAGAGAACTCTGTTCCCAGCTTTGAATTTGTCGGCAACTGCATGGTACTTATCATCCTCAGGTGACCGGCCTTGTTGAATATTTTAACCAGACTCAAGACTAAACTTGCCAAATTAATGGCAGAGTCTGGCCTCTCCTGGTTATGTTAATCCCTGTGGCCTTATTCCAGATGTGATCCATGTCTGCAGGCAAGACACGACTGTCTCCAGCTGAGAGTCTCTCTGGTCACCCCCTCCGTACCCCTTGGAACGGTTCGGCTCCCTTCTCAGTCCACGTCCACCACATGACCGAAGCAATCATTGGTTATGTTCTTGCTCTAACCAATGTTATGTGTGCCTTTCACTCCCAGGAGCGTGTGACCTACAGCGATGTTCCCCCCCTTTCAGCCTCGACACGGGTAGAGCCTGGTTCATTGGTGCTCGTCAAGAACTGGACTGGCAAAGGTCTCCAACCTCGTTGGGATGGCCCCTTCCAGGTTTTACTTCCCACCCCTACGGCGGTCACAGTCACTGGGCGCTCAGCTTGGGTCCAACTGCTCCAATGTAAATTGATTGATCGCACCAATCAAAAGTGGGGGGGAGAGGAGGAGAGAATCCTGGAATCCCAACAAAAGGAGTGGACCCTGTCCAGTTGGCTTTTTGAATCCTGCTGTTGTTCTAATGTTAATCTTATTACAGATACTTGAACTAAGAGGAGGGACATGTGGAGGATCACTTATCTCCTCACCTTTCTGATTACGTACGACATCCTGATGGGGAAAGCAACTAAGTATGGATTAGTGGTGCTGGAAGAGCACAGCAGTTCAGGCAGCATCCAACGAGTAGCGAAATCGACGTTTCGGGCAAAAGCCCTTCATCAGGAATCAAGTATTGATGGGACCAGGAATGATCAGAGATTATCCACCACCCATACTGAGGAGATGTCGTCCAGTGCACCGGACCAGACGCCTTTGACGTGTGGAACGTGATGAAGATTGATTATTGTAATGGACTCTTCCATCAGAAAGACCAGATGGTCCATCTGGACAGTAGAAATCAGGGGGAGTTACCATGTTTTTATTTTACCTGCAGTCGCAAGCCTCGTGAGGATAAAAATGATCAACCCCGTCATTATGGTAAATATTTTAAGGATGCCCAGGAACACCATCCCTTTTTGTAGGACGGGCCGACTCGAGAAAAGGGAAGCCTGATAGGGGAAACTCCTCAATCCACAAGGAACTTATTTATACAGGCCCACAGAACACCTTTCACCCCAGAGGCAGTAGTATGTTACTCCTCTCTATCGGGAGATGACTGACTTGCCCCGTCCCCAGTCCCCGATTCCAATCTATTCGTCAGACTCCCTCCTGCCGACCCTCCGCGGTAATTAACTCCCATCCCTGAGCTGACAGGGTCTGCTCCCGCCCTGGAGTCACTCCCATTGCTCCAAGTGAACAGATTTTCCCGCCCCACCATTTGCCCAGACGGAGGGATTTTCATTCATTCAGTGTCACTTCCGCGTTGTGACGCCACAATAGGAGCGGGTGGGCGGGGCCAAGCCGGGCGCACGCATTGCGCCTGCGCTGTCCTGCCCTGCACCGTTTGCAAGCATCCCTTCACTTCAGAGAATCCCCACAGTGTGGGAGCAGGCCACTCGGCCCAACGAGTCCACACCTAACCCTCTGAAGGGGAGCCCACCCCTACTGCTCTACATTACCCTGACAAATACACCTAACCTGCACATCCCTGGGCACTATGGGTAATTTCGCACGGCCAATCCCAATCAAGGCCAGTGAGCAATGTAGTGATGTGGGAAATGAACATCACAGAATGATGGAGACAAGGAGAGTAAATGTACCTGCAATTAAATCTGGATTGCAAAGATCTAAACCGAAAACAGTGTGTCTGCATGTGTGCTGCACTGTTACAAAAGTGAATGAATTGACTGCACACATTGAAGAGAATAATTATGGTCTGAGACTCCTTACAGAGACGTGGCTTCAGGACGACAAGGATTAGTCCTTGAACGTCGAGGGGGTAGTCAAACGGGAAGCTAGGTGAAGGTAGAGGGTTGGCATTGCAAATCAAAACACTGATCACAGTAATCCGGTGTCAGGTCGGATTTCAGGTCCTGGCTTCTCCGTCCTCTGTCGATCTCCCTGTTCTCACACAGCAAGATGTTCAGCTCTGCTGAAGTTTTGATTCCCCGAAACCCCACCCCTCAGCCCCTTTACACCTTCCAGAACAATACAACATTCAGTCAATCGAAACCCAATCCACTACCTCCCAGCCTGACAACCGACCAGTCACAGAGTGTAGTCGTACCAGGGAATCAAACAAGAAAAGTGAAACAAAAAAAAATAGAAATAAATACGTGCTCATGCTTAATGTTTGTCAATAGGAAGTAAACCAGAAATAGGGGTCTCCCAGGATTCTGATAGTGCCCTACTTGAGGAATTCTCTTTCCCTTACATGTAACTGTTAGTACGTAGCTATGATTTACAACAATATTTACACCAACAGAAATAAAGCATCTGTTACCCGGTCTGGCCTACACCTGACTCCAGACCCACAGCAGTCTGGTTGACTCTACACTGCCCCTTCCTGGCAGAATTATATTTTCAGATAAATTCTATTTTGCTCAAAAATGCGCAATCTGCAAGCTGTCAGAACATATTGTATTTTATAAATTCCTACTTTAGAAACAGAACTAGTCAGATTCAAGGTGGGGATAAAGACAGACTCTGACTTTTAACGCATTGTCTGAGCTGAGATTGGATTAGATTCCCTAGAGTACGGAAACAGGCCCTTTGGCCCAACAGGTCTACATTAACCTTCCAAAGAGTAACCCACCAGGCCCCATTCCCCATATTTACCCCCTGACCAATGCATGTAACACACTGGGCAATTTAAGCATGGCCAATTCACCTCACCTGCATATTTTTGGATTGTGGGAGGAAACCGGAGCACCTGGAGAAATCTCATGCAGACACGGGGAGAATGTGCAAACTCCACACAGACTGTGGCCAGTGGCTGGAATTGAACCTGGGTCCCAAGCGCTGTGAGGCAGAATTAAGAACCACTGAGCCACCGTGCCGCCCAAATGTTGTTACCTTTTGTTATAAAACCTTATGTTATTGAGATTTACATATGAATGGTAGTTGTAACCCACTGTAAAAGATGAGAGGGCTAACAATCCAGATTTGTTCAATATATCATTTCACTAGCAGGACATTGTCATGTTTTTCCATAAATTCTGTGCGTTCTGATCTTATACACCGCAACCACCTGATGATAGAGCAGTGCTCCGAAAGCTAGTGCTACTTCCAAATAAACCTGTTGGGCTATAACCTGGTGTTATGTGATGTTTAACTTTGTCCAGGTTCAGGTGGATTGACCATGTTCAGTTACCCAGTGTTCAATGGCTTCGGTTGGATTGGCTGTGCTAAATTACCCATAGTGCCCAGTAATGTGCAGATTAGGTGGGCTAGCCATGGGAAATAGTTTCACAGTAATAAAAGCAGGAGTCAGCCATTTGGCCCATCCAACCTGCCCCGTTCTTCATTGTGATCATGGCCGATCTATCCATCGTCTCAGCTCCTCCTAGCAGCATTGCCCCAACTACCCTTAATTCCCCAACCATGCAAAAACCCATTTTGAATATACTTAATGAAGACAATTCCATAGATTCACTATAGTCCAGGAAGAGCAGTAGTCCTCACTTTCTCCTCCTCATCTCTGTCCTAAATCTACTCGCCCCAGTCTTGAAGTCTGGTCTTACCCACCACAGAAATGACTGGATAGGGTACAGCTTCATCCCCACAGTGTAATGAATTCCCACTTACCACCAAAATCTGGGATGTACTCACTCACTTAGTCGCTGTCTCACAAATGCAAGATTTCATTGTAACTTCTTCTGCTCCCAGTAAGGACAAAACATCTTTGAAAGCTACTCTGAAAGTCCAGTCTTCACAACCACACTTCTGCTTTCGCCAAAGACGATTAGTGTCGTACAGTACAGAAAGAGACCCTTTGGTCCAATTCATCTGATCAGATATCCTAAACTAATCTAGCCTCATTTGTCTGCATGTGCCCCATAATCCCTCCGAACCCTTCCTATTCATATCCCCATCCGGATGCTTTTTAAATGTAGTAATTGCACCAACCACCACCACTCCCTCTGGCAGCTCGTTCCATACATGCACCACTCTCTGTGTGAAGTTGCCCCTCAGGTCCCTTTGAAATCATTCCCCTCTCACCTCAAACATATGCCCTCGAGCTTTGGACTCCCTTACCCTGGGGAAAAGACCTTGGGTATTCACCATATCCATGCCTCTTACAAACGTTTATCAGGTCACCCCCCAGACTCTGATGCTTCAGGTGAGGATCTAAAATTTGAATTTAGATTATTGTCAGACTCAACAAGTATATGTAGGTTTTTACTAACCACAAAATGGCTTTTCAATTTAAAATAATACACAAAATGGCTGAGAATAATGATTGAACTCTGTGAACTTGTCCTGCTGTTTTGCAGAATTAAGCTACAATCCAAAGATAAGAGGACAATGGAGTTTGTTTAAAATGAACACTGACACATTAATTGACCATTTGAACTAACCTTGAGCTGCTACCATGGCATGATGATTTACGTAATTAAGACCCCTTCCCCAGGAAATATCATTGGATTAACCTGCTCTAAAGCATGTCACCTTATTACATTTGATTGGTCTTTTCTTGTAATTAAGGCTGTACTGTCTCTTAAAAAACCTAAATAAATAACGTGTCATTTTCAAATGTAATTGCACAACTTCACCATGGAACACAGAAGCTTTAATCACTGTGTTGCTGGACAGAATTGGGTCAAGATGCCTTATTAAACTGATAACCTTGCTTTGTACAGACTGCATTCCATTGATTCTTTAGACCAATCGCGAACCAAAAGGCCCCTTAAGAGGGGTCTAGATCTTCACTCTGGATAGTTTGACCTGGTCAATTAACCCTAACCTGCACATTCCTGGGAACTATAGGTAATTTAGCACGGCCAATCCATTCTAAGTTGCGCATCCCTGGACACTATGTGTAATTTAGCACAGCCAATTCACACAAACCTGCACCTCCCTGGGCACTGTGAGCACTTTAGCATGATCAATCCAACCTAACCTGGACAAAGTTTAAAAAAAATCACACACACCCGGGTTATTGTCCAACAGGTTTATTTGGAAGGACCAGCATTTGGAGTGCTGCTCCTTCATCAGGTGGTTGTGGAGAAGATGATAATAAGGTACAGAATTTATAGAAAAACATTACGGTGTCCTGCCACTGAAATGATATATTGAACAAACTTGGGATTGTTAAGCCTTTCAGCTTTCAGAATGGTCTGCAGGTATCATTAATATGTAAATCCCAGAACATCCTGAAAGACACTTTCTTGAAATAAGTTAAGGTTTTATAAGACCATAAGACATAGGAGTGGAAGTAAGGCCATTCGGCCCATCGAGTCCACTCCGCCATTCAATCATGGCTGATGCGCATTTCAGCTCCACTTGCCAGCATTCTCCCCGTAGCCCTTAATTCCTCTAGACAACAAGAACCTATCAATCTCGGCCTTGAAGACATTTAGCGTCCCGGCTTCCACTGCACTCCGTGGCAATGAATTCCACAGGCCCACCACTCTCTGGCTGAAGAAATGTCTCCGCATTTCCGTTCTGAAATGACCCCCTCTAATTCTAAGGCTGTGTCCACGGGTCCTAGTCTTTATAACAAAAGGTGTCATCCCAGCTCAGACCATGCATTAAAGGTGTGAGATCAGAGTCTGTCTATATCCCAGTCTTGAATCAGACTGGTTCTATTTCCAAAGCAGGAATTTATAAAATATTACCTGGATTGAGTCTCACCCACGAGCTGAAATAACTGGATAGGGTTGGGCTTCATCCCACAGTGCAAAGAATTCCCATTTTCCACCAAAATCCCAGTTGTACCTCCTTACTCAGTTGCTCTCTCACAAATGCAAGACTTCATTGCATTCTTCTGCTCCCAATAAGGGCAAAACACTGGGTGCCTCCTAGCAGAGCGCTTTAGGGAACATATCCGGGACACCCGCACCAATCAACCACACCGCCCCGTGGCCCAACATTTCAACTCCCCCTCCCACTCTGCTGAGGACATGGAGGTCCTGGGCCTCCTTCACCGCCACTCCCTCACCACCAGATGCCTGGAGGAAGAACGCCTCATCTTCCGCCTCGGAACACTTCAACCCCAGGGCATCAATCTGAACTTCAACAGTTTCCTCATTTCCCCTTCCCCCACCTCACCCTAGTTTAAAATTTCCAGCTCAGCACTGTCCCCATGACTTGTCCTACCTGCCTATCTCTTTTTCCACCTATCCACTCCACCCTCCCCTCCCTGACCTATCACCTTCATCCCCTTCCCCACTCACCTATTGTACTCTGTGCTACTTTCTCCCCACCCCCACCCCCCTCTAGCTTATCTCTCCACACTTCAGGCTCTCTGCCTTCATTCCTGATGAAGCGATTTTGCCCGAAACGTCGATTTCGCTGCTCCTTGGATGCTGCCTGAACTGCTGTGCTCTTCCAGAACCACTAATCCAGAATCTGGTTTCCAGCATCTGCAGTCATTGTTTTTACATCTTTGAAAGGTGCTCAGAAAGTCCAGTCTTCACAACCACACTTCTGCTTTCACAGCATGGAAGCAGACCTTACGGCCCAACTTGTCTGTGCCGACCACATATCTGAAATTAATCTAGTCCCGTTTGCCAGCACGTAACCCACACGACTCCAAACCATCCCGATGCATTTTAAATGTAATCGTACCAGCCTCGACCAACTCTTTTTAGATTAGATTAGATTAGATTACTTACAGTGTGGAAACAGGCCCTTCGGCCCAACAAGTCCATACTGCCCCGCCGAAGCGCAACCCACCCATACCCCTACATCGACCCCTTACCTAACACTACGGGGAATTTAGCATGGCCAATTCACCTACCCTGCACATCTTTGGACTGTGGGAGGAAACCGGAGCACCCGGAGGAAACCCATGCAGACACGGGGAGAATGTGCAAACTCCACACAGTCAGTCGCCTGAGGCAGGAATTGAACCGGGGTCTCTGGCACTGTGAGGCAGCAGTGCTAACCACTGTGCCACCGTGCCGCGCTAGCAGTTCGTTTCATATATGTACAACTGTCTATGTGAAAAAGTTGTCCTTCACGTCCCTTTTAAATCATTCCCCTCTCACCTCAAACAAATGTCCTCTAGCTTTGGACTCCCCGACCCTGGGGAAATTTCTGATGAAGGGCTTTTGCCCGAAACGTCGATTTTCCTGCTCCTCGGATGCTACCTGACCTGCTGTGCTTTTCCAGCACCACTCTGATCTAAACTCTGGTTTCCAGCACCTGCAGTCCTCCCTTTTGCCTAGGTCGAACCCTCTACCTGTCTACATCTGTGCCCACTTCACCAACCAGCACACCCTTTATCTGCATCGCCCCCTACACCCATCCCCAATCTTGAAGAAGGGTTACACCCGAAACATTGACTTCTCCACCTCCTGATACTGCCTGACTTGTTGTGTTCTTCCAGCCTCCTACCTGTGTATCTTGCCAATTGAGACACAGACCTGGCGCAACGTTTCCAGAGTCTGTCCCCATCCCGACACACTCCCTTTCCTTTTAGTTGCTGCAAGTCAACAACTGAATCCCAGAATGAAAAAAATAAATGGAAAAGGTGACAAGAGAAGAGAGTGCCGTACTCCCAGATAATGGACAGAGGGAGGAATTTGCAGTCTGGGATGAAGCTCAATGTTCACTCAGACACGAGCAGCAGCAGCTTCAGAACCTCATGGTCCAACTTCCGCGTTCAGACAACGGGGTGACTCTGATTGGCAGGAGGACCAATGTCCTTCCTGTTCTCCTGTGCTCCCTATTGGTCAATCAAAAGAAGGTCTCGCGCCTTATTTGCCGATAGCGATTAGCATGCGCACCAGTTTTTGCTGACACCGGCGAGCATGCGTACTGCGTTGCTGACACCGACAAACATGCGCAGTATGCTCTTTGAGGTTGTTGCTGTTATTGACAGATTTGAAGTGTCCAAATGCCAGGGAAAAAAAAGGGGTAGAGCCACAATTTTTTTTCCCCCTGTGGTTCGACATTTTATTGCTTCTGCGTTTTGTCTGGTTACTCCACTTTTGTATGTCTTTTGTCCTTGTGGAGAGAGAGTGTGCCCCAGTGAGCTGTCTATGGGATGGAGCTGTAACCAGTTACACAGACTGAAGTAACATTATAGTCGTCGCAGCAGGGAGTAACTGCACACATTTCCTGAGTGTGATCACAGTTTCAATTGTTCATCAGAAACAGGGAGCCAAAAGAACACCAGAACGACAGAGAAGTCGTAGAAATGCGGGGACTGTGCTGACGGATTCCATTCCCTGTCGGTTCATGAGATTTATCAGCTCAGTCACAGTGCGGAGAGGCAGTTCTTCAAAACATTATTACAACATTATTTCCCATTGACAAAAACACATTCACGCTGCCTGATTACCTTGAACTTGTACAAGTGCCCTGTCATCACATCTTTAATCATAGCTTTGAACATTTTCCCTATGACATATGTTAAGGTAAATGGTCTACAGTGTCCTGTTCTCGGTCTCCCTTTTTGAAGAAAGGAGTTTTCCAATCTACAGAAACCTTCCCTGAAACTAATGACGTTTGGAAAATTAAAACCAATGCATTAACTATATCACCAGCTAATTTTTCTTTTAAGGGTCTAGAATGAAATCCTTTGGACCCCTGGGACTTGTGAGCTTGTAGTTCCAACAGTTTACTCAGTACTACTTCCCTGGTAATTGTAATTGTCTTCAGTTCCTCCTTCCCTTTCAATTCCTGATTTCCAGCTAGTTCCAGGCTGTTACTTGTATCCTCTCTAGTGAAGACAGATTCAAGCTCTTTTTAATTCATCTGCCATCTCTTTGTCCTCCGTTATTGAATCCCCAGACTCATTTTTTACAGAACCAACACTTAGCTTTTCTTAAAAAAGTTAACAAAGTGATGAAACTTTCCTTCCTGTTTTTATATTTTTGGCTAACTTTCTAACTCTAATTGCTGTGCTCCTGCCTCCATTATTTCTGATGTTTGCCCCAGCTCTCAACTCTCGCATCAACCTGTCTGCATATTCTATAGAACTGACCTTGGTTAAGTGTTGCAAAACACACAAGGGCAAATTTTTCATCTCCAGAAAGTCTTAATACTGAACACGATAACATTCACTTTGAAATATTGTTCATTCAAACTTCACAAGCACACCCTTCAGATTCAAAATCCCACAATGACACCCAGTTTCGTTATGATCTTTAATTGTGAAGAGAAATTTGAATATCCAGTGATTAACTGGAAGAACTGTTCACGAGGATTTCACATTTTTAAACAGAAAAAAATCAACTGGATTAATTTAGCAGAATACCACGTATGGCCTGAAATTGTAAATTGAGTTTTGTTTTGAGTGACGGAGCAGGTCCACACCAGATGAGGATCTAATACCTAGATTTAGGCTGTTGTCAGGAGCTTTTATTCATCACAAAATGGCATCTCAATATAAAGTAATAGAACAACATGGCTTTAGGCTGCAAATTAACATTGTGTTTAAAATGGCTCAAAGCTGCATTTCTGCATTCCTGAGCGAACTGAATTACAGATTAAGCAAACGATGCCTTCTTCATTGTATGGATCTAATTAAGCTAGATAAGACATTACTGACCATCCTAGCTAACCTTGAAGCACAGGTATGAGGAGATAATACGCGTGAAACAACATTATTTCCCAGGAAGTATCATTGGATTAACCTGTTTCCATTGTGTAATTTTATTACATTTTATTGGATTATTCTGGAATTAAGGCTGTACTGTCTCTTAAGAAACATACGAAAATTGATTTTTTATTCTAAGTTAATCACACAGTTTCTCCAAGGAACACAGAATCTTTTAATATCTGTGTTGCTGGACAAATCTTTGCCCGGCCATTACAAATTAAAGTGTGAAACCTTGCTGAAGCAGACCATAATCCTAGTGTTCATTTGACCGATCGCGGAACTGAGAGACCCCTCCCGGGGTTGAGATCTTCAACTCTCACTGTGCTTTTGGTGTGACCCATGATTACAGAGACTTGTGGGAACGGAGAGGATTTTTAACCCCCATGGGGCAGACGAACAGTAATGCTGTTTTGTCCAATCAATCTGGCAGCTATCAAGATGTTCAGCTCATGCTGAGGCAATGGATACAGTCTCCAAAGGAATGAGCAGATGGATGCTGCTGCCAAGCAGGCAGCCTGACACCCCAAACCTCTGGTCCCATTGGGTCCCCAGCAAAACCCCGACAGAGACAATATGGGGATAGAAATGCCAGGCCTGGGTATGGGACTGAAATCACAGGGTGCGCCCCCTGCTGAGCAGCACGAACTATGGCTTCAAACAGGGTACTCCCTCGATACTCAAACCGAAATGTGGGTGACCCCTGATGGACTACTTTGTGTTCCTTCTTTGCTGCTGCCTTTTTCAATTGATTATGTGCAGTATTGTACACACGTGGGCAAGGAGGGAATGGTTAATACTGTATTACAAACCTGGTGTCACCCAGATTTCCAGAAAGCAGATAGGAAAAGAGCTGAAGCATGTTTAATTTGTAAACAAACAAGATGCATGGTTTAAGAGGGATGCCCAAAGGTTGTTAACCACCTCCTTGCCTGGTTGGGCCTTTTTACTTGTCTCCAACTTGCTTTTAGAGTCATAGAGATGTACAGCATAGAAACAGACCCTTTGGTCCAACCCGTCCGTGCCGACCAGATATCCCAATCGAATCTAGTCCTACCTGCCAGCACCCGGCCCATATCCTTCCAAACCCTTCCTATTCATATACCCATCCAAATGCCTCTGAAATGTTGCAATTGTACCAGCCTCCACCACATCCTCTGGCAGCTCATTCCATACACGTACCACCCTCTGCATGAAAAGGTTGCCCCTTAGGTCTCTTTTATATCTTTCCCCTCTCACCCTAAACCTATGCCCTCTAGTTCTGGACTCCCTGACCCCAGGGAAAAGACTTGGTCTATTTATCCTATCCATGCCCCTCATAATTTTGTAAACCTCTAAGGTCACCCCTCAGCCTCCAACGCTCCAGGGAAAACAGCCCCAGCCTGTTCAGCCTCTCCCTGTAGCTCAGAACCTCCAACCCTGGCAACATCCTTGTAAATCTTTTCTGAACCCTTTCAAGTTTCACAACATCTTTCCGATAGGAAGGAGGCCAGAATTGCATGCAATATTCCAAAAGTAGCCTACCAATGTCCTGTACAGCCGCAACATGACCTTTCAACTCCCTGTACTCAATACTCTGACCAATAAAGGAGACAATACCAAACGCTGCCTTCACAATCCTATCTACCTGCGACTCCACTTTCAAGGAGCAAGGAACCTGCACTCTAAGGTCTCTTTGTTCAGCAACACTCCCGAGGACCTTACCATTAAGTGTATAAGTCCTGCTAAGATTTGCTTTCCCAAAATGCAGCACCTCGCATTTATCGGAATTAAACTCCATCTGCCACTTCTCAACCCATTGGCCAATCTGGTCCAGGTCCTGTTGTAATCTGAGGTAACCCTCTTCACTGTCCACTACACCTCCAATTTTGGTGTCATCTGCAAATTTACTAACCGTACCTCTTATGCTCGCATCCAAATCATTCACGTAAATGACAAAAAGTAGAGGACCCAGCACCGATCCTTGTGGCACTCCACTGGTCACAGGCCTCCAGTCTGAAAAACAACCCTCCACCACCACCCTCTGTCTTCTACCTTTGAGCCGGTTCTGTATCCAAATGGCTAGTTCTCCCTGTATTCCGTGAGATCTAACCTTGCTAATCAGTCTCCCATGGGGAACCTTGTTGAATGCCTTACTGAAGTCCATATAGATCACATCTACAGTTCTGCCCTCATCTATCCTCTTTGTTACTTCTTCAGAAAAATTCAATCAAGTTTGAGAGACACACAGTGTAATGTTGACTATCCCTAATCAGTCCTTGCCTTTCCAAATACATGTACATCCTGTCCCTCAGGACTCCCTCCAACAACTTGCCCATCAATGACATCAGGCTTACTGGACTACCACCCTTCTTAAACAGTGGAACCATGTTAGCCAAGCTCCAGTCTTCCGGCACCTCACCTGTGACTATTGATGATAATATCTCAGCAAGAGGCCCAGCAATCACTTCTCTAGCTTCCCATGGAGCTCTAGGCTACACCGGATCAGGTCCTGGGGATTTATCCACCTTTATGTTTCAAGACATCCAACACTTCCTCTTCTGTATTTTAGGGTGTAGGTTAGGGTGGATTGGCAGTGCTAACTTACCCATAGTGCCCTGGGATGTGCAAGTTAGGATAGATTAGCCATGGGAAATACAGAGAAAAGGGTTAGGAATGGGTGGGATGCTCTTCAGAAGGCCAATGTGGAATAGATGGGCCGAATAGCCTCCTTCCACATTGTTGGGATTCTATGACCCTCCCCACAAAGGAGCATTTTATCAGCATCTATCCTGTCAAGCCCCTTTCAGAATTCTACTGGTTTCACTAAGATCACTTCTGGTTCAGAGAGGTAGACAGCACAGAAACAGACCCTTCGGTCCAACTCGTCCATGCCGACCAGGATTCCCAAACTAAACTAGTCCCACTTACTTACATTTGGCCCATATCCCTCTAAACCTTTCTATTCATGGACCCATCCGAATGTCGTTTCAATGTTGTAACTGTCCCCGTATCTACCACTTCCTCAGCAAGTTAATTCCATATGCAAACCACCCTGTACCAAAACATTGTCCCTCAGGCTCCTTTTAAATCTCTCTCCCCTCACTTTAAAAAAATATACCTCCTAGTTTTGAGCACCTCTACACTAAGGAAGAGCCCTTTGCTATTCACCTTACCTCCACTCTTCATGATTTTATAAATCTCAATGACATCACCACTCAACCTCCTGCACTTCAGTGAAAAGTGTCCCAGTCTCTCCTTATAACTCAAGCCCTCCAGTCCTGGCAATGTCCTGGTAAATCTTTATTAAACCCTCTCTAATAGTATTCTTCCTATTACAGGGCCACCAGAACTGTACTCAGTCCTCTCCAAGTGGCCTCACCAACATCCTGTATAACCTCAACATGATGTCCCATCCCCGATACTCAATGGGGTGAACAGTGAAGGCAAGTGTGCTAAACACCTTCTTGACCACCCTGTCTCCCAGTGATGCAGCTATGCACCTGAATCCTCCCATGTCTCTGTTCTCCAACAAGACTCAAGGCCCTACCACTACCTGTATAGGTCCACCCTTCCTTGTTTCAGCAAAATGCAACCCCTTGCTTTTATTCATACCTCTCTCATACATATACACACACACACATACACCCCCCAACACTCTCACAGGCTTATACTCTTTACCAAGCATGCACACAAACTCACATGCACACACACAAATAACTCTAAGAAGTGAATTTGAATTGGCTGAATTATCTGCAGATACATTCTACTTTGCTCAAAATGTGCAGAAACTGCAGGCAGTCAATCTGTGTAATATTTTATAAATTCCTACTTTGGAAATAGAACCAGTCTGATCCAAGATTGGGGTATGACAGGCTCGAACCTCACACCTTTAATGCATTGTCTGAGCTGTCAGCCTTTTTAAAAATAAAACCTTAAGTCATCTCAAGAACGTAGCTTAAAAGATGTTCTGGGATTTACATATTAATGAACCAAAACCTGCAATCCATTCTCAAAGATAGAAGACTTAACAGCAATCTAGGTTTGTTCAATATATCCTTTCAGTTGCATGACACTGTGAGCTTTTGCTATCAATTCTGTGTCTTTTGATCCGGCTCCACAGCTACGCGGTGAAGGAGCAGCGCTCCAAAAGCTAGTGCTTCCAAATAAACCTGTTGGACTATAACCTGGTGTTGTGGGATTTTTAACTTCATCCAGGCCAGTCCCCCACCGGCTCCTCCACCTCGTTTCCATTGAACACAGCCCACACCTCCCGATGCTGCCAGGAAACTTTACAATGACGATGAAATGATGCACTCTACAATCCTGAAAAACTTACAATTTCTAATGATACAGGCTCCTCATTCACTGCTCCATCTGACAGACAACATTGGAAGCTTAGTGCAGGAGGCTGAAAGAACTGATCAGCTTTAAAACAAAAACCTCTTGGAGCTCAAAGCTTTCAATGAGAGTCTGAGCCAGGGGGTAAATTCAGGTAACCTTTATTGCGACCCAACTTTGTTACATCTTCAGACCCCCTCCTGCAAAAAGGCAGAGAAAAAGGAGCTGCTTTTTAAACAGCTCAAGGTCAAAGTACATACACTCCAACACCCCCCCCACGTTCTTTACTATTGGTTAGCACCCAGTCGTCCCTTTGTAATTGGATCCTTGGTACAGCTGTAACCAGGAGGATGTGTTGCCTCCTCACTCAGCAATTTCAATCCATACTCTGTCTCCAAGTAAGTTTCTCCCCTCTCATTTGCCGAGCGAGGAGGGGTGGGGCAGTGTAGATTCAACCACACTGCTGTAGACCTGGAGTCATGTGTAGGCCAGACCGGGTAAAGGATGCAACTTGGCCATCACAGTTTCAATTCCCCTCCAGGTGAACTCGCTGGTGCCTCCGCAGGCCGGAGGAGCAGGTGGAAGCCTTCTTGCACTGACAGCAGGTGAACGGCCTCTCCCCTGTGTGGACCCGCCGGTGGGTCAGCAGGGTGGAGACCTGGGTAAAGCACTTCCCGCACTCAGGGCAGCTGAAGGGCCTCTCCCCGGTGTGGCTGCGCCGATGAGTCTCCAGGGTAGATGGGAAACAGAAGTTTTTCCCGCAGTCATCACACTTCCATCGTTTCTCCAAAAGGTGGGATTCCTCGGGTTTCTCCATGGCCAACGCTTCAGTTACACACAAACACGCATACAGCCCCACCCTGCCGTCAATTCCTCTTTCCAGGCTGTATAGCGGTTACATGCTCCACACTCAGTGCGCTGCAACAGTAGGGTCTCTCATCCAGTCCCACTGACGCTGAAAACGTACCTAAACAGGAACCAAAAAGCTTTGCTCCTTCTCACAGGCTCATAGTTGAAAATTGTTGCGGTCCGAATGCACTGAGTGACTGTCAGACATTGACTCAAAGTGAGGACTGCAGACGCTGGAGAGTCAGTGTCGAAATGTGTGGCATTGGAAAAATCACAGCAGGTCAGGCAGCATCCGAGGAACAGGAGAGTCAATGTTTCGGGCATAAGCCCTTCATTTGTTGATTTTGAATCTTCTGACTTCAGATTTTCAAATACTCTGCAAAAAGAGATTACAAAAGTCATCACTATCAGTGCAGGGTAGAAATTCAATACAGGCAATTCTACTTTCTGCAGAATATTCTTTTTTTGTTCCACAAAATTGAAAGTACCATCCCACTCTCCCTTCACCTCTGTTCTCACTCCGCTCTAACTAATTCCCCTGAATGTGCTGATTCAGGATCTTACAGGGGCAGAAAAGCAAAAACATCAAGACTGACATCTCTCTGAATTTTGGATACCTCCACCTGAAAGTTAATATCTTTCACAACACTGGGATCCTGCTGAGAGTGAGCAGGTCTGATTTTGGGAAGCAATAAAAAAGTGTCAATTCAGGGTGAACCTGCAATGCAGCTTCTTGAGGAAGGACCAGACACAAAATGGTTAATGACCCCGAGAAGGTGGGAGCAAAATGAGACATCAAGTCATTAACACCGACACACTTCAGTCAAACTCTTCTGCTTCCAGTCAGGGCAAAACATGCTCTGAAAGTCCAGCCTTCACAACCATACTTCTGCTTTCACTGAAGACAATTAGGGTCACACAGCGCAGAAACAGACCCTTTGGTCCAACCTGCCCAGATATCCTAAATTAATCTAGTCACTTTTGCCATCACTTGTCCCCTATATGGGCCGGGTGCTGACAGCTGGGATTAAATTGGGTTGGCTCTCTTGTCAGCAAGGACGAGTTGGACCGAAGGGTCTGTTTCTGTGCTGTACATCTCTATGACTCCAGTCGCATTTACCATCACTTGGCCCCGATCCACTGAACCCTTTGTATTCATACACCTATCCAGATGCCTTTTAACTGTTGGAATTCTACCAGCCCCCACCACGTCCTCTGGCAGCTCATTCCATAAACGTACCACCCTCTTCATGATAAAGTTGCCCCTGAGGTCTCTTTTACATTTCCCCACTGCCCTCACCCTGAACCTATGACCCTCCAGTTTGGGACTCTCCCATCCCAAGGGAAAGACCTTGTCCATTTACCCTATCCATACCCCTCATGATTTTATAAAAGTCTCAGACTCTGGCGCGATGGGGAAAACAGCTCCACCCCATCCTTCTGTCCCTCCTCACCCGGGTAATTAAGACACATACCTGAGTTTGCAGAGTCTGCTGCCTCCTTGGATTCACTCCAGTTGCCACAAATGAACAGATTCCCCCCACACACTCCCAGGATGAAGAATTGCCCAGAGGGAGGGAGTCTCATGCAAACTGACAGGGCCACTACCACGTTGTGACACCTTCAATGGGTCAGGGGTGGGGTAGGGAATGGGAAAAGGGGCGAGAGGAAGGGGTGGGGCGCGGCCGGCCGGCTGGCTAGCCTGCACTGCCCTGCACAGTTTGCAGGAATTCCTTCCCTTCACAGAATCCCCACAGTGTGGAAGCAGGCCACTCGGCCCGACAAGTCCACACTGACCCTCCGAAGGGTAACCCACCCACATCCATTCCCCTACACCTGTTGCTCTACTCCCTGACTATCACACCTAACCTGCACGTCCCTGGGCACTATGGGTAATTTAGCATAGCAATTTCCCCCCTAACCGGGACAAAGTTAAAAATCACAACACCACGTTATAGTCCAAGAGATTTATTTAGAACCACTAGCTTTTGGAGCACTGTTCCTTCATTAGGTGGTTATGGAGAATAAGATAATAAGACACAGAATTTATAGAAAAACATGACAGTGTCCTGTCACTGAAATGATCCATTGAACAAACCTGGATTGTTAAGGCTTTCATTTTTACAAATGGGTTGCAGGTTTCATTAATATGCAAATCCCAGAAATCCCTGGAAAGCACCTTATCAAGCGAACTTAAAGTTTTATAACAAAAAGTGACACTTGAGCTCAGCTCTGCAAATGCGCATTCACTCCTGTGTGTGTGTGTGCGCGCGCGCGTGTGCATGAGAGATCTTGTCGATCTCTCTGTCTATTTGAGAACAGGTGCCTTACTTCTGTTGGTGTAAATATTGTTGTAAATCATAGCTGGGTTCTCAGAGTTAGATGTAAGGGAGAGAGAATTCCTCAAGTAGGATAGTATAAGAATCCTGGGAGACCCCCATTTATGGTTTACTTCCTAATGCATAAACATTAAACAACAGCACATATTTCTTCCAAATTTGGTTTCATTTTTCTTGTTTGATTCCCTGCTAAGATTTAAGGGAGACAAAATTCCCCATGAGAATTCTGGGGGAGCCCTATTTGTGGTTTACTTTCTCATGAACAAACATTAAACATGAGCACCTCGTCATTTCGAATTTGGTTTCCTTTTTCTTGTGAGATCCCCTGCTGTGATTACACTGTGCCTGGGTGGCTGACAGACTGGGAGATGGTGGGTTGGGGCTTGATTGACTGAATGCTTTATTGTTCCAGAAGGTGAAAAAGGGGACAAAGCTTCAACAGACATCCAGCAGAGCTGAGCACAGACCGACATCATACTCCTTGGGGACAGGGAGATCAACAGAGGACAGAGAAACCAGGCCCTAAAACCCGAGCTGACATCAGACTACCATGTGATCAGAGCTTTGATGAGCAGTGCCAACCCTCTACCTTTACCAAGCTTCCCATTAGACAACACCCTCAATATACAGAATCTAATCCTTGCCATCCTAAAGCCATGTCTCTGTAAGGAGTCTCAGACCATAATTATTCACTTCAATGTGTGCAGTTAATTCATTCAATTTTGTTACAATGCAGCACACATTCAGACTCACCGTTTCAGTTTTTGTGATCTTTAGAATCCAGTTTTGATTGCTGGTACATTTACTCTCCTTGTCCCTTTCTCTAATATTCATTTCCCACATCACCTCACTGCTCACCGGCCTTGATTTGGATTGGCCATGCTAAATTGCCTATAACGATGACGGATGTGCAGGTTAGGTGGGTTAGCCGTGGGAAATGCAGGGTTACAGTTACACAGTGATAGAAGCAGGAGAAGGCCATTTGGCCCATCCATCCTGCTCCGCCATTCATTAAGATCATGGCTGATCTATTCATCATCTGAGATCCTCCTCCCTGCATTGTCCCAACTACCTTTAATTCCCCTACCATGCAAAAACTCATCCAAATGTGTCTTGAATATACATAATGAAGCTGCCTCCACTGCTTCCTGGGGCAGAGAATTCCATAGATTCACTACACTCCAGGAAAAGCAGTTCCCCCTCATCCCTGTCCTAAATTTACTCTTCCTAATCTTCAGCCTGGTTTCATTCAGCAGCAGAAATGACTCAATAGGTAGGGCTTCATCCTCACAGTGCAATGAATTCCCACTTTGCACCAAAACCTTGGATTTACTCACTCACTCAGTTGCTGTCTCACAAATGCAAGATTTCATTGTAACTTCTTCTGCTCCCATTAAGGGCAAACATCTTTGAAAGCTCCTCTTAAACTCCAACCTTCACAATCACCCTTCTGCTCTCCCCCCGAAGATGATTAGAGTCATACAGCACAGAATCAGACCCTTTGTCCATCCACACATCATTCCTGATGAAGTGCTCGGGACCGAAATGTCGACTCTCAAGGTCCTCAGATGTTGCCTGACCTACTGCCTTTTTCTAGCACCACACTTTGCCTCTGATCTGCAGCATCTGCAGTTCTCACTTTCTCCACATCCCAAAGTATCACCATTTAAATAATACACTGTCTTTCTGCTTTTTTTTCCCATAGCAAAGACTATAACTTCACATTGAGATACTGCATTTGCCACGTGTTTGCAAATTGTGGTCTTCTCGACTTCGGGGAGACTGAGCGTAAACTTGGGGAACGGATTGGTGAGCATCACAGCCGGGTCCATAGAGGCTGACCAGACCTCCCAGTCACCATCGATTTTAATTCCCCTTCCCACTCCCTTTCTGACAAGAACATCTTAGCCTTCCTCTATTGCCACAACGAACAAAACTGCAAATTAGGGAACAAACCCCATCTTCCACCCTGGCAGCCTACAGCCTGCAGGACCCAACATCGAGTTCTCCAATTTCAAATAACCTCCCTTTCCATCCCCCGACTCCCTTCTCAGCCCCGTGCCCCTCACTACCACTCCTTCCTGCCACCAACCTGATTTCTTCCACCCAATGATTAATCAGGCCGGACCCTCTCCCTATCTTCACCTATCCCCACTTTAGCCCCAGTCCTGAAGAAGGGTTACACCCGAATTATCGACTTCTACACCTCTTGATGCTGCCTGATTTGCTGTGTCCTTCCAGCCTCCTGTCTGTCTATTTTGCCAATTGAGACACAGACCTCGATCACTTTTCCATAGTCCGTCCCCTCCCTGGGTTCAATCCCTTTCCTTTCAGTCAACAATTGAACTCCGGAAAGAAATAGAAATGGCAAAGGGGGCGAGAAAAGAGAGTGCCGTACTCACAGATCTGAGACAGAGGAAGGAATTTGCGGTCTGAGTGAAGCTCAATGTTGATTCAGAAAGAGAGGAGCAGGAGGAGCAGCTTCAGAAACTCATAGTCCAACTTCCGCATTCAGACAATGGGGTGGCTCTGATTGGCAGGAGGACCAGTTGTGTTCTGGTCCTCCACGGTTCCCTATTGGGCCATCAAAGGAAGGTCGCGCGCCTTTTTTTTGCGGAAAGCAATGAGCATGCCCAGTGTTTTGCTGACACCGGTGGGCATGTGCACTGCGTTGATGACACCGGAAAACATGCGCAGTATGCTCATTGGGGGATGCTGGTGTTTCTTGGAGAAAGTGAGGACTGCAGATGCTGGAGACCAGAGTTGAAAATTCTGGCATAAAATTCCTGAAGAAGGGCTTATGCCCGAAACGTCGATTCTCCTGCTCCTCGGATGCTGCCTGGCCTGCTGTGTTTTTCCAGCACCACACTTTTCAATGCTGGTGTTTCTGTCATATGTTAAGAGTCCAAATGCCAACAGGAAAAAAAGGGTAGAACCACAATTTGTTTTTCCCTGTGATTCGACATTGTATTACTTTTGCATTCTGTCTGGCTGCTCAACTTTTGTATGTCTTTTCCCCAGCTTTTCCCCGAGTCCAGAACTGGAGGGCATGGGTTTAGGGTGAGGGGGGAGAGGTTTCTGAGGGGCAACCTTTTTGCACAGACGCTGGTGCGTGTCAGCCATAGGAAGTGGTGGAGGCTAGAACAATGATAATATTTAAAATGCATCTGGATGGGGATGTAAATAGGACAGATTCAGAGGGATAAGGAGCCAAATACTGGCAAATGGGTCACTAGATTAATTTAGGATATCTGGTCGGCATAGACCGAAGGGTATGTTTCTGTGCTCTGTGATGCTATTTCTAGATAGTTGGAACCAACTTCACAAGACTAGGACTAGGCCATTCACCCCTTACATTCAAGATCAGAGTGGTGTTGGAAATGACAGCAGGTCAGGCAGCATCCCAGGAGCAGGAACATCGACGTTTCAGGCAAAAGTCTCGAATGCTGCCTGACCGGCTGTGCTTTTCCAGCACCACTCTAATCTTGACTCTAATCTCCTGCATCTGCAGTGCTCACTTTCGCCCATTCACCCCTTCCAGCCTGTCCTGAGCGGTGGCCTGACTGCGTTTATTTCAGAGAAAGAATCAGATAGATTTCAGCAGCTCTTTTAAAAAACTTGAAAGCGCTTTCTGGCTTTAATGATGTTTCTGAAGATATTATTTTAGGTATTCTCAATTTTGAAGATCAGCCATTTCTCACCCCTCCCGACTCCCAGGTAGAGTCATTACTATCCGTTATCTCTCTCTCTCTCTTTCTCTCTCTGTCCTTTGAAGGGTTTGATACAGAGGTCAAAGATGGTTCAAGGCTCGAGAAAGGACGGTGTGGTGGGGGCTGGGGAGAAAAGAGACAGACTGGATGGGGGACAGAGAGAGAAAATGGACGGGGGGCAGGGGGTGGGGGTAGAGAGAGACTAGGGGGTACAGAGAGAGAGAGAATGAGTGGGGTTGATGGAGAGATTGAGCGGGGGAGAGAGAGTGGGCGTGGCGGAGAAGTGGGAGATGGCACAGGGCAGGGTGATACTAGGCACACAGACACACAAGATGGTCACTGAGCCATCAGTTGGCCAACTTGACACACAAGATGGCCACTGGATCACAATATGGAGAGAAACAGCAGAGCAGATACAGACACTGCCTGGGGCCACCAGAATGTTAGCACAATGGACTCACAACCCAGTGATTAGTTTAAGGCGGGTGGGGGAGAGAATATTCATGAGTAATGAACACTGCCCGCCGAAGTGTCTGGGTCCAGCCAACACCTCTTATAGAAGTGCCAACAGCATGATACAGACTCAATACCAAATGCTAATAGCCAGGGCTGCAGGAATCCTCCTTCTCAGGGAGAGCAATTAGCGCCCATTACAACAACAATGGATTTCCATGCAGACATTGAAATGGACAATGTCTGCACTGAAACTGACAACACTGTGTGGAAATTAACAAAGGTTGTGCTGGAACTGACAATGATTGTATCAACTATCAACGATTCTACAAGGATTACCATAAACAAATCATGTTACAAAGACAATAATCTCATCCTTGACCGATTGTATCACAAAATGTATAAAAGTTTCTTGACGTGTGCTCCAGGTCGAGAGAAGTCTCGCAGCTGACACTGTGCTGTTGGTGTCTTTCTCTCCCTGGAGCCCCGGTATTTCCTTGTGCAATAAACTCTGTCATTGAACCCCAATTCTGACTCCGAGCCTGGTGTATTTCAGGGGAGAGAGAATGGGGCGGGTGGCAGATGGTGGGGGGAGGGGAGAGAGAGAGAGAATGGATGGTGGGGGCTGGAAGAATGGACATGGGACAGAGGGTGGGGTGAGAGAGAATAGATGGGTGTAGAAGGTGGGGAGACGGACTGGACAGGGCCTGAGGAATGAAACGACAGGGTTACAGAGGGTGGCGTGAGAGAGAATGGACAGGGTGTTTGGAGTATAGAGGGAGAATGGGCAAGAACCTGGGGATGGAGAGAGAATGGACAAGGGGCGCTGTGGTTGGCGGTGGAATGGACAGTGGGAGCTGTGGGTGGTGGGAGGAAAGAACGGGGGTGCTGTGAGTGGTGAGGGAGAATGGATAGGGGGCGCTGGAGTGCCGGGGTAGAAATGGACAGGGAGCGCTGGAGTGGCGGGGGCTAATGGACAGGGGGCGCTGTGTGTGGCCAAGATCAAAAAGGTTGATGACAGTCAACACTTATCAGATGGTTTCCCGAACAGAAAACCTTGCATTGGAGACTCCCAGAAGAGGGGTTTTTCATCTGTATTCCTTCAATTAGTTTTGAAATATTGTTGTGTATCTGAATTGTTCAGGGACACCTGGGACAGAGAGAGATGGCTTTGGTTGTTGGAGGTCAGTCATCTCAGTTCCAGGACGTCTCTGCAGGAAATCATAGGGTCGTGTCTTCTTAGGCTCAACCATCTTCATCAGTGACCTTCCTCCATCATAACGTCAGAGGTGGAGATATTCACCAATAATTACACAATGTTCGGCATGATTCACAACTCCTCACAAACTGAAGCAGTTCAGTTTGAAATGCAACAAGATCTTAACAATATCCAATGGGCTCAGGAGTGGCAAGTAACATATATGCCATGCCTGCCAAACAATGACTCATCCCCAAAAGAGATAATCTGACCACTGCCCCTGTGATATTCAACAGTGTTACTGTCACTAAACACCCCACTATCAACATCCTTGGGGTTTACCATTGACCAGAAACTCAACTAGACTAATCACAGACACAATGGCAACAAGAGCAGGCAACAGGTCAGGAATACTATGGCGAGTAACTCGCCTCCTGACTCCCCAAACTCTGTCCATCTTCTTCAAGGCACAAGTCAGCAGTGTAATGGAATACTCTCGCACCAGCTTGGATGGGTGCAGCTTCAACACCATCCAAAAAGCTTGATACCATCCAGGACAAAGTCACCTGCTTGATTGGCACCATCTCCACATACATCCATTCCCTCTGTCCCACTGTTCAGAAGCAGGAATGTGTACGGTGTACAAGATGCAACACAGAAATTCACCAAAGATCCTTAGAAAATATCTTCCAAACCAACAACCACTTCCTCTAGAACGACCAGGGCAACAGATACTTGGGAACACAACCTCTTGCAAGTACCCCTCCAATCCACTCACCATCTTGACTTGGAAACACTTTGCTGTTCCTTCAGTGTTGCTGGGTCTAAATCCTGGAATTCTCTCCCTCAGGACATTGTGGGTCACCGTACAGCGTGTGGACTACAGCAGTTGAAGAAGGCGGGTCACCACCACCTTCTCAAGGGGAACTAAATGCTGGCCAGCCAGCGAAGCCCATGTACCACGAGTAACTTTTAATAAATGATTGAAACGGAGGGTTGGAACCTGCAAACTAAACAAAAATCGAGGTTCAGGTGGAACAGACGTCGGGCTTTGATTCGGTCCTTATTTGAGGGCAGATAAAGAGCGATATACTGACACTGAACTGGAAATAGAGAGTTAAACCCCTGTAGTGATTCACTCAGTCTATCAATTGAAAATCGATTAAAGATTAGCTCTTGACGTGTTCGTCATTTACACATAAAAAAGGACGGTTAAGAAGGGATATAAAACGGCGGTGCTTGGACCCAACGTAGTGCACCAGTTGGAGGACGCTCAGGTGTGCGGTGGGATCCCATCCGCGCTCACCCCGGCCCGGACGGAATTTCACATTGGCCCCAAGGTCCCATACTTCCCGCGGGAGCCTGTGCCCCACAACCTGAGCCGCCTCCGGTATTTTAATTTTGTTGCTCTCAGGGACATAAAAAGGAAGGCCCTGTATCGACTGCTGCTGCACACCGTCCACCTCTTCTCCCTAATCCACCGTCCGGACACGCCTTGGCGTGCCCATTTGCCACCGGGCAGTGGAGATCCCCAGTGGAGGGCTCTCTACGCGGGAGTCCTCCCCCTTTCTCTCGGGGATCTGGGGTGGAGGGTGCTGCACGCAGCAGTCCCCTGTAACTGCAGATTGCGGTGGTTCACGGACTCCCAGCCCAACTGCTTGTTCTGTGGTGCTGTGGAGTCCGTGGACCATGTATATATTGGGTGTGGGCGTTTGCACTCCCTTTTTGGTTTTCTCAAAAACCTTCTCCTCTGTTTCTGGTTGCACTTCAGTCCCACGCTCCTGACCTTTGGGCACCCGGTACGGAGGAGGGAGGGCAGGTCCGAAGTCCTCCTCGTGGGTCTGCTCCTGGGCCTGGCCAAACTGGCCGTCAACAGGTCCAGGCAGCGGGCCGTGGAGGGGGTCGTTAGGGCCGACTGCCTGCCCCTCTTCCGGGGTTACGTTAGAGCCCGGGTGTCCTTGGAGAAGGAGCACGCGGTGTCCACCAACACCCTGGAGTTGTTCAGGGAGAGGTGGGCGCCGCAGGGAGTGGAGTGTATTATTTCCCCATCCAACTCTATTTTTATTTAGTCCTTACTCTCCCCTTCACTGTTTTGATCACACAGCATTGCCCTTTGATGTGAAGGGCAGTGCTTGTCACTGGCCACTCGGGTGTTTTTATATCTTCCTGGTGGTGGAAATTGAATAAAGATTCGTGCACATTGTGTCTTTCACTGTGTCTCACACCTGCACACACACACCATGGGTGCTGGGGAAAAAATAAGCACTACCGCAGTTAGGCGGTAGTGTGGGGGTTAAAATAAGAAATAATAAAAAAAAGAAGGCATATGGGACTCTTGCTTTCATCTCTTTAATGGCTGATGTCGTACCCACAATCCCATGCGATCGACATACTGTTCTATTGACCGTGAGCAGTGTTCATGGTGCGCATGTGTGAAATCGTCATAGGGCCCCTCCCCTCGTCGTTCTGATGGACGGGGAGACCAATGTTTGGGAAACCCTCTAGGACCGGAAGGGGCCTGGTCCTCCTGCCAATCAGAACCTCCGCCACTGTCTGAATGCGGAAGGTCGACCATGAGCTTCTGAAGTTGCTGTTGCTCCTCTCTCTCTGAATGAAGATTGAGCTTCAGTCCAGACTGTAACTTCCTTCCTCTGTTTAACATCTGGGAGGACCGCACTCTCTTTTCTCACCCTCTTTCCCATTTCTTTTCTCATCCTTGGGTTCAGCTGTTGGTTTGTAGGAGCTGAGGGGAAAAAGAAAGTCAATCGAGGTGAAGGGACAGACTCTGGAAAAGGTTGGTCTAGATCTGCGCCTGTTAATGTTTGACAGGCTTTGTTTCCTGAGCTTGAGACATTTACTTGTCTGGCAAAAAGGGATGGTGTCTTGATCCATGTTGGGGATGGAAGTGGATTATGCTGTGGGTGACTTGCTCGTAGTAGTCCAATAAGTATTAGATAAGTAATCATGACACACAAACCTTGGGTTATTGACTGTTTATTCGGAGCTCACGGGGAGAGCCAAGTCGACCTCATGGTCACAAGTCACTCCGACAAGAAACAGAGTTGTGTGATTCTATAAGTTACAATCATTTAACAATTAGCAAACTGTTAATTGCAGGAAATTGAGCAAACTGAGGCACTTTGCCCAGTCACGTAGTGTCTGGACCGTGTTGGTTAGTAGCTGATGTGTGCAATAGGTCCTTGCAAAGAGAAAGATAATCCCATGCAAGGAAAGAATTTGTTTATCAGGTAACAGTACAGCTGCAAGACCGAGTGTCTCTGTTGAGTCTGGGAATTAAGGGTAGTTGGGACAATGCAGGGAGGAGGAGCTCAGACAATGGATAGATCAGCCCTGATCGTAATGAATGGTGGAGCAGGCTGGATGGGTCAAATGGCCTACTCCTGCTTCTATTACTATGAAACTATAACCCTGCATTTCCCATGGCTAACCCACCTAACCTGCACATCCCTGGGCACTGTGGCCAATTTAGCATGGCCAATCCAAATCAAGGCCGGTGAGCAGTGTAGTGATGTGGAAAATGAACATCAGAGAACAATAGAAAGGGACAAGGAGAGTAAATGTACCAGCAATCGAAACTGGATACTAAAGATCACAAAAATTGAAACGATACATGGTGTGTCTGAATGTGTGCCGCATTGTAACAAAAGTGAATGAATTAACTGCACACACTGAAGTGAATAATTATGGTCTGAGACTCCTTACAGAGACATGGCTTCAGGATGGCAAGGATTGGATCCTGAATATTGAGGTGTAGTCAGATAGGAAGCGAGGTAAAGGCAGAGGGTTGGCACTGCTAATCAAAGCACTGATCACAGGGTAGTCTGGTGTAAGCTCGGATTTATGGCCTGATTTCTCTGTCCTCTGATCTCCCTGTTCCCACAGAGTAAGATGTCGGTCTGTCCTCACCTTTGCTGGACTTCTGCTGAAGCTTTCACGCCTCTTTGACAGCTTCCAGAACAAGAAAACATTCAGTCAATCGAAAGCCAACCCACAATCTCAGCCTGTCACCATTCCAGATACAGAGTGTAGTCACAGCAGGGAATCAAACAAGAAAAATGAAACAAAATCAGAAATAAATAAATGCTTAATGTTTGTTCATTAGGAAGTAAACCAGAAATAGGGCTGTCCCAGGATTCTGATAGTGCCGTACTTGAGGAATTCTCTCTCCCTTCTATTAGTACTGTTGGAGCAAAGTAACTCGTGTGTCAAATCGTTTAAAGGAAAGTAGTCAGGAGAGGAGACCTTGAGCAATTAACTAGCTTTATTCGTTGCTATGGGGAATACGTTAGTTCAAAATAAAGTCTGACGTAATCCAATAAAATACAGAATGTTACATGTTTTATGTAAAACACAAGCCCCACTCTCCATTAATTATGCAACTGAGGGGCAGTCGTAAGGTTCACATACATTGTCCATTTCTTCATGTCTACAAAACTGAATGTTATCTTATACTGCAGGTTCAGCTCGGCTCTAATTACTGATAAGGGACAGAGAGAACCAATCCATCATTCTATGAAGCAGCACAGTCTAATGGCCTGAGGAGCAGAGACAGCCTGCAGCTGCAAGGTCAGGCTTTCAAAACAGAATTCCTTCATCTTCAATACTCTTTGCTACCTTCCCCACCCTCCTCCCTGACCTATCCCCTCCCCCATTCACCCATTGTACTCTTTGCTACCTTCCCCACCCTCCTCCCTGACCTATCCCCTGCATCCCTACCCCCATTCACCTATTGTACTCTATGCTACTTTCTCCCCACCCCCACCCTCCTCTCATTTATCTCACCACCCTGCAGGCTCTATTCCTGACGAAGGGTTTTTGCCTGAAACGTCCATTTTCCTGCTCCTCGGATGCTGCCTGAACTGCTGTGCTTTTCCAGCACCACTCTAATCAAAAGTGGAGTGGCCATGTTGAATTACCCATAGTGCCCAGGGATGTGCAGGTTGTGAAGGATTGGCCATGCTAGATTACCCATAGTGCCCAGGGATGTGTAGGTTAGGGTGGATTGGCCATGCTAAATTACCCATAGTGCCCAGGGATGCGCAGGTTGTGGTGGATTGGCCATGCTAGATTACCCATAGTGCCCAGGGATGTGCAGGTTAGAGTGGATTGGCCATGCTAAATTACCCATAGTGCCCAGGGATGTGCAGGTTGTGGTGGATTGGCCATGCTAGATTACCCATAGTGCCCAGGGATGTGCATGATAGGGTGGATTGGCCATGCTAAATTACCCGTAGTGCCCAGGGATGTGTAGGTTAGGGTGGATTGGCCATGCTAAATTACCCATAGTGCCCAGGGATGTGCAGGTTGTGGTGGATTGGCCATGCTAGATTACCCATAGTGCCCAGGGATGTGCATGTTAGAGTGGATTGGCCATGCTAAATTACTCATAGTGCCCAGGGATGTGTAGGTTAGGGTGGATTGGCCATGCTAAATTACCCATAGTGCCCAGGGATGCGCAGGTTGTGGTGGATTGGCCATGCTAGATTACCCATAGTGCCCAGGGATGTGCATGTTAGGGTGGTTTGGCCATGCTAAATTACCCATAGTGCCCAGGGATGTGCATGTTAGAGTGGATTGGCCATGCTAAATTACCCATAGTGCCCAGGGATGTGCAGGTTAGGGTGGATTGGCCATGCTAAATTACCCATAGTGCCCAGGGATGTGCAGGTTAGGGTGGATTGGCTATGCTAAATTACCCATAGTGCCCAGGGATGTGCATGTTAGAGTGGATTGGCTATGCTAAATTACCCATAGTGCCCAGGGATGTGCAGGTTGTGGTGGATTGGCCATGCTAGATTACCCATAGTGCCCAGGGATGTGCATGTTAGGGTGGTTTAGCCATGCTAAATTACCCATAGTGCCCAGGGATGTGCAGGTTGTGGTGGATTGGCCATGCTAGATTACCCATAGTGCCCAGGGATGTGCATGTTAGGGTGGATTGGCCATGCTAAATTACCCATAGTGCCCAGGGATGTGCAGGTTGTGGTGGATTGGCCGTGCTAGATTACCCATAGTGCACTGAGAAACGAACCCCACTTAATCAATAATTTTCAGTCTGAGTCAAAGAGTTCTGAAGCAGCACATTTATTCGAACATCTTGAAAGATGGGTGTCTGTATGAAGAGAAACATATCCGACAGTAAAATACAGAGCTTTTTATACTTTTCTGAGGGCTCTCTCGGCACCCCTACACTGAGCAATAAACCTATCATAAGTGTCTATTTCATTCTATCCCTTTATTTAGTTATTACTTGTGCCCGTTATTCCTTCATTTGGTAATTCCCTGCACCCAAGCCTAAGCCTATCATACTTATTAATGATCTGGCTTGTTTTTCTTTAAATCTGCCTTATTTGGCTGTCCTTGTTCGTTACAGCCTTCCTGTTATTTTATCCAGTTCCTCTTATCTTATCTAACCGTCTGACTTCTGAGATTATCCTTTACTATCTTGATAGTGGAAAAACCAGACCTACAAACTATGAGCTTATTACGAAATGCCCCGCTGCCCTTTTTTTGTGGTCAGCTACAAGTAATTTCTTAAAAGACCCTTGATATTCTTTAAAATCACCATATACCGGATAACCTGAAATTTATCTCTCAATCCCTCGCCCCGCCCCCCCTGCCCCGCGCCCCGCCCCGCCCCCCCCCCCTCCCCGCCCCGTCCCCCGTGCCCCTCGCCCCGCCCCGCCCCCCGTGCCCCGCCCCCCCGTGCCCCGCCCCCTCTCCCCCGCCCCCTCTCCCCCACCCCTCTCCCCCGCCCCTGGGGCGACACTGAGCCTTCTGACCTCCTTGATTGTGTGGGTTTTTTGTTTTTGCAGAAGCAGGAAACAGATGGTTATAACTGTTTGTACGAGCACATCTAGTTTCATCTACACCCCCTCCCCTCACAGCACCTTTATCTGTTTGTCTGTAACATTGTTTGCAGGCACATTTCATGTATGCACATTTTAGCTCATACAAAAGCAATTATATATTTCCTTCACATAGCTTTCGTTCTTGTTAACTCCACTGTTGGCTGAAACAATTATACCCTGGTGTTAGTTCATTTACTTTGCAGAAGCAATTATGGTTGCAGAAGTAACACCGCTTTACCAATATCCCACAGGGGTGACCCTACAACCTTGTATAAATAATGTGGGGCATGGCGAGGGTAAACAGACAAGATCTTTTTTAGATTAGATTAGATTAGATTACTTACAGTGTGGAAACAGGCCCTTCGGCCCAACAAGTCCATACCGACCCGCCGAAGCGTATACCACCCAAACCCATACTCCTACATTTACCCCTTCACCTAACACTACGGGCAATTTAGCATGGCCAATTCACCTAACCTGCACATTTTTGGATCTTTGATCTGGGGTTGCTCATAGGTTTATGGTGAGATTTAAAAGAAACCTAAGGAGAAACTCCTATGTACAGAGGGTGGTGTGTGTAAAGAATGAGCTGCCAGAGGAAGTGGTGGCTACAATTATAACCTTTAAAAGGTATCTGGATGGTTATATGTTGGGAAACATTTAGAGGGACATGGGCCAAGTGCTGGCAAGTGGGACTAGATTGATTTAGGATATCTGGTCAGCATGGACTGAAGGGACTGTTTCTGTGCTGTACATCTGTGATTCTGGCTTGCCACTAATGTTTGTCACGTCTGTATGTTCAGGTTCTCCCTGGTGTTGGTGTTAACGCCTTGGTGTCTTATTTTGCTCCCCACATCCTGGGGACATTAACCATTTCCTGTCTGGTTGTTCTGATCTGGACTGCTGTCCGGATCTTCGGATTTCTGGGATTGGTCAATAAACACACCTGGAAATGACTCTTTGTCAATCATCCAAGCAATAGTTTATTCTTTGATACGACCGGGTCGGTAGACTCTGATCAGCCCAGAAGGATTAGATTAGATTCCCAACAGTGTGGAAACAGGCCCTTCGGCCCAACCAGTCCACACCGACCCTCTGAAGAGTATCCCACCCAGACCCATCTCACTCTAACTAATTCACCTAACATTACGGGCAGTTTATCATGGCCAATTCACCAAACCTGCACATCTTTGGATTGTGGGAGGAAACCCACGCAGACACGGGGAGATTGTGCAAACTCCACACAGCTAGTCCCCCGAGGCTGGAATCGAACCTGGGACCCTGGTGTTGTGAGGCAGCAGTGCTAACCACTGAGCCACTGATGAGCACTCATAGAGTGCCAAAAGAATCCGCCAACTTTTACAGAGTTTGGATCGAACTTATGTACATTGTTCAGACTCAGACATTGAGCATGATCACATAGTAACAACCAATCAGATCCTGCAAGGTCCTCGTGCATTTTTGACTTAGCCTAGGGTGGCATGGTGGCTCAGTGGTTAGCTACTGCTGCCTCACAGCACCAGGGTCCCAGGTTCGATTCCAGCCTTGGGTGACCGTCTGTGTGGAGTTTGCACATTCTCCCTGTGTCTGCGTGGGTTTCCTCCGGGTGCTTCGGTTTTCTCCCAGAGTCCAAAGATGTGCAGGTCAGGTGGATTGGCCATGCTAAATTGCCCATAGTGTTAGGTGCATTAGTCAGAGGGAAAATGGTTCTGGGTGGGTTACTCTTCAGAGGGTCAGTGTGGACTGGTTGGGCCGAAGGGCCTGTTTCAAACTGTAGGGAATCTAATCTAATCTAGCATAATCTCTTGTTGACAACCTGTTCTCGGGATCGTATTTGTTCTGTCTGGTGGTTAGGATTAAACATTACTTCTGCGATTGATGGTTAGGTTCAGATTTGTTACTTCTGCATTTGCAATTTTTTTCACTGGACTTACATCTGTCTGAGGTTTCTTGTTTGTTCTGAGTCGTATCTGCCTGACTCAGTCCCACCGAGTTAGCCAAGCAGAAGCCATTTTGTCCTACCTCCCATGTTAAAGTGGAGATTTGAGGTGGCCCAGGGAATCCTTTGAGAACTCAGACCTGTAAAGCCTCACTCTTGGTTTGTCCTGGAAATCATACTCTTTGGAAGTGTGGAATAAAAATCTCTCATCATAAAGCCCCAAAATGCAATTCAATTCAATCCATAGCAGATCTCGATCTGTCTCTGTCTCTGTCTCTCTCTCTCTGTCTCTCTCTCTCTCTGTCTCTGTCTCTGTCTCTCTCTGTGTCTCTGTCTCTCTCTCTGTCTCTGTCTCTCTCTCTCTCTCTCTCCCTGTCTCTCTCTCTCTGTCTCTCTCTCTCTGTCTCTCTCTCTCTCTCTGTCTCTGACTCTGTCTCTCTCTCTCTCTCTGTCTCTCTCTCTCTCGTCCTTTTGAATGCTGAAGACAGCAAAGATTTATTTTGTGAATGCCCCGCTTGCAAGGGGTAGTAAGAATCCATTATAATGGATAAGATCCAACCATTAATTACAAAGCTATGGATAGTACCGAGTCTTGTTTCAGGGTCAGATTCAAAGACTATCATTAATTTCACAAGGGAACGGCTGTGAATGTTATCACTTGGTGTCCTGTTCACACAGATTCACCGACGCTAAGGTAAACATTCTTAATTGCATTACAGCATTCTGTTATCACTGGGTGAGCCCACAACAACCCATGCCTCTGCAATGTCTCCAACAGCCTCCATATAGAACCTTATCAAAGGCTTTACTGAGGTCCATGTACACCATGTCAACTGCCCTACCTTCATCTCCATGCTTGGTCACCTTCTCAATAAACCCAATGAGGCTTGTGAGACACGATCTGCCCTTGATGAAACCATGTTGACTATCTGAAATCAAATTGTTGCTTGCTAGATGATTATAAATCCTATCTCTAATATTCCTTTCCAAAAGCTTTTCTTCAACAGAAGTAAGGCTCACTGGTCTATAATTACCTGGGTCATCTCTGCTGCCCTTCTTGAACAAGGGCACAACATTTGCAATCCTCCACTCTGGTACTAAACCTGTAGACAGTAACAACTCAAATATCAAAGCCAAAGGCTCTTCTATCTCCTCACTCACTTCCCAAAGAATCCTCTGATAAATCCCATCCGGCTCAGGGCATTTGTCTACTTTCACTCCTTCTAGAATTGATAACACCTGTGTGCAACTAACCTCGATCCTTTCGAGTCTAATATCTCGTACCCCATTCTTCTCCTCTACAATATTCTCTTTTTCCTGAGTGAAGACCGATGAGAGATATTCATTAACACCTCTCCAATCTCCACAGGGCCCACACTCAACTTCCCACTTCTGTCTTTGACTGGCCCTATTCCTACCCTAATCATCCTCTTATTCCTCACATACCTAGAGAAAGCTTTAGGGTTCTCCTGTATTCTATTTGTTAAAGACTGCTCATGTCCTCTCTTTGCTCTTAACTCTCTCTTTAGATCCTTCCTCGCTGATCTATAATTCTCCATCGCCTCATCTGAACCATCTTGGCTCATCAACACATAAGCCGTCTCCTTCTTTGTAACAAGAGACGCAATTTCTATTGTAAACCACGCTTCCCTTACCCTATCACTTCCTCCCTGCCTGACAGGGACATACCTATCAAGGACACACAATATCTGTTCCTTAAGCCAGCTCCACATTTCAATTGTCGTTATCCCCTGCATTTTGCTACCCTATTCTATGCATCCTAACTCTTGCCTAATTGCATTATAATTGCCCTTGCCCCATCGATAACTCTTGACCTGTGGCATGTTCCTATCCCTTTACATCGCTAAATGAAACCTAATTGAATTATGGTCACTCTCTCCAAAGTGTTCACCTTCCACTAAATCAAACATCTGGCCTGGTTCATTACCAAGCACCAGATCCAGTGTGACCTCCCCTCTTGTCGGCCCTTCGACATACTGTGTCAGAAAACCCTCCTGCACACACTGGACAAAAACTGATCCATACGATGTACTAGAGTGAAAGCATTTCCTGTCAATGTTGGGGAAGGTAAAGTCCCCCCTAATGACCATCCTGTTCCTTTCACTCCTACCCAGAATAATTTTTGCTAATCCTCTCTTCCACCTCCCTGGAACTCTGCGGAGGCCTATACAAAAACTCCAAGCAGTGTAACGTCTCCTCTCCTGTTTCTAACCTCAGCCCACATTACCTCAGTAGACGAGTCCTCATCAAAAGTTCTGTCAGCCACCGTTATACTATCCTTGACTAACAAGGCCACGCCTCTCCCTCTTTTACCGTCTTGGCTGTTCTTCATTAAAGATCAAAACCCTGGAACCTGCAACATCCATTCCTCACCCTGCTCCATCCATGTCTCCAAAATGGCCACAACATCCAAGTCCCAGGTACCTATCCGTGCTGCAAGCTCACCTACCTTATTGTGGATACTCTGGCATTGATGTAGACACACTTCAAACCACTTCGCTGTCTGCCAGCACATTCCTGTGACCCTGAAATCCTGTCCCTGTCCTTCCTGCTCTCATCCTCCTGTGCATTGCAGCTACACCCCTGGTTCCCATCCCCCTGCTGAGCTAGTTTAAACCCACCCGAATAGCACCAGCAAATTTCCCACCCTGGTTCAAGTGAAGACTGTCCTGTTTGTACAAGTCCCACTTTCCCCAATTATCCAAAAACCTGAAACCCTCCCTCCTGCACCATCCTTACAGCCACGTGTTCAGATAATATCTCTCCCTATTCCTTGCTTTGCTATCACGTGGCATGGGTAACAAACCAGAGATAACCACTCTGTTTGTTCTAGCCCTCAGCTTCCACCCTAGCTCCCTGAAATCCTGCCTTACATC
The DNA here is from genome assembly GCF_047496795.1 of Chiloscyllium punctatum. Classification (NCBI taxonomy): domain Eukaryota; kingdom Metazoa; phylum Chordata; class Chondrichthyes; order Orectolobiformes; family Hemiscylliidae; genus Chiloscyllium; species Chiloscyllium punctatum. Next base: position 69,556,370 of record NC_092754.1, read on the forward strand.
CCTATCCCTCTTTCTACCTATGTCGTTGGTACCTACGTGGACCATGGTTTGGGGCAGGACACCCTCTCCCTTCAGGACCCCAAAGACACGATCCAAGACATCACGCACCCTGGTACCTGAGAGGCAACACACCAACCGCGAGTCTTGTTCGTTCCCAACAAACCTTCTATCTGACCCTCTAAGTATCGACTCCCCAATGACTAATACTCTCCTGCTTTCCCTCCTTTCCTTCTGGTGCAAGAGACCTGGGCCCCAGTGCATAACCCTAGTAGGACGTTTTCCCCCCTCAACAGTACCCTCTGACTTATACAGCAGGAAGAAAATAAAAATAAGTCGTCCCTCCTCTCCCAGGAACCTCTGCTCTCCAACTTCAAATGTAAAACCTCAACTCAGTGACTCCCCACTCCTGGGTTGCTGCTACCGCTGAAGAATAGAAAATGTCACCTGTTTTTTTTGTGGTTAGCACTGCTGCCTCACAGCACCAGAGCCCCGGGTTCAATTCCCCTCCCACGTCTGCGCGGATATCCTCCCACAGTCCCAAGATGTGTGGGTTAGGGTGAATTGGCCACGCTAAATTGCACCATTGTATTAGGTGACGGGGAATGGGGCTGGGTGTTTTGCTCTTCGACGGATCGGTGTGGACTTGTTGGGCCGAAGGGCCTGTTTCCACACTGTAGGGAATCTGATCTAAAGTTCTGGAATTTATATATTGATGAACTGAAACCTGCAACCCCTTCTAAAAAATGAAGGATTCAGCAGCGGTCCAGGTTTCTGCCAAACATTGCATCGGTTGCAAGACACTGTGATGTTTTGCTATTAATTCTGTGTCTTATGATCCTGCAGCACAGCTACCCGCAGAAGGAACAGCGCTGCAGAAGCTAGTGCTTCCAAATACACCTGGGTGGGCGGGGTTTACCAGGAGGGGCGGGGTTTATCCTGGGGGACGGGTTTTAGCGGAAGGGCGGTGCTCATCTCGTGAGGATCGCGCGCTGGTAGGCGGGGCGAGGCTCAGCGGACGATGCGGCGCGTCCAGCGTGGACGCACGCGGCTTTGTGGGCGGTTGCGCGTGAGGGAGGGGGGCGTGGTTTTGACTCGCGCGGGGTTAGCGGCGAAGGGGTGGGGTTTAGTGCAGGAGGGGAAAGAGGTTTGGTTCCCAGAGGCGGGGCTTTGTCCCGAAGCGGCGGGGCTTATGACCTGCTTCAGGAAGGGGCGGGGTCTACGAGTTGCGTTCGGAAGGGGCGGGGTTGACGTGTGACGTTCGCGGAGGAGGGGGCGGGACAGGACCTGGATCAGTGGGCGTGGCCATCCCGAAGCCGGAAGTGTGCCCGCGGCCTGTTTCCTCTGCTGGAGCCTCGCCTGCAGCAAGTAAGGTAAAGCTTTATCAATATTTCCTTTTACAGAGTTTGTATTTAATAACCAGTAATGGATACTCAATATCATCATAAAGTCCCAAAATGCAATTCATTTCAATCCATTGCAGATAAGCACTAAGAGTTAATTTTCTACAGGATTCAACAGTCTCAGCACTAAAATGGTCTCACAAGGGAACGGCTGTGAATGTTATCACTTGGTGTCCTGTTCACACAGATTCACCGATGCTGAGGCAAACGTTCTTCATTGCCTTACAGCATCCTGTTATCACTTGGTGAGCCCAGGTGTCCCTATCTTTAAGTTCTCTCCTCTTTCTGAGCCTTCCTACCTGTTTATTTTCTAGTGCAGTAAATGTATTCAATAATTCAGCATTACATTTTAGTCTGAATGTTTAAAGACAAGTTTTAAGGCTATAGACTTTATCACCCAGATGCCCACACTCTCATTCCTCCCTTTGATTGCACCGCGATCACTGAAAGAGAAGGCTAGTCCAAACGAATGCCCTTCAAGGTGGTCCAGCCATCAACATCCTGTAGAGCAGCACCACCATCTTCACAGCTCATCTGGTCATATTTATCATCACCATCGACACGTGTGGGTGAGCCATCAGATCGCGAAAGGAACATCTTCTGGGGCAAATCTATATCACTAAGGGACCTCATAAGCCTAGCAATTAAATAGCTAACAATACCAATACCGACAAACAGACATAGCTAAACTGATAAGCCAATTGTACCATCGGCCCAATCTGCAGTTTCCCCAACTGGTCCCTTCAGTCATTCTGTCACGGAATACCTGGATCACTTCTTGTATCTTAGTTAATATTGCCAGTGAGATTGGGAATGCCCATAGTGCGTTTATCTTGGACAATGGTGCAGACCTCACCCTCCCGGGCGAGTATATAGCCTAAGGCACACCGATTCTGCATAGAGTAAAGACACAGGTCTGATAATCCCAGTTTACTCTGTTCCAGAGCCTCTTTACTCTTATTTCCTTAAATGGTCAGGCCACAAAAGAGGGAATTGAGGTTCTGTTGACTTGTCACCCCTGCCGATCCTTCCAACCTCAGGGTACTCTGGATTCCCCAGCCTATCGGGTGTCCTGTATTGTCACCCAGTCCCTTGGGATCCTTTCAGTTGGAGCAAGGTTGGCTGAGGTTCCATCGACTTGTCCACTGGCCTGGACAAGGTACTGTTGTGGGAACAAGGGCTCCGATAGTGACCTTATGAGGGACATCTTTGCCATCCAGGACAAGGAAATTGGTAGCTTTACCTTAGCTGAAGAAATAATAGTCTGGTTTGGTGTATATTAGGGAGAGTTTGTCAAAATAGGTTACTGAAATGTTACAGCAGGGGGTCTGGTCAGGTCTACAGGAGTATAGGGTCAACGTTTTGCAAGAGGAGTCGCTTTAGCACTGTACAAAATGGGCCAAGTGACTTGAGCACTCGCAGTGTATGGGAGACAATGGTCCTCAGAATGCTGTTCCCATTGGGCTCTCCCTTAGCTCTATTGTTCATGGTCTTGGTGACAGTATCAGGTTCTGAAAAGAGAAAAGGCCTATAAATGCACAAGGGAAGGGTTCCATTCCAGGTCCATGTGCCACATAAGGCCTGCTGTACCCCAGGCAGTGTTACACCAGCTGTTTGTATACACAGACCGGAGGTATTGGAAAGTGATATTTCTCTTCACAGGATCGGCAGTAGGAAGTCTGACAAATAGAATGGAATCGGGGACTGATTGGTGCGGCCATTCAATTGACAACGGTGCAGTTGGACGCAAGCTGAGCGCCCAGCGACTGTGACCGTCATAGGGGTGGGAAGTAAAACCTGGAAGGTTTCTCCGTTCTCCGTTAATATTACATACAAAGTGTCGTCCATTGTCTGAGCGAATGCACGCAGGTATACTGAAGCGGGGAATTATTTCCTTAAACAAAATCTTCATCACAGTCTCAGCAGTAGTGTTAGGAGGAGGGTAGGCTTCAATCCACTTCAAAAAGACATCAACAATAAGCAAAACATATTTATAGCAACTCAACTCATTTCTCCAACTCAATGAAGTCCAGTTGAAGTGTCTCCAAGGGACCCTCCAGCAAGGGAGTTCTCGTAGAGAGCATGTTCTGCCCTGACTGGGAGCAGAAGAGTTTGACTGAAGTGTGTCTGTGTTAATGCCTTGATGTCTCATTTTGCTCCCACCTTCCCGGTGTCATTAACCATTTTGTGTCTGGTCCTTCCTCAAGAAGCTGCATTGTAGCTGAATTGACACTTTTTTATTGCTTCCCAAAATCAGACCTGCTCACTCTCAGCAGGATCCCAATGTTGTGAAAGATATTAACTTTCAGGTGGAGGTATCCAAAATTCAGAGAGATGTCAGTCTTGATGTTTTTGCTTTTTCTGCCCCTGTAAGATCCTGAATCAGCACCTTCAGGGGAATTAGTTAGAGCGCAGTGAGAACAGAGGGGATGGGAGAGTGGGATGGTACTTTCAGTTTTGTGGAACAACAAAAGATTATTCCACAGAAAGTAGAATTGCTTGTTCTGAATTTCTACCCTGTACTGATAGTGATGACTTTTGTAATCTCTTTTTGCAGAGTATATGAAAATCTGAAGACTGAAGTTTCAAAATCAACGGATGAAGGGCTTATTCCCGAAACATTGACTCTCCTGTTCCTCGGATGCTGCCTGACCTGCTGTGCTTTTCCAGCGCCACATTTTTTGACTGACTCTCTAGTGTCTGCAGTCCTCACTTTGATGTCAATGTCTGACAGTCTCTGAATCCATCGGGACCACAACGATTTTTGACTGTGATTTCTGTGAGAGGGATCTACACTTTTTGGTTCCTGTTTGAGGACGTTTTCAGCATCAGTGGGACTGGACGAGAGATCCCACTGTTGCAGCGCACTGTGTGTGGAGCCTGAAACAGTGATACGGCCTGGGAAGGGGACTTCACGGCAGGGAGGGGCTCTACACGTGTTTGTGTGCAGCTGAAGCTGTGGCCATGGAGGAACCTGAGGAATCCCGCCCTGTGGAGGAACTGTGGAAGTGTGGTGACTGTGGGAAAGGCTTCCTTGTCCCACCTACCCTGGAGACTCATCGACGCAGTTACACGGGGGAGAGGCCATTCCTCTGCACCGACTGCGGGAAGGCCTTCAGATATTCCTCTCACCTGTTGGCCCACCAGCAGGACCAAACGGGGGAAAGGCCCTTCAGCTGCCCAGAGTGTGGGAAGGCCTTTACCCAGGCCTCCACACTGCAGAGTCACCGGCGTATCCACACGGGGGAGAGGCCCTTCAGATGCCCAGAGTGTGGGAAGGCCTTTACCCAAGTCTCCACCCTGCTGAGGCACCAGCGGGTCCACACAGGGGAGAGGCCCTTCAGCTGCCCCGAGTGTGGGAAGGCCTTCAGTAATTCCTCCACCCTTGTGACCCACCAGCGGGTCCACACGGGGGAGAGGCCATTCAGCTGCCCAGAGTGTGGGAAGGCCTTTACCCAGGTCTCCACCCTACTGAGGCACCAGCGTGTCCACACGGGGGAGAGGCCCTTCAGCTGTCCTGAGTGCGGGAAGGCCTTCAGCGATTCCTCCACCCTGCGGAGTCACCAGCGTGTCCACAATGGGGAGAGGCCGTTCACCTGCTCTCAGTGCGGAAAGGGCTTCACCTGCTCCTCCAACCTGCGGAGCCACCAGCGTATCCACACGGGGGAGAGGCCCTTCAGCTGTCCTGAATGCAGGAAGGCCTTCAGTAATTCCTCCGCCCTGTTGAGGCACCAACATGTCCACACGGGGGAGAGGCCATTCACCTGCTCTCTGTGCGGGAAGGGCTTCACCTGCTCCTCCACCCTGCAGAGTCACCAGCGTATCCACACGGGGGAGAGGCCCTTCAGCTGCTCTCTGTGCGGGAAGGCCTTTACCCACGTCTCCTCCCTGATGACCCACCAGCGTATCCACACGGGGGAGAGGCCGTTCACCTGCTCTCAGTGTGGGAAGGCCTTCACCTGCTCCTTCAACCTCCAGACCCACCAGCGGGTCCACACGGGGGAGAGACCCTTTAGCTGCCCAGAGTGTGGGAAGGCCTTTACCCAGGTTTCCACCCTGCTGAGGCACCAACGTGTCCACACCGGGGAGAGGCCCTTCAGCTGCCCCGAGTGCGGGAAGGCCTTCAGCAATTCCTCCACCCTGCTGACTCACCAGCGGGTCCACACGGGGGAGAGGCCATTCACCTGCTCTCAGTGCAGGAAGGGCTTCAGGTATACCTCCCACCTGCTGACCCACCGGCGGGTCCACACGGGGGAGAGGCCCTTCAGCTGCCCCGAGTGTGGGAAGGCCTTCAGCACATCTTCCACCCTGCTGAGACACCAGCGGATCCACACCGGGGAGAGACCGTTCACCTGCTCTCAGTGCGGGAAGGGCTTCACCTACTCCTGCAACCTGTGGAAGCACCAGCGAGTTCACGTGCCATCGCAGGGGGATTGAAGGAATGACGGCCGAGTGCCATTATCGATTGGACTATCAACCCGGTTCCGAGGTCTGCCGGATTCAAATCCTGCCGCGACAGATGGCAGAATCGGTATTCGGTCAGAAATGTGGAGTTCGGAATCTAACAATGAGACCGTTTCAGGGAGGGGGTGGTGCAGGGGAGAAAGCCCCCATCTGATTCCCTCTCTCCCTTGTTAGGGAAGGGAACCACCATTGGGGGAAAGGATTCACTCAGTCGTTCCAGCTGCATCCTTTACCCGGTCTGGTCTACACGTGACTCCAGACCCACAGCAGTCTGGTTGACTCTACACTGCCCCTTCCTGGCAAATGAGCAGGGAGACACTTACTTGGAGACAGGGTATGGGTTAAAATTGCTGAGTGAGGCAATACTTCCTCCGGGTTACAGCTGTACCAAGGATCCAATTACAAAGGGACAACTTGGTGCTGGCCAATAGTAAAAACAGTGAGGGGGGTGGGACAGGGGAGGTGTGGTGTGTGCACTTTGACCTTGAGCTGTTCAAAAAGCACCTGCTGTTTCTCTGCCTTTTTGCTGGTGGGATCTGAAGCTGTAACAAAGTTGGGTTGCAATAAAGGTTACCTGAACTTAACACCGGCCTCAGACTCTCATTGAAAGCTTTGAGCTCCAAGAGGTTTTTGTTTTAAAGCTGCTCATTTCTTTCAGCCTCCTGCACTAAGTTTAGAACATGGAACATAGAACAGTACAGTGCAGAACAGGCCCTTCTGCCCTCGATTTTGCGCCGACCTGTGAACTATTCTCAGCTTGTCCCCCTACACTATCCCAAAATCAACCATGTGCTTATCTAAGGATTGTTTAAATCTCCCTAATGTGGCTGAGTTGACTACCTTAGCAGGTAGGGCATTCCACCCCCTTACCACTCTCTGCATAAAGAACTTGCCTCTGACATCTGTCTTAGATCTATCATCCCTCAATTTGTAGTTATGTCCGCTCGTACAAGCTGACGTCACCATGCTAGGAAAGAGTCTTTCACTGTCTACCCTATCTAATCCTCTGATTACCTTGTATGTCTCTATCAAATCCCCTCTTAGCCTTCTTCTTTCCAATGAGAACAGACCCAAGTCTCTCAGCCTTTCCTCATAAGACCCTCCCTCCAGACCAGGCAACAACCTGGTAAATCTCTTCTGCACCGTTTCCAATACTTCCCACATCCTTCCTGAAATATGGGGACCAGAACTATACACAATATTCCAAGTGTGGCCGCACCAGCGTTTGTATAGTTGCAGCATGATATTGCGGTTCCGGAACTCGATCCCCCTACCAATGAAACCTAACACACCGTGTGCCTCTTCACAGCACTATCCACCAGCGTGGCAAATTTCAGGGATCTATGTACATGGACTCCAAGATCACTGCCTTCCTGTTATTCTTCCCAAAGTGAATCACCTCACATTTAGCTGCATTGAACTTCATTTGCCACCTCTCAGCCCAATTCTGCAGTTTATCCAAGTCCCCCTGCAACCTGTAACATTCTTCCAAACTGTCCAGTACTGCACCAACTTTAGTGTCGTCTGCAAATTTGTCTACTTTCACTCCTTCTAGAATTGATACCACCTGTGTGCAACTAACCTCGATCCTTTCGAGTCTAATATCTCGTACCTCATTCTTCTCCTCTACAATATTCTCTTTTTCCTGAGTGAAGACCGATGAGAGATATTCATTAACACCTCTCCAATCTCCACAGGGCCCACACTCAACTTCCCACTTCTGTCTTTGACTGGCCCTATTCCTACCCTAATCATCCTTTTATTCCTCACATACCTGTAGAAAGCTTTAGGCTTCTCCTTTATGTGTTAAAGACTGCTCATGTCCTCTCTTTGCTCTTAACTCTCTTTAAATCCTTCCAAGCTGATCTGTAACTCTCCATCGCCTCATCTGAACCATCTTGCCTCATCAACACATAAGCCTCCTCCTTCTTTGTAACAAGAGACGCAATTTCTATTGTAGACCATGGTTCCCTGACCTTATCACTTCCTCCCTGCCTGACAGGGACATACCTATCAAGGATACACAATATCTGTTCCTTAAACCAGCTCCACATTTCAATTGTCCCCATCCCCTGCATTTTGCTACCCTATTCTATGCATCCTAACTCTTGCCTAATTGCATTATAATTGCCCTTGCCCCATCGATAACTCTTGACCTGTGGCATGTTCCTATCCCTTTACATCGCTAAATGAAACCTAACTGAATTATGGTCACTCTCCAAAGTGTTCACCTTCCACTAAATCAAACATCTGGCCTGGTTCATTACCAAGCACCAAGCTCCAGTGTGACCTCCCCTCTTGTTGGCCCTTCAACATACTGTGTCAGAAAACCCACTTGCCCACACTGGACAAAAACTGATCCATACAATGTACTAGAATGAAAGCATTTACAGTCAATGTTGGGGAAGTTAAAGTCCCCCATAATGACCACCCTGTTCCTTTCACTCCTACCCAGAATAATTTTGCTAATCTTCTCTTCCACCTCCCTGGAATTCTGCAGAGGTCTATAAAAAAACTCCAAGCAGTGTGACCTCTTCTCACCTGTTTCTAACCTCAGCCCACATTACCTCAGTAGACGAATCCTCATCAAAAGTTCTGTCAGCCACCGTTATACTATCCTTGACTAACAAGGCCACGCCTCTCCCTCTTTTACAGCCTTGGCTGTTCTCAATGAAAGATCAAAACCTTGGAACCTGCAACATCCATTCCTCACCCTGCTCTATCCATGTCTCCGAAATGGCCACAACATCCAAGTCCCAAATACCTATCTGTGCTGCAAGCTCACCTACCTTATTGTGGATACTCTGGCATTGATGTAGACACACTTCAAACCACTTCGCTGTCTGCCAGCACATTCCTGTGACCCTGAAATCCTGTCCCTGTCTTCCCTATTCTCATCCTCCTGTGCATTGCAGCTACACCCCCGGTTCCCATCCCCCTGCTGAGGTAGTTTAAACCCACCCAAATAGCACCAGCAAATTTCCCACCCAGGATATTAGTACCCCTCTGGTTCAAGTGAAGACTGTCCAGTTTGTACAAGTCCCACCTTCCCCAGAATGAGCCCCAATTATCCAAAAACCTGAAACCCTTCCTCCTGCACTATCCTTGCTGCCGCATGTTCAGCTGATATCTCTCCCTATTCCTTGCCTTGCTATCATGTGGCACGGGTAACAAAGCAGAGATAACCATTCTGTTTGTTCTAGCCCTCAGCTTCCACCCGAGCTCCCTGAAATCCTGCCTTACATCCCTATCCCTCTTGCTGTGGGAGATTAGAAATGTTGTTTTTTGCAGAGGAGGCGAAGTGGGGGGAAGGGAAGCGGAATTCTTGTAGCATGTAGCGTACGTAATGAATATAGAGGGTCTTTTAAAGAAAATAGTTTTAAGCTAGGAAATAACTTTAAAGTGTTGTAGTTGACCACAAAAAGAAGCAGCAGGGACATTTCACAATAAAGCTTTTAGTATGATAAGAGAAACTGGATAAAAGAACAAGCTGTAACAAACAAGGAACAAAGAATGCAGACAAGGACAGCAGGATGGCCAGATAAGAAAATTACTAACAAGTGAGGTAATCGGCTTATGATAGAATGGAAAAAGGGAGGTGCGATTCAGCAACTTGTAAACTGAATAAGAAAGCGAACCTGCTCTGTTTTGGCACACATTTCTGCTCCATTGCAGAAGCGTCCGGTACATGTAAGACTGTAATAAATTGTTCTTGTTTCCAAGGCTTTGTCTCAGGCTGATTGATTTGTGATTGAGTTCTGTTTCTCACATTTCTACCTATGTCATTGGTACCTACATGGACCATGACTTGGGGTTGGAAACCCTCTCCCTTCAGGACTCCAAAGATACGATCCGAGACATCACGCACCCTGGCACCTGGGAGGCAACCGCGAGTCTTGTTAATTCCCAACAAAACTTCTATCTGACCCTCTAACTATCGAGTCCCCAATGTCTAACACTCTCCTCCTTTCCCTCCTTCCCTTCTGGTGCAACAGGGACAGGCTCTGTGCCAGAGACTTGGGCCCCAGTGCATACCCCTGAGTTATGCAGTGCCCCAGTGCATACCCCTGACTTATACAGAAGGAAACACAAATAAGTCGTCCCTCCTCTCCCATTAACCTCTGCTCTCCAACTTCAAATTTAAAACCTCAAATCAGTGACTCCCCACTCCTGGATTGCTGCTGCCGCTGAAAAACAGAAAATGTCACCTGCTTTTTTGCGGTTAGCGCTGCTGCCTCACAGCGCCAGAGCCCCGGGTTCAATTCCACCCTCCCCCCCCCCCCCCCCCCCCCCACCACATCTGCGCGGATATCCTCCCACAGTCCAAAGACGTGTGGGTTAGGGTGAATTGGCCACGCTAAATTGCCCTGTATTGTTAGGTGACGGGGAATGGGGCTGGGTGTTTTGCTCTTCGGCGGGTCGGTGTGGACTTGTTGGGCCGAAGGGCCTGTTTCCACACTGTAGGGAATCTGATCTAAAGTTCTGGAATTTATATATTGATGAACTGAAACCTGCAAACCCCTTCTAAAAGATGAAGGAATCAGCAGCGGTCCAGGTTTGTTCCAAATATTGCATCGGTTGCATGACACTGTGATGTTTTGCTATTAATTCTGTGTCTTATGATCCTGCAGCACAGCCACCCGCAGAAGGAGCAGCGCTGCAGAAGCGAGTGCTTCCAAATACACCTGGGTGGGCGGGGTTTACCAGGAGGGGCGGGGTTTAGCGGGTGAGCGGTGCTCATGGACGTGTATCGTGAGGTCCGCGCGCTGGTAGGCGGGGCGAGGCTGGAGGCGCGCGGCTTTGTGGGCGGTTGCGCGTGAGGGAGGGGGGCGTGGTTTTGACTCGCGCGGGGATCGCGGCGAAGGGGTGGGGTTTGGTGCAGGAGGGGGAAAGAGGTTTGGTTCCCAGAGGCGGGGCTTTGTCCCGAAGCGGCGGGGCTTACGAGCTGCGTTCGGAAGGGGCGGGGTTTACGAGCTGCGTTCGGAAGGGGCGGGGTTGACGTGTGAAGTTGGCGGAGGAGGGGGCGGGACCAGGACCTGGTCCAATGGGCGTGGCCATCCCGAAGCCGGAAGTGTGCCCGCGGCCTGTTTCTTCCGCTGGAGCTTCGCCTGCAGTAAGTAAGGTAAAGCTTTATCAATATTTCCTTTTACAGAGTTTGTATTTAATAACCAGTAATGGATACTCAATATCATCATAAAGTCCCAAAATGCAATTCATTTCAATCCATTGCAGATAAGCACTAAGAGTTAATTTTCTACAGGATTCAACAGGTGGGAAGTAAAACCTGGAAGGGGCCATCCCAAAGAGGGTGGAGACCTTTGCCAGTCCAGTTCTTGACGAGCACCAATGAACCAGGGTCTACCCGTGACGAGGCTGAAAGGGAGGGAACATCGCTGTAGGTCACACACTCCTGGGAGTGAAAGACACACATAACACTAGTTAGAGCAAGAAGATAACCAAACATTGCTTCGGTCATGTGGTGGACGTGGACTGAGAAGGGAGCCGAATCGTTCCAAGGGGTACGGAGGGGGTGACCAGAGAGACTCTCAGCTGGAGACAGTCGTGTCTTGCCCGCAGACATGGATCACATCTGGAATAAGGCCACAGGGATTAACATAACCAGGAGGGGCCAGACTCGGCCATTAATTTGGCAAGTTTAGTCTTGACTCTGGTTAAAACATTCAACAAGGCCGGCCGCCTGCGGATGATAAGCACCGTGCAGTTGCCGACAAATACAAAGCTGGGAACAGAGTTCTCCGTTAATATTACATGCAAAGTGTGGTCCATTGTCTGAGCTAATGCACGCAGGTATACTGAAGGGGGGAATTATTTCCTTAAACAAAATCTTCACCACAGTCTCAGCAGTAGCGTTAGGAGGAGGGTAGGCTTCAATCCACTTCAAAAAGACATCAAGTATAAGCAAAACATATTTATAGCAACTCAACTCATTTCTCCAACTCAATGAAGTCCAGTTGAAGTGTCTCCAAGGGACCCTCCAGCAAGGGAGTTCTGCAGCAGACCTGACGCTTTCAACGTGGAGTCGCTTGAGCGATGGAGTGAGCTGCCAGAGGAAGTGGTGGGTGCTGGTCCGATGACAAGTTAAAAGGCTCCTGGATGGGCATCTGAATATGAAGTGTTCAGATGGGTCAGGGCCAAGTGATGGCACATGCGACTGCACTCATAGAGATGTACAGCACAGAAACAGACCCTTCGGTGCAACTCGTCCTTGCTGACAAGAGAGCCAACCCAATTTAGTCCCAGCTGCCAGCACCCGGCCCATATAGGGGCCAAGTGATGGCAAACGTGACTAGATTAATTTAGGATATCTGGGCAGGTTGGGCCAAAGAGTCTGTTTCTGCGCTGTGTGATTCTAATTGTCTTCAGTGAAAGCAGAAGTGTGGTTGTGAAGGCTGGACTTTCAGAGCATGTTCTGCCCTGACTGGAAGCAGAAGAGTTTGACTGAAGTGTGTCGGTGTTAATGCCTTGATGTCTCATTTTGCTCCACCTTCTCGGGGTTATTAACCATTTTGTGTCTGGTCATTCCTCAAGAAGCTGCATTGCAGGTTCACTCTGAATTGACACTTTATTTTTGCTTCCCAAAATCAGACCTGCTCACTCTCAGCAGGATCCCAGTGTTGCGAAAGATATTAACTTTCAGGTGGAGGTATCCAAAATTCAGAGAGAAGTCAGTCTTGATGTTTTTGCTTTTTCTGCCCCTGTAAGATCCTGAATCAGCACCTTCAGGGGAATTAGTTAGAGCGGAGTGAGAACAGAGGTGAAGGGAGAGTGGGATGGTACTTTCAGTTTTGTGGAACAACAAAAGATTATTCCACAGAAAGTAGAATTGCTTGTTCTGAATTTCTATCCTGCACTGATAGTGATGACTTTTGTAATCTGTTTTTGCAGAGTATATGAAAATCTGAAGACTGAAGTTTCAAAATCAACGGATGAAGGGCTTATTCCCGAAACATTGACTCTCCTGTTCCTCGGATGCTGCCTGACCTGCTGTGCTTTGCCAGCGCCACATTTTTTGACTGACTCTCCAGTGTCTGCAGTCCTCACTTTGATGTCAATGTCTGACAGTCTCTGAATCCATCGGGACCGCAACTATTTTTGACTGTGATTTCTGTGAGAGGGATCCACACTTTTTGGTTCCTGTTTGAGGACGTTTTCAGCATCAGTGGGACTGGACGAGAGATCCCACTGTTTCAGCGCACTGTGCGTGGAGCCTGGAACAGTTATACGGCCTGGGAAGGGGACTTCACGGCAGGGAGGGGCTCTCCACGTGTTTGTGTGCAGCTGAAGCTGTGGCTATGGAGAAACCTGAGGAATCCCGCCCTGTGGAGGAACCGTGGAAGTGTGGCGACTGTGGGAAAGGCTTCCGTGTCCCATCTGCCCTGGAGACACATCGGCGCAGTCACACCGGGGAGAGGCCATTCCCCTGCACCGACTGCGGGAAGGCCTTCAGACATTCCTCCCACCTGTTGGCCCACCAGCGGGACCACACGGGGGAGAAGCCCTTTAGCTGCCCAGAGTGTGGGAAGGCCTTCAGCACATCCTCCCACCTGCTGACCCACCAGCGTGTCCACACGGGGGAGAGGCCCTTCAGCTGCCCAGAGTGCGGGAAGGCCTTTACCCAGGCCTCCACCCTCCTGATGCACCAGCGTGTCCACACGGGGGAAAGGCCCTTCAGCTGCCCCAAGTGTGGGAAGGCCTTCAGCGACTCCTCCACCCTGCTGAGGCACGGGCGTGTCCACACCGGGGAGAGGCCATTCACCTGCTCTCAGTGCGGGAAGGGCTTCACCTGCTCCTCCCACCTGCTGACCCACCAGCGGGTCCACACGGGAGAGAGGCCCTTCACTTGCTCTCAGTGCGGGAAGGGCTTCAGGTATCCCTCCCACCTGTTGAGGCACCAGCGGGTCCACACCGGGGAGAGGCCCTTCAGCTGCCCCGAGTGCGGAAAGGCCTTCAGCAATTCCTCTACCCTGTTGGCCCACGAGCATGTCCACACCGGGGATAGGCCGTTCACCTGCTCTCAGTGCGGGAAGGGCTTCACCTGCCCCTCCTCCCTGCTGACCCACCAGCGGGTCCACACGGGGGAGAGGCCCTTCAGCTGCCCCGAGTGTGGGAAGGCCTTCAGCAATTCGTCCCACCTGCGGAGCCACCAGCGGGTCCACACGGGGGAAAGGCCCTTCAGCTGCCCCGAGTGTGGGAAGGCCTTCAGCGATTCCTCCTCCCTGCGGAGGCACCAGCGGGTCCACACGGGGGAGAGGCCGTTCACCTGCTCTCAGTGCGGGAAGGCCTTCAGCGATTCCTCCCACCTGCTGACCCACCAGCGTGTCCACACGGGGGAGAGGCCCTTCAGCTGCCCCGATTGTGGGAAGGCCTTCAGCAATTCCTCCACCCTGCTGACCCACCAGCGGGTCCACACGGGGGAGAGGCCCTTCAGCTGCTCTCAGTGCGGAAAGGGCTTCACCTGCTCCTCCACCCTGCTGAGGCACCAGCGTGTCCACACGGGGGAGAGGCCCTTCAGCTGCCCCGTGTGTGGGAAGGCCTTTACCCAGGCCTCCACCCTGCTGACCCACCAGCGTGTCCACACGGGGGAGAGGCCCTTCAGCTGCCCCGTGTGTGGGAAGGCCTTTACCCAGGCCTCCACCCTGCTGACCCACCAGCGTGTCCACACGGGGGAGAGGCAGTTCAGTTACTCTCAGTGCAGGAAGGGCTTCACCTGCTCCTCCCACCTGCTGACCCACCAGCAGGTCCACAAGGGGGAGAGGCCATTTACCTGCTCTCAGTGCAGGAAGGGCTTCAGGTATACCTCCCACCTGCTGACCCACTGGCGGGTCCACACGGGAGAGAGGCCCTTCAGCTGCCCCGAGTGTGGGAAGGGCTTCAGGTATACCTCCCACCTGCTGACCCACTGGCGGATCCACACGGGAGAGAGGCCCTTCAGCTGCCCCAAATGCGGAAAGGGCTTCAGCACATCTTCCTCCCTCCTGAGGCACCGGCGGGTCCACACCAGGGAGAGGCCCTTCACCTGCTCTCAGTGTGGGAAGGCCTTCACCTACTCCTCCCACCTGCGGAAGCACCAGCGAGTTCATGTGCCATCGCAGGGGGATTGAAGGAGTGACGGCCGAGTGCCATTATCGATTGGACTATCAACCCGGTTCCGGGGAGTCCCGGGTTTGAATCCCGCCACGACAGATGGCAGAATCGGTATTCGGTCAGAAATGTGGAGTTCGGAATCTAACGATGAGATCGTTTCAAGGAGGGGGGTGGTGCGGGGGAGAAAGCCCCCATCTGATTCCCTCTCTCCCTTATTAGGGAAGGGAACCACCATTGGGGGAAAGGATTCCAGCTGCATCCTTTACCCGGTCTGGCCTACACCTGACTCCAGACCCACAGCAGTCTGGTTGACTCTACACTGCCCCTTCCTGGCAAATGAGCGGGGAGAAACTTACTTGGAGACAGGGTATGGGTTAAAGTTGCTGAGTGAGGCAATACTTCCTCCGGGTTACGGATGTACCAAGGATCCAATTACAAAGGGACAACTTGGTGCTGGCCAATAGTAAAGACAGTGAGGGGGGTGGGACAGGGGAGGTGTGGTGTGTGCACTTTCACGTTGAGCTGTTCAAACAGCAACTGCTTTTTCTCTGCCTTTTTGCTGGGGGGATCTGAAGCTGTAACAAAGTTGAGTTGCAATAAAGGTTACCTGAACTTACTGCCGGGCTCAGACTCTCATTGAAAGCTTTGAGCTCCAAGAGGTTTTTGTTTTAAAGCTGCTCATTTCTTTCAGCCTCCTGCACTAAGTTTAGAACATGGAACATAGAACAGTACAGTGCAGTACAGGCCCTTCGGCCCTCGATGTTGCGCCGACTGTTGAACCTTTCTCAGCTTGTCCCCCTACACTATCCCAAAATCATCCATGCGCTTATCTAAGGATTGTTTACATCTCCCTAATGTGGCTGAGTTGACTACCTTAGCAGGTAGGGCATTCCATACCCTTACCACTCTCTGCATAAAGAACCTGCCTCTGACATCCGTCTTAAATCTATCACCCCTCAATTTGTAGTTATGTCCCCTCGTACAAGCTGACGTCACCATCCTAGGAAAGAGTCTTTCACTGTCTACCCTATCTAATCCTCTGATCATCTTATATGTCTCTATCAAATCCCCTCTTAGCCGCCTTCTTTCCAATGAGAACAGACCTAAGTCTCTCAGCCTTTCCTCATAAGACCCTCCCTCCAGACCAGGCAACAACCTGGTAAATCTCCTCTGCTCCTTTTCCAATGCTTCCCACATCCTTCCTGAAATATGGGGGCCAGAACTATACACAATATTCCAAGTGTGGCCGCACCAGCGTTTTGTATAGTTGCAGCATGATATTGCGGTTCCGGAACTCAATCCCTCGACGAATGAAACCTAACACACCGTATGCCTTCTTCATAGCACTATCCACCTGGGTGGCAACTTTCAGGGATCTATGTACATGGACTCCAAGATCACTGCCTTCCTGTTATTCTCCCCAAAGCGAATCACCTCACATTTAGCTGCATTGAACTTCATTTGCCACCTCTCAGCCCAATTCTGCAGTTTATCCAAGTTCCCCCTGCAACCTATAACATTCTTCCAAACTGTCCAGTACTCCCCCCACTTTAGTGTTTTCTGCAAATTTACTAATCCATCCACCTATGCCTGCGTCTAAGTCATCTATAAAAATGACAAACCGCAGTGGTTCCAAAACAGATCCTTGTGGCACACCACTAGTAACTGGATTCCAGGCTGAATATTTTCCATAAACCACCACATGCTGCCTTCTTTCAGAAAGCCAGTTTCTAATCCAAACTGCTAAATCACCCTCAATTCCAAGCCTCTGCATTTTCTCCAACAGCCTGCCATGTGGAACCTTTACTGAGGTCCATGTACACCACGTCAACTGTCCTACCCTCATCTCCATGCTTGGTCACCTTCTCAATAAACCCAATGAGGCTTGTGAGACACGATCTGCCCTTGATGAAACCATGTTGACTATCTGAAATCAAATTGTTGCTTGCTAGATGATTATAGATCCTATCTCTAACATTCCTTTTCAAAAGCTTTCCTACAACAGAAGTAAGGCTCACTGGTCTATAATTACCTGGGTCATCTCTGCTGCCCTTCTTGAACAAGGGCACAACATTTGCAATCCTCCACTCTGGTACTAAACCTGTAGACAATGACAACTCAAATATCACAGCCAAAGGCTCTTCTATCTCCTCACTCGCTTCCCAAAGAATCCTCTGATAAATCCTATCCGGCCCAGGGCATTTGTCTACTTTCACCTCTTCTAGAATTGATAACACCTGTGTGCAACTAACCTCGATCCTTTCGAGTCTAATATCTCGTACCTCATTCTTCTCCTCTACAATATTCTCTTTTTCCTGAGTGAAGACCGATGAGAGATATTCATTAACACCTCTCCAATCTCCACAGGGCCCACACTCAACTTCCCACTTCTGTCTTTGACTGGCCCTATTCCTACCCTAATCATCCTCTTATTCCTCACATACCTATAGAAAGCTTTAGGGTTCTCCTGTATTCTATTTGTTAAAGACTGCTCATGTCCTCTCTTTGCTCTTAACTCTCTCTTTAGATCCTTCCTCGCTGATCTATAATTCTCCATCGCCTCTTCTGAACCATCTTGGCTCATCAACACATAAGCCGTCTCCTTCTTTGTAACAAGAGACGCAATTTCTATTGTAAACCACGCTTCCCTTACCCTATAACTTCCTCCCTGCCTGACAGGGACATACCTATCAAGGACACACAATATCTGTTCCTTAAACCAGCTCCACATTTCAATTGTCCCCATCCCCTGCATTTTGCTACCCTATTCTATGCATCCTAACTCTTGCCTAATTGCATTATAATTGCCCTTGCCCCATCGATAACTCTTGACCTGTGGCATGTTCCTATCCCTTTACATCGCTAAATGAAACCTAATTGAATTATGGTCACTCTCTCCAAAGTGTTCACCTTCCACTAAATCAAACATCTGGCCTGGTTCATTACCAAGCACCAGATCCAGTGTGACCTCCCCTCTTGTCGACCCTTCGACATACTGTGTCAGAAAACCCTCCTGCACACACTGGACAAAAACTGATCCATACGATGTACTAGAGTGAAAGCATTTCCTGTCAATGTTGGGGAAGGTAAAGTCCCCCCTAATGACCATCCTGTTCCTTTCACTCCTACCCAGAATAATTTTTGCTAATCCTCTCTTCCACCTCCCTGCAACTCTGCGGAGGCCTATACAAAAACTCCAAGCAGTGTAACGTCTCCTCTCCTGTTTCTAACCTCAGCCCACATTACCTCAGTAGACGAGTCCTCATCAAAAGTTCTGTCAGCCACCGTTATACTATCGTTGACTAACAAGGCCACACCTCTCCCTCTTTTACCGTCTTGGCTGTTCTTAATGAAAGATCAAAACCCTGGAACCTGCAACATCCATTCCTCACCCTGCTCTATCCATGTCTCCAAAATGGCCACAACATCCAAGTCCCAGGTACCTATCCGTGCTGCAAGCTCACCTACCTTATTGTGGATACTCTGGCCTTGATGTAGACACACTTCAAACCACTTCGCTGTCTGCCAGCACATTCCTGTGACCCTGAAATCCTGTCCCTGTCCTTCCTGCTCTCATCCTCCTGTGCATTGCAGCTACACCCCTGGTTCCCAACCCCCTGCTGAGTTAGTTTAAACCCACCCGAATAGCACCAGCAAATTTCCCACCCTGGTTCAAGTGAAGACTGTCCTGTTTGTACAAGTCCCACTTTCCCCAATTATCCAAAAACCTGAAACCCTCCCTCCTGCACCATCCTTACAGCCACGTGTTCAGATAATATCTCTCCCTATTCCTTGCTCTGCTATCACGTGGCATGGGTAACAAACCAGAGATAACCACTCTGTTTGTTCTAGCCCTCAGCTTCCACCCTAGCTCCCTGAAATCCTGCCTTACATCCCTATCCCTCTTTCTACCTATGTCGTTGGTACCTACGTGGACCATGGTTTGGGGCAGGACACCCTCTCCCTTCAGGACCCCAAAGACATGATCCAAGACATCACGCACCCTAGCACCTGAGAGGCAACACACCAACCGCGAGTCTTGTTCGTTCCCAACAAACCTTCTATCTGACCCTCTAAGTATCGACTCCCCAATGACTAATACTCTCCTGCTTTCCCTCCTTTCCTTCTGGTGCAAGAGACCTGGGCCCCAGTGCATACCCCTAGTAGGACGTTTTCCCCCCTCAACAGTACCCTCTGACGTATACAGCAGGAAGAAAATAAAAATAAGTCGTCCCTCCTCACCCAGGAACCTCTGCTCTCCAACTTCAAATGTAAAACCTCAACTCAGTGACTCCCCACTCCTGGGTTGCTGCTGCCGCTGAAAAATAGAAAATGTCACCTGTTTTTTTTTGTGGTTAGCACTGCTGCCTCACAGCACCAGAGCCCCGGGTTCAATTCCCCTCCCACGTCTGCGCGGATATCCTCCCACAGTCCCAAGATGTGTGGGTTAGGGTGAATTGGCCACGCTAAATTGCACCATTGTATTAGGTGATGGGGAATGGGGCTGGGTGTTTTGCTCTTCGGCGGGTCGGTGTGGACTTGTTGGGCCGAAGAGCCTGTTTCCACACTGAAGGGAATCTGACCGAAAGTTCTGGAATTTATATATTGATGAACTGAAACCTGCAACCCCTTCTAAAAGATGAAGGAATCAGCAGCGGTCCAGGTTTGTGCCAAACATTGCATCGGTTGCAAAACACTGTGATATTTTGCTATTAATTCTGTGTCTTATGATCCTGCAGCACAGCCACCCGCAGAAGGAGCAGCGCTGCAGAAGCTAGTGCTTCCAAATACACCTGGGTGGGCGGGGTTTACCAGGAGGGGCGGGGTTTAGATGGGGGACGGGTTTTAGCGGGTGGGCGGTGCTCATGGGCGGGGCGTGTCGCGTGAGGTTCGCGCGCTGGTAGGCGGGGCGGGGCTCAGCGGACGATACGGCGCGTCCAGCCTGGACGCACGCGGCTTTGTGGGCGGTTGCGCGTGAGGGATGGGGGCGTGGTTTTGCCTCGCGCGGTGTTCGCGGCGAAGGGGTGGGGTTTAGTGCAGGAGGGGGAAAGAGGTTTGGTTCCCAGAGGCGGGGCTTTGTCCCGAAGCGGCGGGGCTTATGACCTGCTTCAGGAAGGGGCGGGGTCTACGAGCTGCGTTCGGAAGGGGCGGCGTTGACGTGTGACGTTGGCGGAGGAGGGGGCGGGACCAGGACCTGGACCAGTGGGCGTGGCCATCCCGAAGCCGGAAGTGTGCCCGCGGCCTGTTTCCTCCGCTGGAGCCTCGCCTGCAGCAAGTAAGGTAAAGCTTTATCAATATTTCCTTTTACAGAGTTTGTATTTAATAACCAGTAATGGATACTCAATATCATCATAAAGTCCCAAAATGCAATTCATTTCAATCCATTGCAGATAAGCACTAAGAGTTAATTTTCTACAGGATTCAACAGTCTCAGCACTAAAATGGTCTCACAAGGGAACGGCTGTGAATGTTATCACTTGGTGTCCTGTTCACACAGATTCACCGATGCTGAGGCAAACGTTCTTCATTGCCTTACAGCATCCTGTTCTCACTTGGTGAGCCCAGGTGTCCCTATCTTTAAGTTCTCTCCTCATTCTGAGCCTTCCTGCCTGTTTATTTTCTAGTGCAGTAAATGTATTCAATGATTCAGCATTACATTTTAGTCTGAATGTTTAAAGACAAGTTTTAAGGCTATAGACTTTATCACCCAGATGCCCACACTCTCATTCCTCCCTTTGATTGCACCGCGATCACAGAAAGAGAAGGCTAGTCCAAACGAATGCCCTTCAAGGTGGTCCAGCCGTCAACATCCTGTAGAGAGGCACCACCATCTTCACAGCTCATCTGGTCATATTTATCATCACCATCGACACGTGTGGGTGAGCCATCAGATCGCGAAAGGAACATCTGGGGCAAATCTATATCACTAAGGGCCCTCATAAGCCTAGCAATTAAATACCTAACAATACCAATACTGACAAACAGACATCGCTACATTGATAAGCCAATTGTATCATCAGCCCGATCTGCAGTTTCCCCAACTGGTCCCTTCAGTCATTCTGTCACGGAATACCTGAATCTCTTCTTGTATCTTAGTAATATTGCTAGTGAGATTGGGAATGCCCATAGTGCGTTTATCTTGGACAATGGTGCAGACCTCACCCTCCCGGGCGAGTATATAGTCTAAGGCATATCGATTCTGCACAGAGTAAAGACACAGGTCTGATAATCCCAGTTTACTCTGTTCCAGAGCCTCTTTACTCTTATTTCCTCAAATGGTCAGGCCACAAAAGAGGGAATTGCGTTTCTGTTGACTTGTCATCCCTGCCGATCCTTCCAACCTCAGGGTACTCTGGATTCCCCAGCCTATCGGGTGTCCTCTATTGTCACCCAGTCCATTGGGATCCTTCCAGTTGGAGCAAGGTTGGCTGAGACCGACCGCTGCATCCTCCTCAGAGGGAGGTTCCATCGACTTGTCCACTGGCCTGGACAAGGTACTGTTGTGGGAACAAGGGCTCCGATAGTGACCTTATGAGGGACATCTTTGCCATCCAGGACAAGGAAATTGGTAGCTTTACCTTAGCTGAAGAAATAATAGTCTGGTTTGGTGTATATTAGGGAGAGTTTGTCAAAAGAGGTTACTGAAATGTTACAGCAGGGGGTCTGGTCAGGTCTACAGGAGTATAGGGTCAACGTTTTGCAAGAGGAGTCGCTTGAGCGCTGTAAGAAATGGGCCAAGTGACTCGAGCACTCGCACTGTATGGGAGACAATGGTCCTCAGAATGCTGTTCCCGTTGGGCTCTCCCTTAGCTCTATTGTACATGGTCTTGGTGACAGTATCAGGTTCTGAAAAGAGAAAAGGCCTATAAATGCACAAGGGAAGGGTTCCGTTCCAGGTCCATGTGCCACATCAGGCCTGCTGTACCCCAGGCAGTGTTACACCAGCTGTTTGTATACACAGACCGGAGGTATTGGAAAGTGATATTTCTCTTCACAGGATCGGCAGTAGGAAGTCTGGAATTAGGGACTGGGGACGGGGCAAGTAAGTCATCTCCCGCTAGAGAGGAGTAACATACTACTGCCTCTGGGGTGAAGAGCATTCTGTGGGCCTGTATAAATAAGTTCCTTGTGGATTGAGGAGTTTCCCCTATCAGGCTTCCCTTTTCTCGAGTCGGCCCGTCCTACAAAAAGGGATGGTGTTCCTGGGCGTACTTAAAATATTTACCATAGTGACGGGGTTGATCATTTTTATCCTCACTCGGCTTGCGTCTGCAGATAAAATCAAAAAGACAGGTTCGGTAAAGACATGGTAACTCCCCCTGATTTCTACTGTCCAGATGGACCATCTGGTCTTTCTGATGGAAGAGTCCATTACAACAATCAATCTTCATCACGTTCCACACGTCAAAGGGGTCTGGTCCGGTGCACTGGACGACATCTCCTCAGTATGGGTGGTGATAACCTCTGATCATTCCCGGTCCCATCCATACTTAGTGGCTTTCCCCATTAGGATGTTGTACGTGATCAGAAAGGTGAGGAGATAAGTGATCCCCCACATGTCCCTCCTCTTAGTTCAAGTATCTGTAATAAGATTAACATTAGAACAACAGCAGGATTCAAAAACCCAACTGGACAGGGTCCACTCCTTTTGTTGGGATTCCAGAATTCTCTCCTCATCTTTCCCCCTTTTGATTGGTGCAGTCAATCAATTTACAATGGTGCAGTTGGACCCAAGCTGAGCGCCCAGCGACTGTGACCGCCGTAGGGGTGGGAAGTAAAACCTGGAAGGGGCCATCCCAACGAGGGTGGAGACCTTTGCCAGTCCAGTTCTTGACGAGCACCAACGAACCGGGCTCTCCCCGTAACGAGGCTGAAAGGGAGGGAACATCGCTGTAGGTCGTACGCTCCTGGGAGTGAAAGACACGCATAACACTAGTTAGAGCAAGAACATAACCAATCATTGCTTCGGTCATGTGGTGGACGTGGACTGAGAAGGGAGCCGAATCGTTCCAAGGGGTACGGAGGGGGTGACCAGAGAGACTCTCAGCTGGAGACAGTCGTGTCTTGCCCGCAGACATGGATCACATCTGGAATAAGGCCACAGGGATTAGCATAACCAGGAGAGGCCAGACTCGGCCATTAATTTGGCAAGTTTAGTCTTGCGTCTGGTTAAAAAATTCAACAAGGCCGGCTGCCTGAGGATGATAAGCACCGTGCAGTTGCCAACAAATACAAAGCTGGGAACAGAGTTCTCCGTTAATATTACATGCAAAGTGTGGTCCATTGTCTGAGCTAATGCACGCAGGTATACTGAAGGGGGGAATTATTTCCTTAAACAAAACCTTCACCGCACTCTCAGCAGTAGTGTTAGGAGGAGGGGAGACTTCAATCCACTTTGAAAAGACATCAACAATAAGCAAAACATATTTATAGCAACTCAACTCATTTCTCCAACTCAATGAAGTCCAGGTGAAGTGTCTCCAAGGGACCCTCCAGCAAGGGAGTTCTCGTAGAGATACTTGAACTAAGAGGTGGGGGATCGCCTACCCACTGACCTGTTTGATCACGTACAACATCCTGATCGGGAAAGTCACTGACTGAATATCAATGCGATCTGAAAATGATCTGAGATTATCCTGGTGTCATCTGGTGCACCAGACCAGACGCTTTCAACATGGAGTCGCTTGAGCGATGGAGTGAGCTGCCAGAGGAAGTGGTGGGGGTGCTGGTACGATGACATGTCCTGGATGGACATATGAATATGATGGGTCAGGGCCAAGTGATGGCAAATGTGACTGGAGTCATAGAGATGTACAGCACAGAAACAGACCCTTCGGTCCAACTCCGTCCTTGCTGACAAGAGAGCCAACCCAATTTAGTCCCAGCTGTCAGCTCCCGGCTCATATAGGGGCCAAGTGATGGCAAACGTGACTAGATTAATTTAGGATATCTGGGCAGGTTGGACCAAAGGGTCTGTTTCCGTGCTGTGTGACTCTAATTGTCTTCAGTGAAAGCAGAAGTGTGGTTGTGAAGGCTGGATTTTCAGAGCATGTTTTGCCCTGACTGGGAGCAGAAGGGTTTGACTGAAGTGTGTCGGTGTTAATGGCTTGATGTCTCATTTTGCTCCCACCTTCCCGGGGTCATTAACCATTTTGTGTCTGGTCCTTCCTCAAGAAGCTGCATTGCAGGTTCACCCTGAATTGACACTTTTTTATTGCTTCCCAAAATCAGACCTGCTCACACTCAGCAGTATCCCAGTGTTGTGAAAGATATTAACTTTCAGGTGGAGGTATCCAAAATTCAGAGAGATGTCAGTCTTGATGTTTTTGCTTTTTCTGCCCCTGTAAGATCCTGAATCAGCACCTTCAGGGGAATTAGTTAGAGTGGAGTGAGAACAGAGGGGAAGGGAGAGTGGGATGGTACTTTCAATATTGTGGAACAACAAAAGAATATTCCACAGAAAGTAGAATTGCTTGTTCTGAATTTCTACCCTGCACTGATAGTGATGACGTTTGTAATCTCTTTTTGCAGAGTATATGAAAATCTGACGACTTGAAGTTTCAAAATCAACAGATGAAGGGCTTATTCCCGAAACATTGACTCTCCTGTTCCTCGGATGCTGCCTGACCTGCTGTGCTTTTCCAGCGCCACATTTTTTGACTGACTCTCCAGTGTCTGCAGTCCTCACTTTGATGTCAATGTCTGACAGTCTCTGAATCCATCGGGACCACAACGGTTTTTGACTGTGATTTCTGTGAGAGGGATCAACGCTTTTTGGTTCCTCTTTGAGGACGTTTTCAGCATCAGTGGGACTGGACGAGAGACCCCACTGTTACAGCGCACTGTGTGTGGAGCCTGAAACAGTTATACGGCCTGGGAAGGGGACTTCACGGCAGGGAGGGGCTCTACACGTGTTTGTGTGCAGCTGAAGCTGTGGCCATGGAGAAACCTGAGGAATCAGGCCCTGTGGAGAAACCGTGGAAGTGTGGTGACTGTGGGAAAGGCTTCCGTTTCCCGTCTGCCTTGGAGACTCATCGGCGCAGTCACACCGGGGAGAAGCCATTCCTCTGCCCTGTCTGCAGAAAGGCCTTCAGACATTCCTCTAACCTGCAGGCCCACCAGCGGATCCACACGGGGGAGAAGCCCTTCCGCTGTCCCGAGTGCGGGAAGGGCTTTGGCACATCCTCCCACCTGCTGACTCACCAGCGGATCCACACGGGAGAGAGGCCATTCACCTGCTCTCAGTGCGGGAACGGCTTCAGGTATACCTCCCACCTGCTGACCCACCAGCGTGTCCACACGGGAGAGAGACCCTTCAGCTGCCCCAAGTGCGGGAAGGCCTTCAGCACTTCCTCCAACCTGCTGACCCACCAGCGGGTCCACACGGGGGAAAGGCCGTTCACCTGCTCTCTGTGCGGGAAGGGCTTCACCTGCTCCTCCAACCTGCGGAACCACCAGCGTATCCACACGGGGGAGAGACCCTTCAGCTGCCCCGAGTGTGGGAAGGGCTTTACCCAGGTCTCCTCCCTGCTGACCCACCAGTGGGTCCACACCGGGGAGAAGCCAGTTACCTGCTCTCAGTGCGGGAAGGGGTTCACCAGCTATTCCTCCCTGCTGGTCCACCAACGGATCCACACGGGGGAGAGGCCCTTCACCTGCTCTCAGTGCGGGAAGGCCTTCACATACTCCTCCCACCTGCAGAAGCACCAGCGAGTTCACGTGCCATCACAGGGGAATTGAAGGAGTGACGGCCGAGTGCCAATATCAGTTGGACTGTCGACCTGTTTCCGGGGACTCCTGGGTTCAAATCCCACCACGACAGATGTCAGAATCGGTATTCGGTCAGAAATGTGGAGTTCGGAATCTAACGATGAGACCGTTTCAGGGAGGGGGACTCTGGTGGGGGAGAAAGCCCCCATCTGATTTCCCCCTCTCCCTTGTTAGGGAAGGGAACCGCCATTGTGGGAAAGGATTCACTCAGTCGTTCCAGCTGCATCCTTTACCCGGTCTGGTCTTCACCTGACTCCAGACCCACAGCAGTCTGGTTGACTCTACACTGCCCCTTCCTGGCAAATGAGCAGGGAGCCACTTACTTGGAGACGGGGTACAGGTTAAAATTGCTGAGTGATGCAATACTTCCTCCGGGTTACGGATGTACCAAGGATCCAATTACAAAGGGACAACTTGGTGCTGGCCAATAGTGAAGACAGTGAGGGGGGGTGTGGGACAGGGGAGGTGTGGTGTGTGCAGGCAGTCAATACATGTAACAGCTTGTAACTTTGACTTTGGAAACAGAACCAGTCTGACTCAAGATTGGGATGCAGGCAGACTCTGACCTCACACCTTTAATGCATTGTCTGAGCTGAGATGTGAGCTTTTGCTATCAAACCTTGTTATCTCGATTCTGGGATTCACATTGTAATGAGACCTGCAACCTATTTGAAAAGGTGGAAGACTTAACAATCCAGGTTTGTTGAATATACCATTTCAGTGGCAGGACGCTGGAATGTTTTGCTCTAAATTGTGTCTCAGGATCTTATCCTCCACAACCACCTGATGATGAGGCAGCACTCCAAAAGTTACTGCTTCCAAAGAAGCCTGTTGGACTACAACGTGGAGTTGTATGATTCTAGAATCTGGTCTCCAGCATCTGCAGTCCTTGTTTTTACCTTGTTGATTTTAACCCTACTGTGAATCCTCTTGCAAGGATGCCTGCCTTGAAGAAGTTTTCCTCCTCTGTCTACAAGAATCTCAGGGAGTCCCTCTCCCACTGCAACTCCCAGGTCATTTCCTCTGCCCTGAGGCTCTTCAACCATATCCTGAAACAGACTCGCTACCACAGCCCCATTCGCTTCCTCAGTGCCTGCCTCCGTAACCAACTCATCCTACACAGACTCTGGACCACCTTTAAACCAGCAGAGTTCGGATCCGAACAGGACAAACAGTACAGACTACAGATTCAAAAACACCAGCAACGGTTCTCCTTCAGGATCTTCCGCTCCACGCTTGCAGCAATGCGCCGTCACCTAACCTCTCTCCAGTCAGCCCTGCCTCAGCTGAGGGCCACACTCTCTCAGAATTGCAAAGGACCCACTCTGTACTACATCCTCAGGAGAATTCATACTCTCAACAAACAGTATTTCAACTCCATCTTAAACATCAAAAACTGTAAGTATAACAAACTTTTATCCACCCACCTCCATAACCAGCGCTCCTCAAACATTCCAGAAGATTCCCCCGGCCTCTGAAATTGCTCGGACGCCATTAGCCATGCGGCTGGTGCAGCTGCCGCCCCCACGCTGATTGATGTCACTTCCGCCCCCATCATGGCTACTCCCACAGCCACTTCCGCCCCTCACAATTCCTTGTGCGTCACATGTGACGTCATTTCTGCCCCTCACATCATCGCTGATGTCACACGCTCAGTGACTTCCGCCACCTCTACTGCTGTGGTCACCCCCACTTCCGCCCCCACCAACGCCACTCACCTGCATTCTGCTGACATGCCCCCCACAGATCCCACCGTCACCATTCCTGGCCTACAGAACCCTGAGGGGAACACCACCCCTGCTCATGACTCCACCCCCCATTCCCCCTCCCCCCATCACACCCACTCCAGTTACCGGCTCCGCCCCCACTCCCAGCTCCACACCCACACCAGATCCCAGCCCTGCCGCGTTTTCACCATCCCCCCAGACCTCCCCCTCACTGAGGACGAACGATTAGTCCTCAGCAAAGGACTCATCTTCATCCCCCTCCGTCCACACATCAATGAATTTAATACACGCCGTGATGTCGAACACTTCCTCCGCCTCCGAGCTTACTTTCACAATCTGGACTCCCGCCCACCTCCAATACACTGCATCCACCTGGACACCCCGCGCTGGCGTATTACCTGCCCTCGACCTCTTCACTTCCAACTGCCGCCGGGACATTAACCGCCTCAACCTGTCTACCCCCCCTCCCCCACTCCAACCTCTCACCCTCACAACGCGCAGCCCTCCAATCCCTCTGCTCCAATCCCAACCTCACCATCAAGCCAGCGGATAAAGGGGGCGCAGTGGGAGTCTGGCGCACTGACCTCTACGCCGCTGAAGCCAAACGCCAACTCGAAGACACCTCTTCCTACTGCCCCCTCGACCATGACCCAACCCCCATCACCAACCCATCATCTCCCAGACCATACAGAACCTCATCACCTCAGGAGATCTCCCACCCACAGCTTCCAACCTCATAGTCCGGGAACCCCGCACTGCCCGGTTCTACCTCCTTCCCAAGATCCACAAGCCTGGCCACCCTGGCTGACCCATTGTCTCAGCATGCTCCTGCCCCACTGAACTCATCTCTACCTACCTATACACTGTCCTATCCCCCGAGTCCAGGAACTCCCCACATCTGTTCGAGACACCACCCACGCCCTCCACCTCCTCCAAGACTTCCGTTTCCCCGGCCCCCAACGCCTTATCTTCACCATGGATATCCAATCCCTCTACACCTCCATCCGCAATGTCCAGGGCCTCCAAGCCCTCCGTTTTTTCCTCTCCAGACGTCCCCAACAGTACCCTTCCACCGACACTCTCATTCATTTGGCTGAACTGGTCCTCACCCTTAACAATTTCTCCTTCGAATCCTCCCACTTCCTCCAGACCAAAGGGGTAGCCCATGGGCACACGTATGGGCCCCAGCTATGTTTGTGTCTTTGTTGGCTCCGTAGAACAGTTGATCTTCTGTAATTACACCGGCACCACTCCCCACCTCCTCTTCCGCTACATTGATGACTGCATTGGCGCCACCTCGTGCTCCCACGAGGAGGTTGAGCAATTCAGCAACTTCACCAACACATTCCACCATGACCTTAAAGTTAACTGGACCATCTCTGACACCTCCCTCCCCTTCCTCGACCTCTCCATCTCCATTAATGATGACCGACTTGACACCGACATTTTCTACAAACCCACCGACTCCCACAGCTACCTGGATTACACCTCTTCCCACACTACCTCTTGCAAAAATGCCATCCCGTATTCCCAATTCCTCCGCTCCCGCCGGATCTGCTCCCAGGAGGACCAGATCCACCACAGAACACACCAGATGCCCCCCTTCTGTAGAGACTGCAATTTCCCTTCCCACGTGGTTAAAGGTGCCCTCCAAGGCATCTCGTCCACATCCCGCACTCCTGCCCTCAGACCCCACCCCTCCAACCGTAACAAGGACAGAACGCCCCTGGTGCTCACCTTCCACCCTACCAACCTTCGCATAAACCAAATCGTCTGCCGACATTTCCGCCACCTCCAAAAAGACCACACCAGCATGGATATATTTCCCTCCCCACCCCTTTTCCGCCTTCCGTATCTACTTGGTTAGGTCCACCCCCCCAAAACCCATTAGGAAGACTGGGTGCCTCCTACCAGAGCGCTTTAGGGAACATCTCCGGGACACCCGCACCAATCAACCACACCGCCCTATGGCCCAACATTTCAACCGCCGCTCCCTCACCACCAGACGCCTGGAGGAAGAACGCCTCATCTTCCGCTTCGGAACACTTCAACCCCAGGACATCAATGTGGACTTCAACAGTTTCCTCATTTTCTCTTCCCCCACCTCACCCTAGTTCCAAACTTCCAGCTCAGCACTGTCCCCCTGACTTGTCCTAACTTTCTATTTTCTTTTCCACCTATCCACTCCACCCTCCGCCTTGACCTATCACCTTCATCCCCTCCCCCACTCGCATATTGTACTCTATGCTACTTTCTCCACTCCCCCACCCTCCTCTCACTGGTCTCTCCACGCTTCAGGCTCTCTGCCTTTATTCCTGATGAAGGGCTTTTGCCCGAAACGTCGATTTCGAAGCTACTTGGATGCTGCCTGAACTGCTGTGCTCTTCCAGCACCACTAATCCCGAATCTGGTTTCCAGCATCTGCAGTCATTGTTTTTACCCAATAGTAAAGACAGGGTGGGGGGGGTGAGGAGGAGGGGAGGTGTGGGGTTCAAAAAGCAACTGCTTTTTCTCTGCCTTTTTGCTGGGGGGATCTGAAGCTGTAACAAAGTTGGTTTGCAATAAAGGTTACCTGAACTTAACACCGGGCTCAGACTCTCATTGAAAGCTTTCAGCTCCGAGAGGTTTTTGTTTTAAAGCTGCTCATTTCTTTCAGCCTCCTGCACTAAGTTTAGAACATGGAACAATCCAGCGCTGGGGAACTCAAAACTAGGGGGGGCATTTTTATTTAAATAAAAGGAGAGAGATTTAAAAGAAACCGGAGGGGCAATATTTTGAAAGAGGGTGATTTGCATGTGGAATGAACTTGCTGAGGATGTGGTAGATGCAGGTACAGTGACAACATTGAAACAGCATTCAGATGGATACATGAGTA
This sequence comes from Chiloscyllium punctatum, assembly GCF_047496795.1. NCBI lineage: Eukaryota > Metazoa > Chordata > Chondrichthyes > Orectolobiformes > Hemiscylliidae > Chiloscyllium > Chiloscyllium punctatum. The sequence continues at coordinate 69,586,711 of NC_092754.1, forward strand.
GAAAGGTTTAGAGGGATATGGGCCAAATGCAGGCAAGTGGGACTGGTTTAGTTTGGGAATCCTGGTCAACATGGACAAATTGGACCGAAGTGTCTGTTTCTGTGCTGTATATCTTTATCGAAACCAGTAGATTTCTGAAAGGGGCTTGACAGGATAGATGCAGATAAAATGCTCCTTTGTGGGGAGGGTCATCGAATTCCGACAAGGTGGAAGCAGGCCATTCAGCCCATCTATTTCACTCTGGCCCTCTGAACAGTATCCCACCCATACCCAACCCCTCCCCCGGCCCCGCCCATCCCTCCCCGGCCCCGCCCATCCCTCCCCCGGCCCCGCCCATCCCCCCACGTGCAGACGTCACGCGGGGGTGAAGGCGGTTGGGAGGAGAAGTCGCTCGAGCGAGGAAGCGGCGGGAGGGCGGCCGTTAGGAAAATCCCTGTTTAATCCTCGGGCTGTTTACCCCCCTCACTGTCTGTTTAATCCTTGGGCTGTTTACCCCCCTCACTGTCTGTTTAATCCTCGGGCTGTTTACCCCCCTCACTGTCTGTTTAATCCTCGGGCTGTTTACCCCCCTCACTGTCTGTTTAATCCTCGGGCTGTTTACCCCCCTCACTGTCTGTTTAATCCTCGGGCTGTTTACCCCCCTCACTGTCTGTTTAATCCTCGGGCTGTTTACCCCCCTCACTGTCTGTTTAATCCTTGGGCTGTTTACCCCCCTCACTGTCTGTTTAATCCTCGGGCTGTTTACCCCCCTCACTGTTACTTGTGTAATTGCTGAGGGTAGTGTGTAAATCCTAGTGAAGGAGATTATACACCAGCATGTATATGTTCCTCAGTTATTGAAGGGGCAGGACCTGTTGAGAATGGTTAGTAAATGTGGTGCACTAAGCCTTGTTAACATGGATAGAGTTTATTATTTGGAAAAGTAGACTTTATTATTTAGAGTCATAGAGATGGAAACAGACCCATTCGGTCCAACCTGTCCATGCCAACCAGGCCTGTGTCTCAATTGGCAAAATAGACAGACAGGAGATGGAAGAGCAAGCCAGGCAGTATCAGGAGGTGGCGAACGTGGTGCCACTGTTTAAGAAGGGTGGTAAGGACAAGCCAGGGAACTATAGACCAATGAGCCTGACATCAGTGGTGGGCACATTGTTGGAGGGAATCCTGAGGGAGAGGACGTACATGTATTTGAAAAGGCAAAGACTAATTAGGGATAGTCAACATGGTTGTGTGTGTGGGAAATCATGTCTCACAAACTTGATTGAGTTTTTTGAGGAAGGTAGAGCAGTAATGTGATCTATATGGACTTCAGTAAGGCACACTTGACATAACCGTGCAGGCTCCTCGCTATTTTTGATGTTCATGTTACCTCGAACCCTCATGATTATATTAATCTCAATGAGGTCACCCCTCAACCTCCTGTGCTCCAGTGAAGAGAGTCTCAGCCTCTCCTTATAACTTAAACCCTCCAGTCCTGGCAACATCCTGGTAAGTCTTTACTGAACCCTCTATAATAGTATTCTTCCTGTTACAGGGCCACCAGAAGCGTTCTCAGTACTCTACAAGTGGCTTCACCAACATCCTGGACAACTTCTAAATGATGTCCCAACTCCTTTATTCAATGGTGTGAACAAATAAGGTAAGTGTGCTGAATGCCTTCTGAACCACCCTTCCAACCAGTGATGCAACTTTCAATGAAGTATGTACCTGAACCCACCCCCACCCCCACCATATCCCTCTGTACAAGCCCTGCCCTTCCTTATTTTAGGAAAATGCAACCCCTCACTTATCTATACCTCTCTCATACACACGTTCTTTCTCAGATGTACACACACACCCCCAACACCCTCTCACAGGCTTCTCCTCCATCACACTCCCTTTACAAAGCATGTGCACACATTCTCTCTCTCACACACACACACATAACGATGGGGTGCATTTGCAGAATTATATTTGCAGATATATTCAATTTTGCACAAAAAGCACACAACACACAGGTAGTCAATCCATGTAATATCTTATAAATTCCTAGTTTGGAAATAGAACCAGTCCGATTTAAGATTGGGAAACTGACACACCTTTCCTGCATTGTCTGGGCTGAGCTGTCACCAGTTTCAAAAAAAAAACCTTAAATGATCTCGAGAATATGACTTAATAATAGTTCTGGGATGGACACATTAACGAAACCAGCTACTTATTCACTGCTCTGATACAGGACATTGGAAACTTAGTGCAGGAGGCTGCAAGAAATGAGCAGCTTTAAAACAAAAACTTGGAGCTTTAATGAGAGCCTGAGTCTGGCAGAATGTTCAGGTAACCTTTATTGCATCCCAACATTGTTACAGCTTCAGATCCCCCCAGCAAAAAGGCAGAGAAAGAGTAGTTGTTTTTTAGACAGCTCAACAACAGGGGGAGGAGCAAGGGGCGGGGCAAGGCCAACAGCAGGTCCCCGCACTACGCCTGCGTTACCTTGCACAGTTTACAAAAATCCCTTCCCCTTCAGATACTCCCCACAGTGTGGGAGCAGGCCACTCGGCCCAAAGACTACACACTGATCCTCCGAAGGGTAACCCACCCACACAATTCCCCTACCCCTATTGCTCAACATTTACCCCTGACTAATGCACCTAACCTGCACATCCCTGTGCACGATATCCCAACCCAATCTTGTCCCACCTTCCAGCAGGGGGCCCATATCCCTCCAGTTGCCTTTTAAATGTTGTAATTGTACCAGCCTCCACCACTTCCTCTGGCAGCTCATTCCATACACGTACCACCTTCTAAATGAAAAGGTTGCCTCTTAGGTCTCTTTCGTATCTTTCCCCTCTCACCGTAAACCTATGCCCTCTAGTTCTGGACTCCCCCATCCCAGGGAAAAGACTTTGTCTCTCTATCCTATATATGCCCCTCATGATTTTATAATCCTATAGAAGGTCACCCCCCCAGCCTCTGACGCTCCAGGGAAAACAGCCCCAGCCTGTTCTGTCTCTCCCTATAGCTCAAATCCTCCAGCCTTGGCAACATCCTTGTAAATCTTTTCTGAACCCTTAAGTTTCACAACATCTTTCTGATAGGAAGGGAACCAGAATTGCACACAATATTCCAACTGTACAGGAGTAACATGACCTCCCAACTCCTGTACTCAATATTCTGACCAATAAAGGAAAGCATACAAAACACCATCTTCACTATCCTGTCAACCTGCAATTCCACTTTCAAGGAGCTATGAACTTGCACTCCAAGGTCCCTTTGTTCAGCAACACTCCCTAAGACTTTACCATTAAATGTATAAGTCCTGCTAGGATTTGCTTTCCCAAAGTGCAGCACCTCTCATTTACCTAAATTAAACTCCATTTCCCACTTCTCAGCCCATTGGCCCATCTGATCAAGATCCCATTGTAATCTGAGGTAACCTCCTTCGCTGTCCACTACACCTCCGATTTTGGTGTCATCTGCAAACTTACTTACTATACCACTTATGCTCACATCCAAAACGTAGTGGGCCCATTATCTATTTTCAAAGTGGAATTTACAATATATTACATGTATTGACTGCCTGCAGATTGTGCAGTCTTTCAGCAAAGTAGAATGTTTAGGGTGCAGGTTTGCTCGCTGAGCTGTAGGTTTGATATCCAGACATTTCATTACCTGGCAAGGTAACATCATCAGTGGTGACCTCCAAGTGAAGTGAAGCTGTTGTCTCCTACTTTCTATTTATATCTTTCTCCTGGGTGGGGTTCCGGGGGGGGTTTGCAAGGACTGCCACAAACACTACGTCAGACAAACAGGAAGAAAGTTAGCCACCAGGATACACTAACACCAGCTAGCCACAAAAAGACCCGACCCTCTATCCCTCGTAGCCCTACGTACGGATGAAAATAACCCCACAATTTCGACTGGGGCAAGCTAAGCAAAGACATGCCAGAGAATTCCTAGAGGCCTGGCACTCCAACCACAACGCCAGAAACAAACACATAGATCTAGATGCCATCTATCAACCCCTCAGAAAATGAACAGGAAATGACATCACCACAAACCCCAGGAACCCTATCCAGGACAAACATATAAATAGAAAGCAGGAGACAACAGCTTTGCTTCACTTGGAGGTTGCCACTGATGATGTTACCTAGCCAGGTAACAAAACGTCTGGATATCAAACCTACAGCTCAGCGAGCAAACCTACACCCTAAACATCATGCTGCAAATACAAACTCACCCCCATGGATGATTTATCTTGTGTGTGTATGAGACAGAAAAAAGTCTATGCCCGTGCTGTATATCTCTATGTCTATTTGATAACAGATGCTTTATTTCTGATGGTGTAAATGTTGTTGTAATTCATAGCTGGGTACTAATAGATGCAAGGGTGACAGAATTCCTCAAGTAGGGCACTGTAAGATTCCTAAGAGATTCCTGGTTTACTTCCTCATGAACAAACATTAAGCACGTGCGCCTATTTATGATTGTTTCATTTTTCTTATTTGATTCCCTGCTGTGACTGCACCTTTTATCAGGATGGTTGACAGGCTGGGAGATTGTGGGTTGGGTCTGGATTGAATATTTTATTGTTCCCGAAGTTATAAAGGAGAGGGGGGAGGGGGAGGGAGGTCAACGCTTTAGCAGAAATCCAGCCGTGCTGAGAACAGACCGACATCTTAGTCTGTGGGAATAGGAGGATCAACAGAGGACAGAGAAATCAGGGCCTGAAACCCGAGCTGACACCAGTCCACCCTGTGATCAGTGCTTTGATTAGCAGCATCCTTTTACATCAGTCAATGCCAGTTGTCAGACAGGTTCAGCAAGGTAAGTGGTATATTAGCAGGTTGAACTGAGATTAGAAGTGGGGATGTCTTCCTGCAGTTAGGGGGGTCATTGAATATATTTAAGGCTGAGTTCCTCGGATTTTTGAACAATAAAGTGTGGATTTTTTTGTGCGCGGGAGGTGGGTTTTTCTTTTGAATGGTTTATGTGTTGGATGCAGGTACAGTATCCACGTTGAAAGTGGAAGGCAAGAAAATGGTTTTAAGACCACAACAGAACAGTTACTGTTAGACAGCACAGAAACGGACCCTTCAGTCCAACTAGTCCATGCTGACTATGTTCTCAAACTAAACTAGGGCCACGTGCCAGTGCTTGGCCCATATCCCTGTGCACCGTGCCTCTTCATATACTTATCCAAATGTCTTTTAAACGTTGCATCTGAATGTGCATCCACCACTTCCTCTTTACATTCACTCCACACATGAACCGCTCTGTTTATAAACAAACTTTTCCTGATTCTGTCCACTCCTTGAATTCATTCCCTTTCCTTTCGGTTGCTGCAAGTCGTAAATTGAAGGCCAGAATGAAAAACATGGAAAAGGAGTTGGGAAGAGGGTACCCTACTCACAGATGGTTGACAGAGTAAAGAGGTTGCAGTCTGGAGCAAACTCAATCTTCATTCAGAGACAGAGCAGCAGCAGCTTCCGAAGCTCATGTTCCAACGTCTGCATTCAGACAATAGGAAGGCTCTGATTGGCAGGAGGACCAGTCACCTTCCAGTCCTCCAGGGCTCCTGACTGGCCTCTTTCACCACCCTATCTCCCAATGATGCAACTTTCAAAGAACTATGTACCTGATTTGGAGATGCCGGTGTTGGACTGTGGTGTATGAAGTTAAAATTCACACCACACCAGCTGATACTCCAACAGGCTCATTTGTAAGCACTAGCTTTTGGAGTACTGCTCCTTCATCAGGTGGCTGTGTCTTATGATCCTGTACCACAAACACCCCATGAAGAAGCTCGTGCTTCCAAATAAGCCAGTTGGACGATAACCTGGTGTTGAGTTTGAACTTTATCCACCCCAGTCCAACACGGGCACCTCCACATCATTTCCAATGAACCAAGCCCACCCTTCTCAGTGCTGCCAGGAAACGACAATGCTGATGACATTGCACTCCTGAAAACTTTACAATTTCTAACACTACTGGCTACTCATTCACTGCTGCAATCGATACACAACATTGGAAACATAGTACAGGAGACTGTCAGAAATGAGCACAGCAGGTCAGGCAGCATCTGAGGAAGAGCGTTTACCCGAAATGTCGATTTTCCTGCTCCTCGGCCGCTGCCTGACCTTCTGTGCGTTGCCAGCACCACTCTAATCTTGACTCTGATCTCCAGTATCAGCAGTTCTCACTTTCGCCTGTAAGAAATGAGCAGTCTTAAAACAAAAACCTGTTGCAGTTTAAAGCTCTCATTGAGAGTCTGAGCTCAGCGTGAAGTTCAGGTAATCTTTATTGTGACCCAACTTTGTTACAGCTTCAGAATCTCCCAGCAGAAAGGTGTAGAAAAAGTAGCAATTTTTTAAAAACAGCTCAAGGTCAAAGTGCAACCCCTCACTTTCTTCATTATTGGTCACCACTGAGTAATTGCATCCTTGGTACAGCCTTAACCTGGAGGAAGTATTGCCTCACTCAGCAATTTCAACCTGTATATAAGAAAGTTGGATGAGCAGCATAGAGTCAACCTGACTGCTGTGGGGCTGGAGTCACGTGTCGGCCAGACCGGGTAAAGGATGCAGCTGGGACGACTTGCTCTAATAACCGCTCAAGTCTTCCCTAAAAAAAAAAGAACTGAGTGAATCAGATGGGGGTTTTCTTCCACCCCCACCCCACCAACAATGGTTTCACGTCAGATTCTGAACTCCAGATTTTTGACCAAATTCCAATTCCATCATCTGTCACAGTGGGAATCGAACTTGGGAGCCACTGGAACTGGGTTGATAGTCCAGTTAATAAAGGCACTCGGCCGTCGTTCTTTCAATCCCCCTGCAATACCACGTGATCCCGCTGGTGGGTCAGCAAGGAGGCGGCCTGGGTAAAGGCCTTCCTGCACTTGGGGCAGTTGAAAAGGCCTCTCCCCGGTGTGGATCCGCTGGTGGGTCTGGAGGTTGGAGGAATCGCTGAAGCTCTTCCCGCAGTCAGGGCAGGGGAACGGACTCTCCCCAGTGTGACTGCACCAATGAGTCTCCAGGGCAGATGGGAAACGGAAGCCTTTCCCGCAGTCACCACACTTTCATGGTTTCTCCATGGCTGAAGCTTCAGCCCACACAAATGCATGTGGAGCCTCTCTCCACCGTGAATTCCCCTTTCCAGACCGTATAGCTGTTACATGCTCCTCACTCAGTGCACTGCAATGATAGGGTCTCTCATCCAGTCCCACTGATGCTGAAAATGTACTCAAACAGGAATCAAAAAGCTTTGCTCCTTCTCACAGAATCATAGTTGAAAATCTTTGTGGTCCCGATGGATTGAGTGACTGTCAGACATTGACGTCAAAGTGAGGACTGCAGACACTGGAAAGTCAGAGTCGAAAAGTGTGGCACTGGAAAAGCACAGCAGGTCAGGCAGCATCCGAGGAGCAGGAGAGTCAACGTTTCAGGCATAAGCCCTTCATCTGTTGATTTTGAAACTTCCGTCTTCAGATCCTCAAATGTAAAAAGAGATTACAAAATGTCATCACTGTCAGTGCAGGGTAGAAATTCTGAACAAGGAATTCTACTGTCTGTGGAATATCCTTTCCTTTTGTTATTCCACAAAATTGAAAGCACCATCCCACTCTCCCTTCCCCTCTGTTCTCACTCCGCTCTAACTAATTCCCCTGAAGGTGCTGATTCAGGATCTTACAGGGGCTGAAAAGCAAAAACATCAAGACTGACATCTCTCTGAACTTTGGATAATTCCACCTGAAAGTTAATATCTTCCACAACATTGGGATACTGCTGAGAGGTGAGCAGGTCTGATTTTGGGAAGCAAAAAAAAAGAGTTTGTGCCAATCTCTTCCCTTCAGAGTGTGGAAGCAGGCCACCCGGCCCCACAAATCCACACCGACCCTCTGAAGGGTAACAGACCTACCCCAATTGCTCATCATTTACCCCCTGATTATTGCACCTAACCTGCACATCCCTGGGCACGGTCAATCCATCCTAACCTGGACAAAGTTAAAAATCACAACACCGGGTGAGTGTTCAACAGGTTTATTTGGAAGCACTTGCTTTCAGAGCGCTGATCCTTCATCAGGTGGTTATGGAGAATAAGACCATAGACACAATTTATAGAAAAACATTATAGTGTCCTGCCCTTGAAATGATATATTGAACAAACCTGGATTGTCAAGTCTTTCAGCTTTTAGACTGGGTTGCAGCTATCATTAACATGGAAATCCCAGAAAGTTGTTTTAAGACCAGTACAGAACAGTGACAGTCATACAGCATAGAAACAGACCCTTCAGTCCAACTAGTCCATGCTGACTATATTCACAAATTAAACTAATCCCATCTGCCTGTGTTTGGTCCTATCCCTCCGAACCTTTCCTTTTCATGTACTTATCCAAACATCTTTTAAACATTAATGTACCTGCACCTACCACTTCCTCTAGACTTCATTCCACACACAAACCACTCCTTTTTTTTAAAAGAAAGGAGCTCCTCAAGTCTTTAAAATCGTTCTACTCTCACCTTAAACGTTTGCTGCCTAATCTTGAAATGACACCTTCCATTCACCTCATGATCTTTTAAACCTGTCTAAGGTCACCTTCTAACGTCCAATGCTCCAGTGAATAAAGTCCCAGCCTCTGCTTGATGTAGGGAGATCCATATCCATTTGTGATCTGTTCAATGCTGGTGCAGGTGTTCAAAGTTTGGGAGAAGATTTGTAGCTCGGGTGCTCATTGTTGTGGTTCTGTTCGCCGAGCTGGGAATTTGTCTCGCAAACGTTTCGTCCCCTGTCTAGGTGACATCCTCAGTGCTCGGGAGCCTCCTGTGAAGCGCTTCTGTGCTGTTTCCTCCGGCATTTATAGTGGCCAGTCTCTGCCGCTTCCGGTTGTCAGTTCGAGCTGTCCGCTGTAGCAGCTGGTATATTGGGTCCAGGTCGATGTGTTTGTTGATAGAGTCTGTGGATGAGTGCCATGCCTCTAGGAATTCCCTGGCTGTTCTCTGTTTGGCTTGCCCTATAATGGTACTGTTGTCCCAGTCGAATTCATGTTGCTTGTCTTCTGCGTGTGTGGCCACATCGACCTGGACCCAATATACCGGCCACTACAGTGGACAGCTGGAACTGACAACCGGAAGCGGCAGAGACAGGCCACTATAAATGCCGGAGGAAACATCACAGAAGCGCTTCACAGGAGGCTCCCAAGCACTGCTGGTGCAGGCTTAAAAGACCAAATGGCCGACTCCTGTTCCCAATTCTGACAGGCTCCCAGGACATTTCCTCTGCTCTGAAGCTCTTCAACCATGTTGTGCTACATTGGGGAGACTGGGCGCCTCCTAGCAGAGCGCTTTAGGGAACATCTCCGAGACACACGCACCAATCAACCAAACCACCCCGTGGCCCAACATTTCAACTCCCCCTCCCACTCTGCCGAGGACATGGAGGTCCTGGGCCTCCTTCACCGCCGCTCCCTCACCACCAGACGCCTGGAGGAAGAACGTCTCATCTTCCGCTTCGGAACACTTCAACCCCAGGGCATCAATGTGGACTTCAACAGCTTCCTCATTTCCCCTTCCCCCACCTCATCCTAGTTTCAAACTTCCAGCTCAGTAACTGTCTCCTTGACTTGTCCGGACTTGTCCGACCTGCCTATCTCCTTTTCCACCTCTCCACTCCACCCTCTCCTCCTTGACCTATCACCTTCATCTCCTCCCCCACTCACCCATTGTAATCTGTGCTACTCTCTCCCCACCCCCACCCTCCTCTAGCTTATCTCTCCACACTTCAGGCTCACTGCCTTTATTCCTGATGAAGGGCTTTTGCCCGAAACGTCGATTTCACTGCTCGTTGGATGCTGCCTGAACTGCTGTGCTCTTCCAGCACCACTAATCCAGGTTAGGTGAATTGTCCATTGCAATCAGGGATGCGTATGTTAGGTGCATTACTCCGGGGTAAATGTAGAGTAATAGGATAGGGGAATGGGTCTGAATGGTTTACTCTTTAGAGAGTTGGTGTGGACTAGTTAGGCCGAAAGGCGGCTTTCCACACTGCAGGAATTCGAAATTATTGACTTGTAGCAACTGAAAGGATAGGGAGTGAATCCAGGCAGGTGTCAGGCTCTGGAAAAATTGGTCCAGGTCTGTGTTTCAATTGGCAAAATAAACAGGCAGGAGGCTGGGAGATTACAGCAAGCCAGGCAGCATTAGGAGGTGGAGAAGTTGACGTTTCTGGTGTACCCCTTCAGGATGGGGCGTGGGTGTAGGGGGAGCTGCAGAACAAGGGGGTGCTTGGGGGGGGCGGGAGGATAGTGAAGTGGGGATAGGTGAAGACAGGTAGAGGGTAGGACCTAGTTGATCAATGGGAGGAAGGAATCAAGTTGGCAGGGAGGAGTGGAAGGGATGGGGAGGAGTTGGGGGATGGGAAGGGAGGTTATTTTAAATTGGAGAACTCAATGTCGAGTCCTCTGAGCTGTAGGCTGCCCAGGTGGAAGATGAGGTGGTGTTCCTCCAATTTACGGTTTGCTTCATTGTGGTAATGGAGAAGACCTAAGATGGTCATGTCAGAAAGGGCGTGGGAAGGGAAATTAAAATGGATGGTGACTGGGAGGTCCGGTCGGTTGCTGCAGACCCGGCCGTAATGCTCAACAAACCATTTCCCAAGTTTACACTCTGTCTCCCCGATGTAGAGAAGACCACAATTGGCAAACACGTGGCAAGTGCAGTACCATAATATGAAGTTATACCCTTTACTGTGGAAAAAAAGCAGAAAGGTATATTGTTTAAATGGTGATGTATTGGGATGTGGAGAAAGTGAGAACTGGAGATCAGAGTCGGAAAGTCTGGCAATGAAAAGCACAGTAGGTCAAGCAGCATCCGAGCAGTAGGACAGTCGAAGTTTCATCAGGAATGATGCGTGGATGTTCAGAGGGGCATCAGCATCCTTCTGTGCCAGTTGTCAGACATCACAATCTCACTTTATCAAGCAGGCACATGTGCAAATACACACACTCCCACGCGCAGTCTTATACACTAACTCACATACACACACTTCCCTGATGAAGGGAGTTTCCCCGAAACGTCAACTTCCCTGCTCCTTGGATACTGCCTGATTTGCTGCAGCACCAAACTCTCGATCCTAAACCTATTATCCTCTAGTTCTGACTGCCCCATCCAAACAAAAATACCTTGTCTATTTACCCTATCCATGTCCCTTATGATGATATAAAAGCATATAAGGTCACTCCTCAGACTCTGGCAAGCTACGGAAAACAGTACCAACCACCTGTCCTTCTGTCTAACCTCACCCAGGGCACCAAGGCACATACCTGAGGTCGCAAAGTCTGCTCCCTCCCTGGATTCACTCCGGTTGCTACAAGTGAGCCTGCTCCGCAATCATTAAGATCATGGCTCATCTATCCATAGACTCATCTCCTCCTCCCTGCACTGTCACAAGGAACCCCTTAATTCCACTACCAGGCAAAAACCCACCCAACTGTGTCTTGAATATACTTAATGAAGCTGCCTCTATTGCTTCCTTGGCCAGAGTATTCCATAGATCTTGATGAAGGGCTATTGCCTGAAACATCGATCTTCCTGCTCTCCGGATGCTGCCTGACCTGCTGTGCTTTTCCAGCACCACTCTAATCTAGACTATTCCAAAGATTCACGACCCTCTGGGAAAAGCAGTTCCTCATCTCTGTCTGAAAGCTACTCCCTCTAACCTTGAGGCCTAGTCTCACCCACCAGCAGAAATTACCGGACAGGGTAGGGCTTCATCCCCACAGTGCAATGACATTGGGAAGATGTTTCCATTGGTAGGAGAGACTAGGACCAGAGGACACAGCTTTAAGAATAAAGGGAAGAACTTTAGGAACAGAGATAAGCGATGTCGCCTTTTCTGCCGACAGCGAGGAGCATGGACAATGTGTTGGTGACACCAGCGAGCAGGTGCGCTGTTGTTCACACCGAGGAGCAGACACAATATGCTCTGTGGCGATGCTGGTGTTATTGACATATTAAGTGTTCAAATGCCAATGGGAGAAACAAAGGGTAGAGCCACAGTTCTTTTTTCCCCAAGTGGCTCAACGTTTTATAGCTTTTGCATTTTGTCTGGCTGCTCACTCTTTTTTAAAATGTCTTTTTGTCAGTGTAGGGGTGAGGTTCACAACTAGAGAGCACAGGTTTAGGGTGAGAGCAGAAAGATATTGAAAAGGTACCGAAGGGGCAACTTTTCCATACAGAGGGTGGTGCATGTATGGAATGAACTGCCAGAGGAAGTAGTGGAGGCCGGTATAATTACAGCATTTAAAACACATCTGAATGGATATATGAACAGGAAGGGATTAGAGGGATAGGAGCCAAGTGCTGGCAAATGGGACTAGATTAATTTAGGATATCTGGTTGGCATGGACAGGTTGGACCGAATGGGTCTGGCTCCGTGCTGTACATCGGTGACTCTAAATAATAAAGTCTACTTTTCCAAATAATAAACTATATCCATATTAACAAGGCTTAGTGCACCACATTTACTAACCATTCTCAACAGGTCCTGCCCCTTCAATGACTGAGGAACATATACATGCTAGTGTATAATCTCCTTCACTAGGATTTACACACTACCCTCAGCAATTACACAAGTAACAGTGAGGGGGGTAAACAGCCCAAGGATTAAACAGACAGTGAGGGGGGTAAACAGCCCGAGGATTAAACAGACAGTGAGGGGGGTAAACAGCCCAAGGATTAAACAGACAGTGAGGGGGGTAAACAGCCCGAGGATTAAACAGACAGTGAGGGGGGTAAACAGCCCGAGGATTAAACAGACAGTGAGGGGGGTAAACAGCCCGAGGATTAAACAGACAGTGAGGGGGGAAAACAGCCCGAGGATTAAACAGACAGTGAGGGGGGTAAACAGACAGTGAGGGGGGTAAACAGCCCGAGGATTAAACAGACAGTGAGGGGGGTAAACAGCCCGAGGATTAAACAGACAGTGAGGGGGGTAAACAGCCCGAGGATTAAACAGACAGTGAGGGGGGTAAACAGCCCAAGGATTAAACAGACAGTGAGGGGGGTAAACAGCCCGAGGATTAAACAGACAGTGAGGGGGGTAAACAGCCCGAGGATTAAACAGACAGTGAGGGGGGTAAACAGCCCGAGGATTAAACAGACAGTGAGGGGGGAAAACAGCCCGAGGATTAAACAGACAGTGAGGGGGGTAAACAGACAGTGAGGGGGGTAAACAGCCCGAGGATTAAACAGACAGTGAGGGGGGTAAACAGCCCAAGGATTAAACAGACAGTGAGGGGGGTAAACAGCCCGAGGATTAAACAGACAGTGAGGGGGGTAAACAGACAGTGAGGGGGGTAAACAGCCCGAGGATTAAACAGACAGTGAGGGGGGTAAACAGCCCGAGGATTAAACAGACAGTGAGGGGGGTAAACAGCCCGAGGATTAAACAGACAGTGAGGGGGGTAAACAGCCCGAGGATTAAACAGGGATTTTCCTAACGGCCGCCCTCCCGCCGCTTCCTCGCTCGAGCGACTTCTCCTCCCAACCGCCTTCACCCCCGCGTGACGTCTGCACGTGGTGATGGGCGGGGCCGGGGAGGGATGGGCGGGGCCGGGGGGGGGATGGGCGGGGCCGGGGGAGCCTCACCGTCACCAAGTCACAGCCACCTCGCGCTACAACTGTTCATTCACAAAAACAAACTCTCCTGTCTCACTCTGCAGCTGCGGGGGGCGGGGACACTGCCACGTTTCGAGGAGCCCTGTCTACATTGGGAAAGCTCACGGCTCAATTTAAACAGATATTCCGACATCGAACGGAACGGCGTCATATCTAAAGGGGGAAATCTGCATTTTAAAGGGACGTGGACATTTTAACGGGTATTTCTGCAAATAAAGAGGTTTAAATGGACAAGATTAAATTTCAAAGGGATGTGAGCACATTCAAAGGGATATCTTCATATGTAAAGTGGCGCAGTTATATCTAAATGAATCTACATTTCAAAGAGACATTGCCCTATTTATAAGTAGAGACAATAGGTGTGAATTCTGTCTGCGTCCCAATTGTTAGAAACAAACTTAATAAAATTTAGAGGAGACCACCACAACTGGAAACAAGACAATTTATTACGAACTTGCAAGTAAGGGCTTCAAATGCAGAAGCAAATGAGCAAATTAGAATCAGGTTAGTGTACAGTTATACCCTTTGAGCTGAGTGAGCTGATCTCTCTAGACTCCTAATGACCCAATCTCTCTCACTGTACCAGACCACTGCCCAGCTGCGCTCCACCCTTATTACTTCCCCCTTCCCCAAGTTGGCAACCTTCCTCTCTGTAAGTGCTGAACTCAACACTATTTTGTCAAGATCTGGTTTAACATTTTGTATCAATTCTGCTGGTACATTCTATCCCTCGGACATTTCATTAACTTGTATTGTTTTGTATCGCTCAATCATTTTGGTTATCTCAGCTTTTTTGCTAAAAGCACAATTTTTTAAGAAGGACTTTTTGCTATAGTAATTACACACCAAAGTTGGTGTTTACTTAACCACAATTATACACTGAAAAGTAAAGATACTCTTCTTTAACCAGCAGGGTGAATAGTTCTCTTGCTGTACCCCTTTTCTGTATGCTTTTTCTATATCTGCAAAAACAACACTTTACCCCATTTCTCACGATTCCCCCATTTCTTTTCTTTAACCATTTGTTGTTTCTGCAATCTTACTTTCTGCCCTCTTTTCACCCTGTGATGTCGAGATTCCCAATCTAGTCATTTCTGTCCTTCTAAGTTAGTCTTTTTTTAAACTCTAGGAGTAATCTGTTACTCTCTCTTTCTTGCGCTTGTGCTATTGTCATGACCATTATTGGTTGTTGTCCTCCCAAAGACATTACCAGCTTAGTTATTATCCACTTTAACACATTAAACCCTATCAGTAAACCTACAATTATTAGTAGCACATAAATGCCTAAATTCACGAACCATTTTCCCCACTCGGTCAATCTCCAGTTACCCCATCCTTCATCTTTTCGGAGTTCATCTCCAATTTGTCTTATATCGTTTATCTTTTTCTTTACTATTTCCACGTTATCTTCCACTATGGAAGAGGCGTCTGGGATGAAGGTGCAGCATTCTTTACCAATCAGAGCACAAGTTCCCCCTTTTTCGGCCAAAAGATAGTCTAAAGCCATTCGATTCTGTAAAGCTGTCGGTCTCGTGGCAATCATTTCAGTGGTTATGGCCGATATTTGGGATTGAGATTCCCCATCGTGCCGGTGTTATCATTAATTAAATTTTCAAGGGCGGCCGCCATTTCTGTATTTCCACCCCTGCCCTTGTAGTGCCGTAGTTTGGGAGCAGTGTCCACAGTAGACGGTCTCCTTCAGAGACCTCTCGGGTCTTACGTCTTATCCCCCCCCTCCCTCCTTTCTCAGGTTGGGCTCATGCTTTTCTATTTGGAGGTGAGGGACTATATAAGCAAGGGAACAGCAGCCACTCCAACCTTTCTGGTTTTGAGGAAGTGATTCGTCAACTTCATAACGTGACACATTCGATCACCCGAACATATTTTTCCCCGGGAATAAATGGATAGGCCTTCAGACCGCATCCCCAACACGTTCCGTTTAATATTCGGGGAGTGGTCGTGGCAGTGGCCTGACTGGTGTGGACACAAGATGATTTTCCGAGTTGGAAAGGTGCAGCATCATTCTGATGACAGAAACAGGTGGTATTCACTGCTCCTTTCGGTGGGGAAATTCTAAGACTGTCAATAGCGCCCTGATTTTTTGGGGCTGGCCTTGGGAACCATCCCGCAAAGTTATATTTGCTCCTTTCAGATCTCCACTTTGTATTATTTGAACCCACATCAAATTATTGTACATCATATTTTTTTTTAGTGAGCGGTATTATTGAGGTGGGGATTCCAAGATTCGCTATGGTGTGGGACCTCTGCACAGACCCAACAGTCGGTAAGTCCGTCTTGTTTAGTATAATTCTGGCACAGCGTAGTGAAGTGATTTTTCCCACTTCCTTGAATAGTTAGTACTACTAACATTACAATACTATACGTATCTACCCATCTCTCAACTCTGCCCACCATCCTGTCTTAACATTTTAGATGTCACACAGCCCTTACAATCAATAACAATATATATATATATCAGCAAACGTTAAAAGAGTCTTTTGTCTCAGTTCATTCTTTCTTTCTTAACTTTCAGAGGGTTGTCTGTAGGATGAGCGTGCCACTCCGCCTTTGGGGCGTTCACAGGACCTTTAGCGGGAGTGTGATGACTCCACCCTTCCTCAGCAGTCCGAATAGCTGTTTCACTAGTTAGGAGGGTTAGGAATGGTCCCTCCCAGCTCGGGTACAGTTTGGTCTCTTTCCAGGTCTTGATCAGGACCCAATCACCCGGTTGTATTCGATGGACTGTAAACTCGAGTGGCAGTGTCTGTACCAACAGGCCTTTATTCCTAAGAATAGACAAAGAAGAGCTGAGTGCCACTATATAGTTCGTTAAAAACTTATCATTGAACTCTGACCAGCCGTTAGGCAGTTTTTCAGCCTCGATAATGCTTCCCTCTATCCTGTCTACTACAGTATATTCATTGTGCTTTTTACCCTCAATCATCCGGGAGGACCCGTCGATAAACAACTGAGCTCTCACATGCAACGGTACGTCTCTTAAGTTCATTCGCACTTTAGTCTGATATTCGGTAATATCAAGGCAGTCATGTTCTGGATTGACCGGGGTCACCCCCCTCTCTCCGCCACAGAAATGCAGCTGGATTCAAGCAACTGTCTGTGACTAACACAAGGTCATCCTGTTCTATTAAGATTGTCTCATATTTCAAGATCCTAGAGTCTGTGAGCCATTGTCCTGCATTCTGATTTAAGAATTCTTTGCCTTTTACTCCAGAAGCCTTGAGATCTTTGTTAGTTAATTTAACACCGCTAGGTCTAAAGCTTAGGGATGATCGTGCTGCTCCCGTATCCACTAAAAATACTGTTTCCTCTCCTTCAGGTGCCACCTTTAACTTTATCAAGGGTTCCTGGTGGGTCTCAGGAGGAGGGAACCCCTGACTCCCCTAATCTTCATCAAAAATCATCAATGATACCGCTTCTCTTTGTTGTCCTAACCTTGGACATTGTCTATCGTAATTTCTTCAACTGCTGCAACCATTATTTTAGCTTTTTGTTTTTGTTTCTCCTCTTCCCTTCTCACACACACTTTCTGTGCCTCATATAACAGATCTTCTATCTGTTTTTCACTCCAGCCTTCTAACTTCTGTCACTTCTTTTGTACGTCCTGCCATGATTTAGCCACAAATTGGATCTTTAAAAGTCAGTAATGTAGCTTTCCATTCTTTAATTAACAATTAATTCATGCAGTCATGTTTTGAATTAACCATGAATCAATAATGACAGGTCACTGAGAATGTATGAAGGAATCCTGCCAATTAATATTGATTCAGGCTAACGCATTTGAATTATTATAAATATTAATTATTAATTATATATTTTTGCTCAAGCACATTCATTTTTGAGAACCTCGACAGATTCCATAGCACCTTTTGCAGTTAATTAAATCCCCAATTTGATGGCAATATCTCGTCATGAACGCAAAACTGATTCTTCCTGCCTCTCATCACAAAACTGTTGCCATAATCCAATTAACTTTTGTTTTGGTTCCCACTCCCTTGGGCTGAAAATTGAAGGGTGACCTTGCTGCCCCCGTATCGTCTCGGAAAACTACGTCCTCTTTGTAAGGTCCCACCTTTAAATTTATCGAGGGTTCCTGGTGGGTCCCCGGGGGCAGGAACTCCTGACACCCCTAGTTTTCATCAAGGCTCATAAATGGCACTGCCTTTACTTCCTTTGTCAGGTCAGGACACTCTCTCTTAAAGTGACCTGTCTTTCCACAGTAATAACATCCCGCCTGTGGGGATTTCCACTTTGATCCTTGTTCCTGTCTCCCAGACCCCTTCACATCTCCTCCCCGATCCTTTCTCCTCCCTTTATTTTCAACATGCTGCCTGCCACCATTCCGGTTTCCTTCTCCTTTTAGTTTTGTCCTTTTCTTTATTACCTCATTCACCGTGGCTTATCATTATTTTTGCTTTCTGTTTCTGCTCCTCATGTTACGTTGCCAGATCAATGGCTGAGCCGATTGAACCAACTGAACAGCTTTAGGGACACCTCATGGCCATTCCTCATCACCCAATGTTTTGTTTAGACCTTGATTCTTTTCAAGAAATATTGCAATTTTTCTTGCTCCCTGTAATCTCAAATACAATTCATCAATTGATGCTTGCTTTTCTTGAAAGCCTGTTCCTAACTATACATTTTGGAATCTTATTTGTAAATATATATTTATCTATTATAAATTCATTTATTCAGTGTTTAATATTCAAAATGCACAATGCACACAGTTCCCAACTCTGAAATCCACCACAATCACCTGGTTCCAGTCCCCTAATTCAAATCCAAAACTAGTCCTCCCAAGTAGTCCTGACCAGTCATTGCTCAATTACAATGCTATAGGTCGTGAAATAACCAGAGCTGCCTTAAAAGGATTTGTCTATTCAAGTTAAAACTTCAACTGTCCTCCATAAATCACTTTTATGTAAGGATAAAAGAGATTAATTAGTAACTGATAGTAAGGCAGCCATGACCTGTAAAAAGAACATTTTATTTCATAGTCTTGCAAAATCCTTAACCTTAAAAGAAATCATGTTAAAATTTCCATAGTAGAAATCAGATTCAAAACAGTCCTGGATCTCAAGCTCCAGGGAACATTCAATCACTAACAAACAAATGTGCATTCAGTCTGAATCATACAGGGATAAACTTTCTACTAACTGTACGGCTCTTTTCTCTCTCTCTTTCTCTCTCACTCTCTCTCTCTCACACACACAAAGACACCATCTCTCACAGACACTTTGAGTTTCCCGCAATGACTCCTCTAGCTTTTGAATATTTTTCTGGGCGTCTGGCCATAAGTTAGTTCCGAAGTGCACCCCCAGTAGCCCTTCAGCTACTACCCCTTCTGACACGAAGCATAATCTGATTCCTCCTGACTATAAGGCTGTTTTTCTTTGACATTTTATCATTTGTTTTTTATCCTTTCCTCGTGTCCGAGGATTGTCCTTCCAATCTCTTAACATTTTTCCTAAAGGACTGTCCGTTGGGATGTGGTCCTCGGACGTCCCTCTCATGTCCCCTTCTACATCTAAATTGCTATTCTTATTTCCCATTTTAATACTCGGCCGTTTTCTTTATGTAATTTCAATTAACCTCTCTGAAGTTCAGTGTTACCTTCTTCCACACCCACTTCAGGGTCCTAATCTCCGCGTGGGGGGTTCCCCTTCTTAATAACCGGTCTAAGGCTGGGTGATCGAATCAGTTAGACACCTTACTTGTTAGATTAATCTAGCCAATTAAATATTTTTTAAGTTGCCAATTCCCCCGTACTTCTCGTACGGAACCGACCACCAAGGTAATACCTAAAGGTCAATTTTCATACCTTGGTCTGTGCACAAAAGTTACCTGGTCGAATGCGCGCCCCTTCCCGCGGCAATACCAGACAGCAAAATACGTTGTCCATCTAGGTCGCCTGAAATTTAGCTTTACCTGGGTCTTATGTACACAAGAGTAACCCGACCGAACCACCACATCTTAGTGCCCTTCGCACCGCGGCAAAACAGCAAGTACTGCTGCAAATCCCGGCCGCCCGCGAATGCGGGTCTTAAGTCCATAAGTGTTACCTGACCAACCCGCCATGTCTTAGTGCACCTCGCTCGTGGCAAAGACTGACAACAAAACAAAACCCGCTGCCTACCCCGGTCGCCTGGACAATACTTATTTAAGACCTTTTTCTTACCCGGGTCTTGTGCACAAGAGTTACCCGACCAGACCCGCTGCGTCGCCTCTGCCCGTCCTGTCTCCAGGGTCTCCCAGTCCGGATCACCCTCGCCCAGAGCCGCCTCGGCAACAAGGGGAAACTAGAGATCGCCGAAATCAGCGAGGTGCACCTTCTCCGTTTCTCCAAGAACGCCGAGCGACCGGAGCTTGGGATCCAGGAACGAGCCCCCAAATCTTTTAGAAACAAGTTTAATAAAATTTAGAGGAGACCACCGAAACTGGAAACAAGGCAATTTATTCTACGATCTTGCAAGTAAGGGCTTCAAATGCAGAAGCAAATGAGCAAATTAGAACTCGGGTTAGTGTACAGTTATACCCTTTGAGCTGAGTGAGGTCATCTCTCTAGACTCCTAATGACCCAATCTCTCTCACTGTACCAGACCACTGCCCAGCTGCGCTCCACCCTTATTACTTCCCCCTTCCCCAGGTTGGCAACCTTCCTCTCTGTAAATGCTGACACATACATTTATTTTGTCAAGATCTAGTTTAACATTTTGTATCAGTTCTGCTGGTACGTTCCATCCTCAGATATTTCATTAACTTGTATCGTTTTGTATCGCTCAAGTATCTCAGTTATCTCAGCTTTTTGCTGAAAGCATAATTTTACAAAAAGAATTTTTTGTTATAGTAATTACACACCAAAGTTAGTATTTAATTAACCACAATTAAACACTGAAAAGTCCCTAAATACCTGCAGGGTGAATAGTTCTCTTGCTGTACCCCTTTTCTTTATGCTTTTTCTATATCTGCAAAAACAACACTTTACCCCATTTCTAACAGTATTGAACAATATGGCTAGGGGAATGGTTGAGGGTGAGTTACCCTTTGGAGGGTCGGTGTGGACTCGTTGGGCCGAGTGGCCTGCTTCTACACTGGGGATTCTCTGAAGGGAAGGAATTTCTGCAAACTGTGCAGGGCAGCGCAGGCGCACTGCGGGGTCCCGCTGCCGGCCGAGCCCCCGCGTCCCGCCCCGCCCCTTTCTCTCACCCAGTCTCCCATACCCTCCCCCACCCCCGACCCATCGATGGCGTCACAAAGTGCGGAAGTGGCCCTGTCAGGTTCAGAGTGAAACTCCCTCCCTCTGGACAACTGTTCATCCTGGGGAGGCGAGAGAGGGGAGGGGTGGAAATCTGTTCACTTGTAGCAGCCGGAGTGAATCCAGGGAGGGAGCAGATTCTGCAAACTCAGGTATGTGTCTGAATTGGTGGAGAAAGTGAGGACTGCAGATGCTGGAGATCAGAGCTGAAAATGTGTTGCTGGAAAAGCGCAGCAGGTCAGGCAGCATCCAAGGAGCAGGAGAATCGACGTTTCGGGCATCAGCCCTTCTTCAGGAATGAGGAAAGTGTGTCCAGCAGGCTAAGATAAAAGGTAGGGAGGAGGGACTTGGGGGAGGGGCGTTGGGAATGCGATAGGTGGAGGGAGGTCAAGGTGAGGGTGATAGGACGGAGTGGGGTGGGGGCAGAGAGGTCAGGAAGAAGATTGCAGGTTAGGAAGGCGGTGCTGAGTTCGAGGGATTTGACCGAGGCAAGGTGGGGGGGAGGGGAAATGAGGAAACTGGAGAAATCTGAGTTCATCCCTTGTGGTTGGAGGGTTCCCAGGCGGAAGATGAGGCGCTCTTCCTCCAACCGTTGTGTTGCCATGGTCTGGCGATGGAGGAGTCCAAGGATCTGCATGTCCTTGGTGGAGTGGGAGGGGGAGGTGAAGTGTTGGGCTACGGGATGGTTGGTTTGGTTGGTGCGGGTGTCCCAGAGGTGTTCTCTGAAACGTTCCACAAGTAGGCGGCCTGTCTCCCCAATATAGAGGAGGCCACATCGGGTGCAGCGGATGCAATAGATGATGTGTGTGGATCTATTGCCAAGTGATGGCAAATGTGGCTAGATTAATTTAGGATATCTGGTCAGCTCAGACAAGGGTCTTCTTCCGTGCTGTATGAGTCTAATTGTCTTTGGTGAAAGCAGAAGTGTGGTTGTGAAGACTGGACTTTCAGAGCAGCTTTCAAAGATGTTTTGCCCTGACTGGGAGCAGAAGAGTTTGACTGAAGTGTGTCGGTGTTAATGCCTTGATGTCTCAATTTGCTTCCACCTTCCTGGGGACCTTAACCATTTTGTCCCACAAATAGCTGCATTGCAGGTTACCCCATGAATTGGCACACTTATGTTTGCTTCTCAGAAACAGACCTGCTCACTGTCAACTGTGTCCCAGGGTTGTGGGGTTATCCAAAATGCAGAGAGGTGTCAGTCTTGACGTTTCTGCTTTTCTGCCCCTTTAAGATCCTGAATCAGCACCTTCAGGGAATTAGAGTGGAGTGAGAACAGAGGGGGAGAGAAAGTGGGAAGGTGCTTTCAATTTTGTGGAATAACAAAAGAAAAGAATATTTCGCAGAAAGTAGAATTCCTTGTTAAGAATTTCTACCCTGCCTACAATGATGCCTTTTGTAATCTCTTTTTACAGAGTATTTGAAGATCTGAAGACAGAAGTTTCAAAATCAACGGATGAAGGGCTTATGCCCGAAACGTTGACTCTCCTGCTCCTCAGATGCTGCCTGACCTGCTGTGCTTTTCCAGCGCCACACTTTCTGACTCTGACTCTCCAGTGTCTGCAGTCCTCACTTTGACGTCAATGTCTGACAGTCACTCAATCCATTGGGACCGCAACGGTTTTTGACTGTGATTTCTGTGAGAAGGAGCAAAGCTTTTTGGTTCCTGTTTGAGTACGTTTTCAGCATCAGTGGGACTGGATGAGAGACCCCACTGTTGCAGCGCACTGAGTGTGGAGCCTGAAACAGTTATACGGCCTGGGAAGGGGAATTCACGTTGGGGATAGGCTCTGCACACGTTTGTGTGTGGCTGAAGCTCCGGCCATGGAGAAACCAGAAGAATCCCGCTCCGTGGAGAAACCGTGGAAGTGTGGCAACTGCAAAAGAGGCTTCCGTTTCCCGTCTGCCCTGGATACTCATCGGCACAGCCACACTGGGGAGAGGCGATTCCCCTGCCCTGTCTGTGGGAAGGGCTTCAGCGATTCCACCAACCTCCACACCCACCAGCGGGTCCACATGGGGGAAAGGCCCTACAGCTGCCACGAGTGTGGGAAGGCCTTTTCCCAGGCCTCCAACCTCCAGACCCACCAGCGAGTCCACACAGGGGAGAGGCCCTTCAGCTGCCATGAGTGTGGGAAGGCCTTTTCCCAGGCCTCCAACCTCCAGACCCACCGGCGAGTCCACACAGGGGAGAGGCCCTACAGCTGCCCCGAGTGCGGGCAGGCCTTCAGCAATTCCTCCCACCTGCTGACCCACCAGCGGGTCCACACCGGGGAGAGGCCCTTCAGCTGCCTCGAGTGCGGGAAGGACTTCAGGAATTCCTCCCACTTGCTTACCCACCAGCGGGTCCACACGGGGGAGAGGCCCTTCGGCTGCCCTGAATGTGGGAAGGCCTTCAGCAATTCCTCCCACCTGCGGAGCCACCAGTGGGTCCACACGGGGGACAGGCCCTTCAGCTGCCCCGAGTGCGGGAAGGCCTTCAGCAATTCCTCCCACCTACTGAGGCACCAGCGGGTCCACACGGGGGAGAGGCCCTTCAGCTGCCCCGAGTGTGGGAAGGCCTTCAGTAATTCCTCCACCCTGCTGACCCACCAGCGGGTCCACACGGGGGAGAGGCCCTTCAGCTGCCCCGAGTGTGGGAAGGCCTTCACCAATTCTTCTAACGTGCTAAGCCACCAGCAGGTCCACACTGGGGAGAGGCTGTTCCCTTGCACAGAGTGTGGGAAGGCCTTCAGGTATTCTTCTCACTTGCTGACCCACTGGCGGGTCCACACCGGGGAGAGGCCCTTCAGCTGCCCCGAGTGTGGGAAGGCCTTCAGGCATTCCACTAACCTGCTGACCCACCGGCGGGTCCACACGGGGGAGAGGCCGTTCCCGTGCAACGAGTGCGGGAAGGCCTTCAGCAATTCCTCTAACCTGCTGAGGCACCAGCGGGTCCACACGGGGGAGAGGCCCTTCAGCTGCCCCGAGTGTGGGAAGGCCTTCACCCGCTCCTCCTACCTGCGGAGCCACCAGCGAGTTCATGTACCATCGCAGGGGGATTGAAGGAATGACAGCCGAGTACCATTTATTGACTGGACTATCAACCCGGTTCCGGGGACTCCAGGGTTCGATTCCCACTGCAGCAGATGGGGGAATTGGAATTTAGTCAGAAATCTGGAGTTCAGAATCTAACGGTGAAACCATTGTCGGTGCAGTGGGGATGGAAGAAAACCCCCACCCTGATTCACTCCGTTCTTTTTTAGGGAAAGAAACTGTCGTTGTGGGAGAGGATTCACTCAATCGTCCCAGCTGCATCCTTTACCCGGTCTGGCCTACACGTGACTCCAGGCCCAAAGCTTTATGATTGACTCTACACTGCCCATCCAACTGACTTGGAAACAGGATACGAGTTGAAAATGCTGAGTGAGGCAGTACTTTCTCCGGGTTAAGGCTGTACCAAGGATCCAATTACAAAGGGTCAACTGGGTAGTGACCGATAATGAAGAAAGTGAGGGGTTGGAGGGGGTGTGTGCACTTTGACTGTGAGCTGTTTTTAAAACATTGCGACTTTTTCTACACCTTTCTGCTGGGAGATTCTGAAGCTGTAACAAAGTTGGGTCGCAATAAAGATTACCTGTACTTCACGCCGAGCTCCGACTCTCATTGAGAGCTTTGAATTGCATTTTGTTCTAAAACTGCTCATTTCTTACAGGTGAAAGTGAGAACTGCTGATGCTGGAGATCAGAGTCAAGATTAAAGTAGTGCTGGCAACGCACAGCAGGTCAAGCAGCATCCAAGGAGCAGGAAAATCGACATTTTTTGGGCAATATTGATTTTCCTGCTCCTCAGATGCTGCCTGACCTCCTGTGCTGATTTCTGACAGCCTCCTGTACTATGTTTCCAATGTTGTGTATCGGTTGCAGCAGTGAATGAGTGGCCAGTATTGTAAGAAATTGTGAATTTTTCAGGAGTGCAGGTACTACATCATCCCATTGTCATTGTACAGTTTCCTGGCAGCACTGGGAGGTGTGGGCTGTGTCCATTGGAAACGATGTGGAGGTGCTGGTGTTGGACTGGGGTGGAGAAAGTTACAAATCACACAACACCAGGTTATCTTCCTTCTGGTTTATTTGGAAGCACTGGCTTTTGGAGTGCTGCTCCTTCATCAGGTAGCTGTGGAGCAGAATCATAAGACACAGAATTTATAGCAAAAGCTGACGGCGTCATGCAACTGATAAGATATTGAACAAATCTAGATTGCGGATTAGTCTTTCATCTTTTACCATGGGTTGCAGGTTTCAGTTCAGTAAACCCCAGAACTACTTTTAATTCACCTTCTTGAGATGGTTTAAGGTTTTATAAAAATAGGTGGCATCTCAGCTCCGATACTGCATAAAGTTGTGAGGTTCGAGACTGTATCCCAATCTTGAATCAGATTGGTTCTATTAACCAAAGTAGGAATTTATAAAATATTACATGCAGTTTGTCTGCTTTTTGAGCAAAATTGAATATATCTGCAAATATAATTCTGCAATTGCAAATTCACCCCATAGACTTGTGTGACTGTGTGTGCATGAGAGTGTGTGCATATATGCAAATGAAGTGTGTGTGAGATGGAGTATCAGCCTGTGAGATGGGGTGAGTGTTAGGGTGTGTGTGTGTCTGAGAGAGCGAGAGATAAAGGCAAGGGGTTGCACTTTGCTAAAAAGAGGAAGGGCAGGACTTGTACAGTTAATAGTAGGGCCCTGCAATGTGTTCTAGAACAGATTCATGGGGGGGGGGGGGGGAATGTGGAGGGGTTCAGGTACATAAAGTTAAAAATCTCTCAACACCAGGTTATTGTCCAACTGGTTTATTTGGAAACACAAGCTTTTGGAGCGCTGCTTCTTCATGGGGTGTTTGTGGAGCAGGATCATAAGACACAACCACCTGATGAAGGAGCAGTACTCTTAAAGCTAGTGCTTGCAAATGAGCCTGTTGGAGTATCAGCTGGTGTGGTGTGAATTTTAACTTCATCCACCCCAGTCCAACACCGACATCTCCAAGTCGGGGACATAGTTCTTTGGAAGTTGCATCATTGGGAGACAGGGTGGTGAAAGAGGCGTTTAGCACACTCTCCTTCATTGTTCACACCTTTCAGTGCAGGAGTTGGGACATCACGTTGAGGTTGGACAGGATATTGGTGAGACCATGTGTAGAGTACTGAGTACACTTCTGGTCGCCCTATCGACAACCACAAGTTGTCGGGTGACCTTATTTCGATTTATAAAGTCATGGGGCGTGGAGGAAAGGTAAATATAACAGAGGGAAAAAAATGATGCATCTCCCCTTTTTAACTTCTCTTGACATTCAGACACTTCAATCCTGTCAGTAACAGCCTCATCGCCAGAGAGCAGACTGCGCATGCTCCTCACTGCACGCAAGGCACACGCCTCGCGACTTTCTTTTGGTGGACCAATCGGAAGCCTTGGAGGACCGGAAGGTGACTGGTCCTCCTGCCAATCAGAGCCTTCCTATTGTCTGAATGCGGAAGTTGGAACACGAGCTTCGGGAGTTGCTGCTGCTCTGTCTCTGAATAAAGATTGAGTTTGCTCCAGACTGCAACCTCCTTACTCTGTCAACCATCTGTGAGTAGGGCACTCTCTTCCCAACTCCTTTTCCTTTTTTTCCCCCCCCATTCTTGGATTCAATCTTTGACTTCCATTTCCTTTCGGTTGCTGCAAGTGAATGCACGGCGTGGACCGATTCGGGAAAAGGTTTTCATAAACAGAGAGTGGTTCATGTATGGGATGAATGTCCAGAGGTCGTGGTGGATGCACTACCCCCAACTACCCCCTCTCCTCTGAAGAGCAACCCTCCCCAGACCCACTCCCCAACATTTACCCCTTCACCTGACCCTACAGGCAATTTAGCATGGCCAATTCACCTAACCTGCACATCTTTGGACTGTGGGAGAAAACCAGAGCACACGGAGGAAACCCACACAGACAGTTGCCCGAGGCAGGAATTGAATTTGGGTCTCTGGCGCTGTGACGCAGCAGTGCTACTCACTGTGCCACCTAGGACAGATGAGGACGAACTGCTTTTCCTAGAGAACAGTCAATCTATGGAATTCTCTGCCCAAGGAAGCAGTAGAGGCATCTTCATTAAGTATATTCAAGACACAATTGGATGGGTTTTCATGGTCAGGGAGTTAAGGGTAGTTGGGATAATGCAGGGAGAAAGAGCTGAGCCAATGGATATATCAGCCACAATCAGCTCGGATTTCAGTTTCCCACAGAATAAGATATTGGTCTGTTCTCTGCTCTGCTGGATTTCTGCTGAAGCCTTGACCTCCCCACCCCCCACACCTTCTGGAACACTAAAACATTCAGTTATTCAAGACTCAAGCCACAGTCTCCCAGCCTGTCAACCATCCAGACACAGAGTGTAGTCCTAGCTGGGAATCAAACAAGAAAAACAGAACAAAATTAGAAATAAATAAATGCTCGTGCTTAATGTTTGTTCATGAGGAAGTAAACCAGAAATAGGGCTCTCCCACGATTCTTATAGTGCCCCTCTTGAGGCACTCTCTCACCCTAACATCTAACTATTCATACCCAGCTATGATTTACAACAATATTTACACCAGCAGAATTAAAGCATCTGTTATCAAGTAGACATCGGGATATACAGCACAAAATAGACTTTTCTCTGTCTCATTCACACATATACATCCATGGAGGTGAATTTGTATTTGCAGAATTATATTTGCAGAGACATTCTATTTTTCTCAAAAATGCACAATCTGCAGGCTGATCCATGTAATATTTTGTAAATTCCCCTTTGGAAATAGAACCAGTCTGACTCAAGATTGTGTTACAGACAGACTCTGACCTCACACCTTTAATGCATTGTCAGAGCTGAGCTGTCACATTTTGTTATAAAACCTTGAGTTATCTCAAGAAGATGTCTTTCAGGAAATTCTGGGATTTACAAATGTATGATACGAGCAGCCCATATCCCTCTAAACCCTACCCATTCACGTACCCATCCAGCTGCTCTTTAAAAGTTGTATTTGTGTCAGCCTCCACCACTTCCTCCTGCAGCTCATTCCATACATGTCCTACCCTCTGTGTGAAAAGGCTGCCCCTCAGATCTCTTTTGTTTCTTTCTCACCCTAAACCTATGCCCTCTTGTTCTGAGATGTCAGTCTTGACGTTTTTGCTTTTTCTGCCCTTGTAAGATCCTGAATCAGCACTTCCAGGAGAATTAGTTAGAGCAGAGTGAGAACAGAGTGGGATGGTGCTTTCAATTTTGTAGAATAACAAAAGAAAAGAAAATTCTACAAAGTAGAATTGCTTGTTTAGAGTTTCTACCCTGGGGCTGACAGTGGTGACTTTTGTAATCTATTTTTACAGCGTATTTGAAGATCTGATGGCGGAAGTTTCTCAATCAACAGATGAGAAACATTGACCCTCCTGCTCCTCAGATGCTGTCTGACATCCCCATGCTTTTCCAGTGCCACATTTTTCGACTGACTCTCCAGCATTTGCGGTCCTCACTTCAACATCAACGTCTGACAGTCACTCAGTCCACCAGGACCGCAACGATTTTCGACTGTGATTTGTGTGAGAGGGATCAAAGCTTTTTGGTTCCTAACTGAGTATGTTTTCACCGTCAGTCTGACCCACTGCGTGTGGAGCCTGAAACAGTTGGACGGCCTAGGAAGAGGAATTCACGGCAGGGAGGGGCTGGAAAAGCGTTTATGTGCAGCTGAAGCTTTGGCCATGGAGAAACCCGAGGAATCCCACCCCGTGGAGAAACGGTGGAAGTGTGGCGACTGTGGGAAAGGCTTTCATTTCCCTTCTGCCCTGGAGACACATCGGCGCAGTCACACCGGGGAGAGGCCATTCCCCTGCACCGACTGCGGGAAGGCCTTCAGACATTCCTCCCACCTGTTGGCCCACCAGCGGGACCACACGGGGGAGAGGCCCTTCCGCTGTCCCGATTGTGGGAAGGCCTTCATGTTTTTCTCTGCCCTGTTGGCCCACCAGCGGGTCCACACGGGGGAGAGACCGTTCACCTGCTCTCAGTGCGGGAAGGGCTTCACCCGCTCCTTCCATCTGCAGAAGCACCAGCGGGTTCACGTGCCATCGCAGGGGGATTGAAGGAGTGACGGCCGAGTGCCATTATTGATTGGACTATCAGCCCGGTTCCGGGGACTCCCGGGTTTGAATCCCGCCAAGACAGACGGCAGAATTGGTATTCGGTCAGAAATGTGGAGTTTGGAATCGAACAATGAGACCGTTTCAGGGAGGGAGGTGGTGCAGGGGAGAAAGCCCCCATCTGATTCCCTCTCTCCCTTGTTAGGGAAGGGAACCACCATTGGGGGAAAGGATTCACTCAGTCGTTCCAGCTGCATCCTTTACCCGGTCTGGCCTACACCTGACTCCAGACCCACAGCAGTCTGGTTGACTCTACACTGCCCCTTCCTGGCAAATGAGCGGGGAGAAACTTACTTGGAGACAGGGTATGGGTTAAAATTGCTGAGTGATGCAATACTTCCTCCGGGTTACGGCTGTACCAAGGATCCAATTACAAAGGGACAACTTGGTGCTGACCAATAGTAAAGACAGTGGGGTGTGTGTGGGGTTTGATCTTGAACTGTTTAAAAAGCTGCTACTTTGTTACAGCTTCAGATTCCCCCAGCAAAAAGGCATAGACAAAGTCGGGTCACAATCAAGGTTACCTGAACTTACCGCCGGGCTCAGACTCTCATTGAAAGCTTTGAGCTCCGAGAGGTTTTTGTTTTAAAGCTGCTCCTGTCTTTCAGCCTCTGCAGAGTTTCCAATGTCGTGTATCAGATGGAGCAGTGAATGAGTAGCTTGTATCATTAGAAATTGTACATCTTTCAGGTACTGCGTTGTTTCATCAGCATTGTCAAGTTTCCTGGCAGCACCAGGAGGTGGGGGCTGTGTTCAGTCGAAATGATATGGAGGGGTTGGTATTAGACTGGGGTGATAAAGTTTAAAAAAAAAATCACAACACCAGGTTATTGTTCAACAGGTTTATTTGGAAGCACTAGCTTTCTGAGTGCTGCTCCTTTATCGGGTAGCTGTGGAGCAGACACAGAACGTATATCAAAAGATCATGCAACTGATAGAATATATTGAACAAGCCTAGATTGCTGTTAAGCCTTTCATCTCTTAGAATGGGTGCAGGTTTTGGTTCATTAATGTGTCACTGCCAGAACATCTTTTAAGTCACATTCTTGAGATGACTTAAGGTTTTATGAAAAAGATAACATCTCAGCTCAGACCATGCATTAAAGGTGTGAGGTCAGAGTCTGTCTGTACCCCAATCTTGAATCAGACTGGTTCTATTTCCAAAGGAGGAATTCATAAAATATTACATGGATTGACTGCCTGGACATTGTGTGCTTTTTTACCAAAATTGAATGTATCTGCAAATATAATTCTGCCAATACAAATTCACCCCAAAGAATTGTGTGTGCGTGCACGTGAGTTTGTGCGTGAGAGTATGTACGTGCTTGGTAAAGTGTGAGTGTGATGGTGTATAAGCCTGTGAGAGTATTGAGGGGAGGAGGAACGTGTGTGTGTGTGTGTGTGTGTGTGTGTGTGTGTGTGTGTGTGTGTCGGAGCATATGTGTGAGAGGTATTAATACAAGCAAGGGGTTGCATTTTGCTAAAACAAGGAAGGGCAGCACTTGTCCAGATAATGATAGGGCCCTGGGTCATGTTATAGAACAGACAGACATGGGGGTGGGCTGGTGTTCAGGTACATGGTTCTTTGGAAGTTGCATCACAGGTAGCCAGGGCAGTTAAGAAGGCATTTAGCAGCATAGCATTCATTGTTCACCCCATTGAGTATCGGGGATGGGACATCATGTTGAGGTTGTACAGGATGTTGGTGAGGCCACTTGCAGAGGACTGAGTACAGTTCTGGTGGCCCTGTAATAGGAAGAATACTATCAGAGAGGGTTTAATAAAGATATACCAGGATGTTGTAAGGACTGGAGGGTTTGAGTTATAAGGAGAGAGGCTGGGACTTTATTCACTGGAGCACAAGAATGTAGTTTAAATGCAGAGCTTTTCTAAGAAAAATGTCAGTCTGACTCAACATTGGGACACAGACAGAATTCACACCGATTGTCTCTACTTATAAATAGAGCAACGTCTCTTTGAAATGTAGATTCATTTAGATATAACTGTGTGACTTTACATATGAAGATATCCCTTTGAATGTGCTCACATCCCTTTGAAATATAACCTTGTCCATTTAAACCTCTTTATTTGCAGATTCGTGCACTTTGTGTCTTTCACTGTGTCTTACATTTGCACACACACACACCATGGGTGCTGGGGGAAAAATAAGCACTACCGTAGTGAGGGGGGGGGTTAAGAAAAAAAATAATAAGCAATGGATTCCAGCATAAAAAAATGCAGATATGACGCCGTTCCGTTCGATGTCGGAATATCTGTTTAAATTGAGCCGTGAGCTTTCCCAATGTAGACAGGGCTCCTCGAAACGTGGCAGTGTCCCCGCCCCCCGCAGCTGCAGAGTGAGACAGGAGAGTTTGTTTTTGTGAATGAACAGTTGGAGCGCGAGGTGGCTGTGACTTGGTGACGGTGAGGCTCCCCGGGCCCCGCCCATCCCTCCCCCGGCCCCCGCCCATCCCTCCCCCGGCCCCCGCCCATCCCTCCCCCGGCCCCCGCCCATCCCTCCCCCGGCCCCCGCCCATCCCTCCCCCGGCCCCCGCCCATCCCACCCCCGGCCCCGCCCATCCCTCCCCCGGCCCCCGCCCCCCGCCCATCCCTCCCCCGGCCCCGCCCATCCCTCCCCCGGCCCCGCCCATCACCCCGTGCAGACGTCACGCGGGGGTGAAGGCGGTTGGGAGGAGAAGTCGCTCGAGCGAGGAAGCGGCGGGAGGGCGGCCGTTAGGAAAATCCAGATATCCTGAATTAATCTAGTCCCCTTTGCCAGCGCTATATCCCTCTAAACCCTTCCTATTCATATACCCATCCAGATACCTTTTAAAGGCTGTAATTATACCAGCCTCCTCCACTTCCTCTGGCAGCTCATTCCATACCTGCACCACCCTCCACATGGAAACGTTGCCCCTTCAGGAACCTTTTATATCTTTGTGGCCTCACCCTAAACCTATTCCCTCTAGTTGTGAGTCTCACCCCAACACTGAGGAAAAGGCTTAAAAACATTGCTTTTGTATTTTTCTGGCTGCTCAATCAAATATCGAGCCACATTGGGGGGAATTATGGCTCTGCCCTTTTTATTCTCCGATAGGTATTTGGAAACTTAAAATCTGTCAATACCATCAGCATTGCTACAGAGCACGTTGTGTACACTCCTCAGTGTGAACAAGCAGGGCACGTGTTTGCCAATGTCACCAAAACATTGGGCATGTTCCTCGCTGTCGGCAGAAAAGTTGCGAAACCTACTTTTGATGGACGAATAAGGAGCACTGGAGGACCAGGGGGAGACTTGTCCTTCTGCCATTCGGAGCTCCCCTCTTGGTGAATGTGGAAGTTGGACCATGAGCTTCTTAAGGTCCTGCTCCTCCTCTCTCTGAAGGAAGATTGAGCTTCACCTCAGACTGCAACTTCTTTCCTCCGTCCAACATGTGAGTACAGCACTCTCTTTTCTCACCCCCTTTTCCATTTACGTTTCATTCTGGGGTTCAAGTGTTGACTTGGAGCAACTGAAAGGAATAGGAGTGAATCCAGCGAGGGGACAGACTCTGGAAAAGTTAGTCCAGGCCTGTGTCTCAATTGGCAAAATAGACAGGAGACTGGAAGAGCAAGCCAGGCAGTATCAGGAGGTGGAGAAGTCGAGGTATCTGGTGTAACCCTTGTTCAGGACTGGGGGTGGGTATAGGGAGAGCTGTGGAACAAGGGTGTGCTGGGGGCAGGGTATTGAAGTGGGGATAGGTGGAGACAGGTAGAGGGTACAATAGACAATAGGTGCAGGAGTAGGCTGTTCTGCCCTTCGAGTCAGCACCACCATTCATTGTGATAATGGCTGATCATCCTCAATCTGTATCCTGTTCCTGCCTTATCGCCATAACCTGGTACGACCTGGTTGGTGAATGGGAGGAAGGAATCTAGTTGGCAGGGAAGAGTGGAAGGGGCTGGGAAGTGAGTTGGGGGATGGGATGGGAGATTATTTGAAATTGGAGAACTCTGTGTTGAGTCCTCCGGGCTGTGGACTGCTCAGGCAGAAGATGAGGTTTTATTCCTCCAATTTGTGGTTTGGTTCGTTGTGGTAATGGAGGAAGCCAAAGATGATCATGTCAGAAGGGGAGTGGGAAGGGGCATTAAAATGAGTGGAGACTGGGAAGTCCGCTCAGCCTCTGCGGACCCGGCTGTGATGCTCCGCAGACCGTTCCCCAAGTTTACGCTCGGTTTCCCCGATGTAGAGAAGACCACAATTGACAAAGCATAGAAGGTCAAGCTGCATCTGAGCAGTAGGACAGTCGTAGTGTGGGGCACGAGCTCTTCATCAGGAATGATGCGTGAGTGTTCAGAGGGGCATCAGTGTCCTTCTGTGCCAGTTGTCAGACAGGTGCAGCAGGCAATGAGCAAGGCAAGTGGTGTATTAACAAGAGGAATTGAGTTCAGAAGTAGGGATGTCTTCCTGCAGTTAGGGGGTCATTGAATATATTCAAGGCTGAGTTCATCTGATTCTAATGTGAATGTTTATGGGGAAGGCAAGAAAATGGTTTTAAGACCAGTATAGAACAGTTCCAGAGTCAGTCAGCACAGAAACAGACCCTTCAGTCCAACTAGTCCATGCTGACTATGTTCTCAAACTAAACCAGTCCCACCTGCCAGTGTTTTGGCCCATATCTCTCCAAACCTTTCCTATTCATGAACTTATCCAAATGTCTTTTAAACGTCGTTAGTGTATCTGCATCCACCACTTCCTCTCGACATTTAGTCCACATGTGAACCACTCTATAAAAAAAATTGTGCCCTTCAAGTCTTTTTAAAATCTCTTTCTCCTGTCACCGTCAAAATTTGCTCCCTAATCTTGAAACCCCAACCCTAGGGGAAGGACACCCGTCATTCACCTCATCTCTCTCCTCACGATTTCATAAACCTTGATAAGGTCACATCTCCTCCTCCACTTGACATGCGCAGTATGCTCTATGGAAATGCTGTTCCTGGCGGATTTAAAGTATCCAAATGCCATAATTTCACCCCCCCCCCCCCCCCCCATCACCTGCGCATGTCAGGTGATGTGCCGGAAGATTGGAGGTTGGCTAACGTGGTGCCACTGTTTAAGAAGGGTGGTAAGGACAAGCCAGGGAACTACAGACCAGTGAGCCTGACGTCAGTGGTGGGCACATTGTTGGAGGGAATCCTGAGGGACAGTATTTGAAAAGGCAAGGACTAATTAGGGATAGTCAACATGGTTTTGTGTGTGGGAAATCATGTCTCACAAACTTGATTGAGTTTTTTGAGGAAGGTAGAGCAGTAATGTGATCTATATGGACTTCAGTAAGGCACACTTGACATAACCGTGCAGGCTCCTCGCTATTTTTGATGTTCATGTTACCTCGAACCCTCATGATTATATTAATCTCAATGAGGTCACCCCTCAACCTCCTGTGCTCCAGTGAAGAGAATCTCAGCCTCTCCTTATAACTCAAACCCTCCAGTCCTGGCAACATCCTGGTAAGTCTTTACTGAACCCTCTATAATAGTATTCTTCCTATTGCAGGGCCACCAGAAGCGTTCTCAGTACTCTACAAGTGGCTTCACCAACATCCTGTACAACTTCTAAATGATGTCCCAACTCCTTTATTCAATGGTGTGAACAAATAAGGTAAGTGTGCTGAATGCCTTCTGAAGCACCCTTCCAACCAGTGATGCAACTTTCAATGAAGTATGTATCTGAACCCCACCCCCCACCATATCCCTCTGTACAAGCCCTGCCCTTCCTTATTTTAGGAAAATGCAACCCCTCACTTATCTATACCTCTCTCATACACACGTTCTTTCTCAGACGTACACACACCCTCTCGCAGGCTTCTCCTCCATCACACTCCCTTTACAAAGCACGCACGCACGCACGCACACACACACACACAACAATGGGGTGCATTTGCAGAATTATATTTGCAGATATATTCAATTTTGCACAAAAAGCACAACACACAGGTAGTCAATCCATGTAATATCTTATAAATTCCTAGTTTGGAAATAGAACCAGTCCGATTTAAGATTGGGATACTGACACACCTTTCCTGCATTGTCTGGGCTGAGCTGTCACCAGTTTCAAAAAAAAACCTTAAATGATCTCGAGAATATGACTTAATAATAGTTCTGGGATGTACACATTAACGAAACCAGCTACTCATTCACTGCTCTATCTGATACAGGACATTGGAAACTTAGTGCAGGAGGCTGCAAGAAATGAGCAGCTTTAAAACAACAACTTGGAGCTTTCAATGAGAGCCTGAGCCCGGCAGAACGTTCAGGTAACCTTTATTGCATCCCAACATTGTTACAGCTTCAGATGCCCCCAGCAAAAAGGCAGAGAAAGAGTAGCTGTTTTTTAGACAGCTCAACAACAGGGGGAGGAGCAAGGGGTGGGGCAAGGCCAACAGCAGGTCCCCGCACTACGCCTGCGTTACCTTGCACGGTTTACAAAAATCCCTTCCCCTTCAGAGACTCCCCACAGTGTGGGAGCAGACCACTCGGCCCAAAGACTACACACTGATCCTCCGAAGGGTAACCCGCCCACACAATTCCCCTACCCCTATTGCTCAACATTTACCCCTGACTAATGCACCGAACCTGCACATCCCTGTGCACAATATCCCAACCCAATCTTGTCCCACCTGCCAGCAGGGGGCCCATATCCCCCCAGTTGCCTTTTAAATGTTGTAATTGTACCAGCCTCCACCACTTCCTCTGGCAGCTCATTCCATACACGTACCACCCTCTAAATGAAAAGGTTGCCTCTTGGGTCTCTTTCATATCTTTCCCCTCTCGGTGTAAACCTATGCCCTCTAGTTCTAGACTCTCCCACCCCAGGGAAAAGACTTTGTCTATCTATCCTATATATGCCCCTCATGATTTTATAAACCTATAGAAGGTCACCCCCCAACCTCTGACGCTCCAGGGAAAACAGCCCCAGCCTGTTGTCTCTCCCTATAGCTCAAATCCTCCAGTCTTGGTAACATCCTTGTAAATCTTTTCTGAACCCTTAAGTTTCACAACATCTTTCTGATTGGAAGGGAACCAGAATTGCATGCAATATTCCAACTGTACAGCAGTAACATGACCTCCCAACTCCTGTACTCAATATTCTGACTAATAAAGGAAAGCATACAAAACACCATCTTCACTATCCTGTCAACCTGCAATTCCACTTTCAAGGAGCTATGAACTTGCACTCCAAGGTCCCTTTGTTCAGCAACACTCCCTAAGACTTTACCATTAAATGTATAAGTCCTGCTAAGATTTGCTTTCCCAAAATGCAGCACCTCTCATTTACCTAAATTAAACTCCATTTCCCACTTCTCAGCCCATTGGCCCATCTGATCAAGGTCCCATTGTAATCTGAGGTAACCTCCTTCGCTGTCCACTACACCTCCGATTTTGGTGTCATCTGCAAACTTACTTACTGTACCACTTATGCTCACATCCAAAAAGTAGTGGGCCCATTATCTATTTTCAAAGTGGAATTTACAATATATTACATGTATTGACTGCCTGCAGATTGTGCAGTCTTTCAGCAAAGTAGAATGTTTAGGGTGTAGGTTTGATATCCAGACGTTTCATTACCTGGCTAGGTAACATCATCAGTGGCGACTTCCAAGTGAAGCGAAGCTGTTGACTCATGACTTCTATTTATATCTTTCTCCTGGGTGGGGTTCCGGGGGGGGTTTGCAAGGACTGCCACAAACACTACGTCAGACAAACAGGAAGAAAGTTAGTCACCAGGATACACTAACACCAGCTAGCCACAAAAAGACCCGACCCTCTATCCCTTGTAGCCCCACGTACGGATGAAAAAAACCCCACAATTTCGACTGGGGCAAGCTAAGCAAAGACATGCCAGAGAATTCCTCGAGGCCTGGCACTCCAACCACAACGCCAGAAACAAACACACAGATCTAGATGCCATCTATCAACCCCTCAGAAAGTGAACAGGAAATGACATCACCACAAACCCCAGGAACCCTATCCAGGACAAACAGATAAATAGAAAGCAGGAGACAACAGCTTCACTTCACTTGGGGGTCACCACTGATGACGTTACCTAGTCAGGTAATGAAACGTCTGGATATCAAACCTACAGCTCAGTGAGCAAACCTACACCCTAAACATCATGCTGCAAATACAAACTCACCCCCATGGATGATCTATCTTGTGTGTGTATGAGACAGAGAAAAAGTCTACGTCCGTGCTGTATATCTCTATGTCTATTTGATAACTGATGCTTTATTTCTGTTGGTGTAAATGTTGTAATTCATAGTGGGGTACTAATAGATGCAAGGGTGACAGAATTCCTCAAGTAGGGCACTGTAAGATTCCTAAGAGATTCCTGGTTTACTTCCTCATGAACAAACATTAAGCACGTGCGCCTATTTATGATTTGTTTCATTTTTCTTATTTGATTCCCTGCTATGACTGCACCTTTTATCAGGATGGTTGACAGGCTGGGAGATTGTGGGTTGGGTCTTGATTGAATGCTTTATCGTTCCGGAAGTTATAAAAGGTGGGGGGTGGGCGGTGGGGGTCAAAGCTTTAGCAGAAATCCAGCAGAGCTGATAACAGACCGACATCTTAGTCTGTGGGAATAGGAGGATCAACAGAGGACAGAGAAATCAGGGCCTGAAACCCGAGCTGACACCAGTCCACCTTGTGATCAGTGCTTTGATTAGCAGCATCCTTTTACATCAGTCAATGCCAGTTGTCAGACAGGTTCAGGAAGGTAAGTGGTATATTAGCAGGTTGAACTGCGATTAGAAGTGGGGATGTCTTCCTGCAGTTAGGGGGTTATTGAATATATTTAAGGCTGAGTTCATCTGATTTTAGAACAATCAAGTGTGGATTTTTTTGTGCGCAGGAGGTGGGTTTTTTAAAAATGGTTTATGTGTTGGATGCAGGTCCAGTATCCACGTTGAAAGTGGAAGGCAAGAAAATGGTTTTAAAACCACAACAGAACAGTTACTGTTAGACAACACAGAAACGGACCCTTCAGTCCAACTAGTCCATGCTGACTATGTTCTCAAACTAAACTAGGGCCACGTGCCAGTGCTTGACCCATATCCCTGTGCACCGTGCCTCTTCATATACTTATCCAAATGTCTTTTAAACGTTGCATCTGAATGTGCATCCACCACTTCCTCTTTACATTCACTCCACACATGAACCGCTCTGTTTATAAACAAACTTTTCCTGATTCTGTCCACTCCTTGAATTCATTCCCTTTCCTTTCGGTTGCTGCTAGTCGCAAATTGAAGCCCAGAATGAAAAAAGTGGAAAAGGAGTTGGGAAGAGGGTACCCTACTCACAGATGGTTGACAGAGTAAGGAGGTTGCAGTCTGGAGCAAACTCAATCTTCATTCAGAGAGAGCAGCAGCAGCTTCCGAAGCTCATGTTCCAACGTCTGCATTCAGACAATAGGAAGGCTCTGATTGGCAGGAGGACCAGTCACCTTCCAGTCCTCCGGGGCTCCTGACTGGCCTCTTTCACCACCCTGTCTCCCAATGATGCAACTTTCAAAGAACGATGTACCTGATTTGGAGATGCTGGTGTTGGACTGTGGTGTATGAAGTTAAATTTCACACAACACCAGCTGATACTCCAACAGGCTCATTTGTAAGCACTAGCTTTTGGAGTACTGCTCCTTCATCAGGTGGCTGTGTCTTATGATCCTGTACCACAAACACCCCATGAAGAAGCTCGTGCTTCCAAATAAGCCAGTTGGACGATAACCTGGTGTTGAGTTTGAACTTTATCCACCCCAGTCCAACACGGGCACCTCCACATCATTTCCAGTGAACCAAGCCCACCCTTCTCAGTGCTGCCAGGAAACGACAATGCTGATGACATTGCACTCCTGAAAACTTTACAATTTCTAAACAATACTGGCTACTCATTCACTGCTGCAACCGATACACAACATTGGAAACATAGTACAGGAGACTGTCAGAAATGAGCACAGCAGGTCAGGCAGCATCTGAGGAAGAGCGTTTACCCGAAATGTCGATTTTCCTGCTCCTCGGCCGCTGCCTGACCTTCTGTGCTTTGCCAGCACCACTCTAATCTTGACTCTGATCTCCAGTATCAGCAGTTCACTTTCGCCTGTAAGAAATGAGCAGTTTTAAAACAAAAACCTGTTGCAGTTTAAAGCTCTCATTGAGAGTCTGAGATCAGCGTGAAGTTCAGGTAATCTTTATTGTGACCCAACTTTGTTACAGCTTCAGAATTTCCCAGCAGAAAGGTGTAGAAAAAGTAGCAATTTTTAAAATCCAGCTCAAGGTCAAAGTGCAACCCCTCACTTTCTTCATTATTGGTAACCACTGAGTAGCTGCATCCTTGGTACAGCCTTAACCTGGAGGAAGTATTGCCTCACTCAGCAATTTCAACCTGTATCCAAGAAAGTTGGATGAGCAGCGTAGAGTCCACCAGACTGTTGTGGGTCTGGAGTCACGTGTAGGCCCGACCGGGTAAAGGATGCAGCTGGAACGAATGAGTGAATCCTTTCCCACAATGGCGGTTCCCTTCCCTAACAAGGGAGAGGGGGAAATCAGATGGGGGCTTTCTCCCCCCCCCCCGAACTCCCCCTCCCTGAAACGGTCTCACCGTTAGATTCCGAACTCCACATTTCTGACCGAATACCAATTCTGCCATCTGTCGTGGCGGGATTTGAACCCGGGAGTCCCCGGAAACAGGTCGACAGTCCAACTGATATTGGCACTCGGCCGTCACTCCTTCAATCCCCCTGCGATGGCACGTGAACTCGCTGGTGCTTCCGCAGGTGGGAGGAGCGGGTGAAGCCCTTCCCACACTGAGAGCAGGTGAATGGTCTCTCCCCGGTGTGGATCCGCTGGTGGGTCAGCAGGGAGGAGGATGTGCTGAAGGCCTTCCCACACTCGGGGCAGCTGAAGGGTCTCTCCCCCGTGTGGATACGCTGGTGGTTCCGCAGGGTGGAGGAGCAGGTGAAGCCCTTTCCGCACTGAAAGCAGCTGAATGGCCTCTCCCCCGTGTGGACCCGCTGGTGGGTCAGCAGGTTGGAGGAGCAGGTGAAGCCCTTTCCGCACTGAGAGCAGGTGAATGGCCTCTCCCCCGTGTGGACCCGCTGGTGGGTCAGCAGGGAGGAGGAATCGCTGAAGGCCTTCCCACACTCGGGGCAGCTGAAGGGTCTCTCCCCTGTGTGGACACGCTGGTGCCTCAACAGGGCGGAGGATTCGTTGAAGGCCTTCCCGCACTCTGGGCAGCGGAAGGGCCTCTCCCCTGTGTGGACACGCTGGTGCCTCAGCAGGGTGGAGACCTGGGTAAAGGCCTTCCCGCACTCTGGGCAGCGGAAGGGCCTCTCCCCCGTGTGGTCCTGCTGGTGGACCAACAGGTGGGAGGAATGTCTGAAGGCCTTTCCGCAGTCGGTGCAGAGGAATGGCCTCTCCCTGGTGTGACTGCGCCGATGAGTCTCCAGGGCAGACGGGAAACGGAAGCCTTTCCCACAGTCACCACACTTCCACGGTTCCTCCACAGGGCGGGATTCCTCAGGTTTCTGCATGGCCACAGCTTCAGCTGCACACAAACACGTGTAGAGCCCCTCCCTGCCGTGAAGTCCCCTTCCCAGGCTGTATAACTGTTTCAGACTCCACACACAGTGCGCTGTAACAGTGGGGTCTCTCGTCCAGTCCCACTGATGCTGAAAACGTCCTCAAACAGGAACCAAAAAGTGTAGATCCCTCTCACAGAAATCACAGTCAAAAATCGTTGCGGTCCCGATGTATTCAGAGACTGTCAGACATTGACATCAAAGTGAGGACTGCAGACACTGGAGAGTCAGTCAAAAAATGTAGCGCTGGAAAAGCACAGCAGGTCAGGCAGCATCCGAGGAACAGGAGAGTCAATGTTTCGGGAATAAGCCCTTCATCCGTTGATTTTGAAACTTCAAGTCGTCAGATTTTCATATACTCTGCAAAAAGAGATTACAAAAGTCATCACTATCAGTACAGGGTAGAAATTCAGAACAAGCAATTCTACTTTCTGTGGAATATTCTTTTGTTATTCCACAAAATTGAAAGCACCATCCCACTCTCCCTTCCCCTCTGTTCTCACTCCACTCTAACTAATTCTCCTGAAGGTGCTGATTCAGGATCTTACAGGGGCAGAAAAAGCAAAAACATCAAGACTGACATCTCTCTAAATTTTGGATACCTCCACCTGAAAGTTAATATCTTTCACAACACTGGGATCCTGCTGAGAGTGAGCAGGTCTGAGTTTGGGAAGCAATAAAAAAGTGTGTCAATTCAGGGTGAACCTGCAATGCAGCTTCTTGAGGAAGGACCAGACACAAAATGGTTAATGACCCCGGGAAGGTGGGAGCAAAATGAGACATCAAGCCATTAACACCGACACACTTCAGTCAAACCCTTCTGCTCCCAGTCAGGGCAAAACATGCTCTGAAAGTCCAGCCTTCACAACCATACTTCTGCTTTCACTGAAGACAATTAGAGTCACACAGCACGAAAACAGACCCTTTGGTCCAACCTGCCCAGATATCCTAAATTAATCTAGTCATGTTTGCCATCACTTGGCCCCTATATGGGCTGGGTGCTGACAGCTGGGACTAAATTGGGTTGGCTCTCTTGTCAGCAAGGACGGAGTTGGACCGAAGGGTCTGTTTCTGTGCTGTACATCTCTATGACTCCAGTCACATTTGCCATCACTTGGCCCTGACCCATCATATTCATATGTCCATCCAGGAGCCTTTTAACTTGTCATCATACCAGCACCCCCACCACTTCCTCTGGCAGCTCACTCCATCGCTCAAGTGACTCCATGTTGAAAGCGTCTGGTCTGGTGCACCAGATGACACCAGGATAATCTCAGATCATTTTCAGATCGCATCGATACTCAGTCAGTGACTTTCCCGATCAGGATGTTGTACGTGATCAAACAGGTCAGTGGGTAGGCGATCCCCCACCTCTTAGTTCAAGTATCTCTACGAGAACTCCCTTGCTGGAGGGTCCCTTGAAGACACTTCAAGTGGACTTCATTGAGTTGGAGAAATGAGTTGAGTTGCTATAAATATGTTTTGCTTATTGTTGATGTCTTTTCGAAGTGGATTGAAGCCTACCCTCCTCCTAACGCTACTGCTGAGAGTGTGGTGAAGAGTTTGTTTAAGGAAATAATGCCCCGCTTCAGTATACCTGCGTGCATTAGCTCAGACAATGGACCACACTTTGTGGGTAATATTAACGGAGAACTCTGTTCCCAGCTTTGTATTTGTCGGCAACTGCATGGTATTTATCATCCTCAGGTGACCGGCCTTGTTGAATGTTTTAACCAGACATAAGACTAAACTTGCCAAATTAATGGCAGAGTCTGGCCCCTCCTGGTTATGCTAATCCCTGTGGCCTTATTCCAGATGTGATCCATGTCTGCGGGCAAGACACGACTGTCTCCAGCTGAGAGTCTCTCTGGTCACCCCCTCCGTACCCCTTGGAACGATTCGGCTCCCTTCTCAGTCCACGTCCACCACATGACCGAAGCAATGATTGGTTATGTTCTTGCTCTATCAAATGTTATGTGTGCCGTTCACTCCCAGGAGCGTGTGACCTACGGCGATGTTCCCTCCCTTTCAGCCTCGTCACAGGTAGACCTTGGTTTGTTGGTGCTCGTTGAGAACTGGACTGGCAAAGGTCTTCAACCTCGTTGAAATGGCCCCTTGCAGGTTTTACTTCCCACCCCTACAACGGTCACAGTCGCTGGGCGCTCAGCTTGGGTCCAACGGCACCGTTGTAAATTGATTGACCGCACCAATCAAAAGGTGTAGAAGAGGAGGAGAGAATCCTGGAATCTGAACAAAAGGAGTGGACCCTGTCCAGTTGGGTTTTTGAATCCTGCTGTTGTTCTAATGTTAATCTTATTACAGATACTTGAACTAAGAGGAGGGACATGTGGGGGATCGCTTATCTCCTCCCTTTCTGATTACGTACAACATCCTGATGGGGAAAGGCTCTAAGTATGGATGGGACCGGGAATGATCAGAGGTTATCACCACCCATACTGAAGAGATGTCGTCCAGTGCACCGGACCAGACCCCTTTGACGTGTGGAACGTGATGAAGATTGATTATTGTAATGGACTCTTCCATCAGAAAGACCAGATGGTCCATCTGGACAGTAGAAATCAGGGGGAGTTACCATGGCGTTACCGAACCTGTCTTTTTGATTTTATCTGCAGACGCAAGCCTAGTGAGGATAAAAATGATCAACCCCGTCATTATGGTAAATATTTTAAGGACGCCCAGGAACACCATCCCTTTTTGTAGGACGGGCCGACTCGAGAAAAGGGAAGCCTGATAGGGGAAACTCCTCAATCCACAAGGAACTTATTTATACAGGCCCACAGAACGCTCTACACCCCAGAGGCAGTAGTATGTTACTCCTCTCTATCGGGAGATGACTTACTTGCCCCGTCCCCAGTCCCCGATTCCATTCTATTTGTCAGATTTCCTACTGCCGACCCTGCGAAGAGGAATATCACTTTCCAATACCTCCGGTCTGTGTATACAAACAGCTGGTGTAACACTGCCTGAGGTACAGCAGGCCTTATGTGGCACATGGACCTGGAACGGAACCCTTCCCTTGTGCATTTATAGGCCTTTTCTCTTTTCAGAACCTGATACTGTCACCAATACCATGTACAATAGAGCTGAGGGAGAGCCCAATGGGAACAGCATTCTGAGGACCATTGTCTCCCATACACTGCGAGTGCTCAAGTCACTTGGCCCATTTTGTACAGTGCTAAAGCAACTCCTCTTGCAAAACGTTGACCCTCTACTCCTGTAGATCTGACCAGACCCCCTGCTGTAACATTTCAGTAACCTATTTTGACAAACTCTCCCTAATATACACCAAACCAGACTATTATTTCTTCAGCTAAGGTAAAGCTACCAATTTCCTTGTCCTGGATGGCAAAGATGTCTCTCATAAGGTCACCATCGGAGCCCTTGTTCCCACAACAGTACCTTGTCCTGGCCAGTGGACAAGTCGATGGAACCTCCATCTGAGGAGGATGCAGCGATCGGTCTCAGCCAACCTTGCTCCAACTGGAAGGATCCCAAGGGACTGGGTGACAATAGAGGACACCCGACAGGCTGGGGAATCCAGAGTACCCTGAGGTTGGA
Organism: Chiloscyllium punctatum; assembly: GCF_047496795.1. Classification (NCBI taxonomy): domain Eukaryota; kingdom Metazoa; phylum Chordata; class Chondrichthyes; order Orectolobiformes; family Hemiscylliidae; genus Chiloscyllium; species Chiloscyllium punctatum. The sequence continues at coordinate 69,631,021 of NC_092754.1, forward strand.
AGGATCGGCAGGGTTGACAAGTCAACAGAACTGCAATTCTCTCTTTTGTGGCCTGACCATTTGAGGAAATAAGAGTAAAGAGGCTCTGGAACAGAGTAAACTGGGATTATCAGACCTGTGTCTTTACTCTGTGCAGAATCGGTATGCCTTAGACTATATACTCGCCCGGGAGGGTGAGGTCTGCACCATTGTCCAAGATAAATGCACTATGGGCATTCCCGATCTCACTGGCAATATTACTAAGATTCAAGAAGAGATCCAGGTATTCCGTGACAGAATGACTGAAGGGACCAGTTGGGGAAACTGCAGATCGGGCCGATGGTACAATTGGCTCATCGGTTTAGCTATGTCTGTTTGTCGGTATTGGTATTGTTAGCTATTTAATTGCTAGGCTTATGAGTGATATAGATTTGCCCCAGAAGATGTTCCTTTCGCGATCTGATGGCTCACCCACACGTGTCGATGGTGATGATAAATATGACCAGATGAGCTGCGAAGATGGTGGTGCTGCTCTACAGGATGTTGATGGCTGGACCACCTTGAAGGGCATTCGTTTGGACTCGCCTTCTCTTTCAGTGATCGCGGTGCAATCAAAGGGAGGAATGAGGGTGTGGGCATCTGGGTGATAAAGTCAAGAGCCTTAAAACTTGTCTTTAAACATTCAGACTAAAATGTAATGCTGAATTATTGCATACATTTACTGCACTAGAAAATAAACAGGCAGGAAGGCTCAGAATGAGGAGAGAACTTAAAGATAGGGACACCTGGGCTCACCAAGTGATAACAGGATGCTGTAAGGCAATGAAGAACGTTTGCCTCAGCATCGGTGAATCTGTGTGAACAGGACACCAAGTGATAACATTCACAGCCGTTCCCTTGTGAGACCATTTTAGTGCTGAGACTGTTGAATCCTGTAGAAAATTAACTCTTAGTGCTTATCTGCAATGGATTGAAATGAATTGCATTTTGGGACTTTATGATGATATTGAGTATCCATTACTGGTTATTAAATACAAACTCTGTAAAAGGAAATATTGATAAAGCTTTACCTTACTTGCTGCAGGCGAGGCTCCAGCGGAGGAAACAGACCGCGGGCACACTTCCGGCTTCGGGATGGCCACGCCCACTGGTCCAGGTACTAGTCCCGCCCCCTCCTCCGCACAGGGGACACGTCGACCCCGCCCCTTCCGAACGCAGCTCGTAAACCCCGCCCCTTCCAGGACTGACTCGTAAACCCCGCCCCTTCGGAACAAAGGAGAGTCAGTCGAAAAATGTGGCGCTGGAAAAGCACAGGGGAGTCAGGGAGCATCCGAGGAACAGGAGGGTCAATGTTTCGGGAATAAGCCCTTCATCCGTTGATTTTGAAACTTCAGTCTTCAGATTTTCATATACTCTGCAAAAAGAGATTACAAAAGTCATCACTATCAGTACAGGGTAGAAATTCAGAACAAGCAATTCTACTTTCTGTGGAATATTCTTTTCTTTTGTTGTTCCACAAAATTGAAAGCACCATCCCACTCTCCCTTCCCCTCTGTTCTCACTCCGCTCAAACTAATTCCCCTGAAGGTGCTGATTCAGGATCTTACAGGGGCAGAAAAAGCAAAAACATCAAGACTGACATCTCTCTGAATTTTGGATACCTCCACCTGAAAGTTAATATCTTTCACAACACTGGGATACTGCTGAGAGTGAGCAGGTCTGATTTTGGGAAGCAAAAAAAAAAGTGTCAATTCAGGGTGAACCTGCAATGCAGCTTCTTGAAGAACAACCAGACACAAAATGGTTAATGACCCCGGGAAAGTGGGAGCAAAATGAGACATCAAGGCATTAACACCGACACACTTCAGTCAAACTCTTCTGCTCCCAGTCAAGGCAAAACATGCTCTGAAAGTCCAGCCTTCACAACCACACTTCTGCTTTCACTGAAGACAATTTGAGTCACACAGCACGGAAACAGACCCTTTGGTCCAACCTGCCCAGATATCCTAAATTAATCTAGTCAGATTTGCCATCACTTGGCCCCTATATGGGCCGGGAGCTGACAGCTGGGACTAAATTGGGTTGGATCTCTTGTCAGCAAGGACGAGTTGGACCAAAGGGTCTGTTTCTGTGCTGTACATCTCTATGACTCCAGTCGCATTTACCATCACTTGGCCCCTCTATATCTGAACCCTTTGTATTCATCCGCCCATCCAGATGCCTTTTAACTGTTGGAATTCTACCAGCCCCCACCACTTCCTCTGGCAGCTCATTCCATATACGCATCACCCTCTTCATGATAAAGTTGCCCCCGAGGTCTCTTTTACATTTCCCCACTGCCCTCACACTGAACCTATGACCCTCCAGTTTGGGACTCTCCCATCCCAATGGAAAGACCTTGTCTATTTTCCCTATCCATACCCCTCATGATTTTATAAAAGTCTCAGACTCTGGCGCGATGGGGAAAACAGCTCCACCCCATCCTTCTGTCCCTCCTCACCCGGGTAATTAAGACACATACCTGTGTTTGCAGAGTCTGCTGCCTCCTTGGATTCACTCCAGTTGGCACAAGTGAACAGATTCCCCCCACACACTCCCAGGATGAAGAATTGCTGAGGGAGGGAGTCTCATGCAAACTGACAGGGCCACTTCCGCGTTGTGACGCCTTCAATGGGTCAGGGGTGGGGTAGGGAATGGGAAAAGGGGCGAGGAAGGGGTGGGGCGCGGCCGGCCGGCTAGCTAGCCTGCACCGCCCTGCACAGTTTGCAGGAATACCTTCCCTTCACAGAATCCCCACAGTGTGGAAGCACGCCACTCGGCCCGACGAGTCCACACTGACCCTCCGAAGGGTAACCCACCCACATCTATTCCTCTTCACCTGTTGCTCTACTCCCTGACTATCACACCTAACCTGCACATCCCTGGGCACTATGGGTAATTTAGCATAGCAACTCCCCCCCTAACCTGGACAAAGGTAAAAATCGCAACACCACGTTATAGTCCAACAGGTTTATTTAGAAGCACTAGCTTTTGGAGCACTGTTCCTTCATCAAGTGGTTGTGGAGAATAAAATAATAAGACACAGAATTTATGGAAAAACATGACAGTGTCCTGCCACTGAAATGATCCATTGAACAAACCTGGATTGTTAAGTCTTTCATCTTTACAAATGGGTTGTAGGTTTCATTAATATGCAAATCCCAGAAATCCCTGGAAAGCACCTTATCAAGCGAACTTAAAGTTTTATGACAAAAAGTGACACTTGAGCTCAGCTCTGAAAATGTGCATTCACTCCCGTGAACGTGTGTGTGTGTGTGTGTGTGTGTGTGTGTGTGTGTGTGTGTGTGTGTGTATGAGAGATCTTGTATGTGCACATCTTGTATATCTCTCTGTCTATTTGAGAACAGGTGCCTTACTTCTGCTGGTGTAAATATTATTGTAAATCATAGCTGGGTTCTCAGAGTTAGATGTAAGGGAGAGAGAATTCCTCAAGTAGGATAGTATAAGAATCCTGGGAGAGCCCCATTTGTGGTTTACTTTCTCATGAACAAACATTAAACACGAGCACCTCGTCATTTCGAATTTGGTTTCCTTTTTCTTGTGAGATCCCCTGCTGTGATTACACTGTGCCTGGGTGGCTGACAGACTGGGAGATGGTGGGTTGGGGCTTGATTGACTGAATGCTTTATTGTTCCAGAATGTGAGAAAGGGGACAAAGCTTCAGCAGAAATCCAGCAGAGCTGAGCACAGACCGACATCATACTCCTTGGGGACAGGGAGATCAACAGAGGACAGAGAAACCAGGCCCTAAAACCCGAGCTGACATCAGACTACCATGTGATCAGAGCTTTGATGAGCAGTGCCAACCCTCTACCTTTACCAAGCTTCCCATTAGACAACACCCTCAATATACAGAATCTAATCCTTGCCATCCTAAAGCCATGTCTCTGTAAGGAGTCTCAGACCATAATTATTCACTTCAATGTGTGCAGTTAATTCATTCACTTTTGTTACAATGCAGCACACATTCAGACTCACCGTTTCAGTTTTTGTGATCTTTAGAATCCAGTTTTGATTGCTGGTACATTTACTCTCCTTGTCCCTTTCTCTGATGTTCATTTCCCACATCACCTCACTGCTCACCGGCCTTGATTTGGATTGGCCATGCTAAATTGCCTATAATGATGACGGATGTGCAGGTTAGGTGGGTTAGCCGTGGGAAATGCAGGGTTACAGTTACATTGTAATAGAAGCAGGAGAAGGCCATTTGGCCCATCCAATCTGTTCTGCCATTCATTAAGATCATGGCTGATCTATTCATCATCTGAGATCCTTCTCCTTGCATTGTCCCAACTACCTTTAATTCCCGTACCATGCAAAAACTCATCCAACTGTGTCTTGAATATACTTAATGAAGCTGCCTCCACTGCTTCCTGGGGCAGAGAATTCCATAGATTCACTAGACTCCAGGAAAAGCAGTTCCTCCTCATCCCTGTCCTAAATTTACTCCTCCTAATCTTGAGCCTGGTTTCATTCACCAGCAGAAATGACTCAATAGGTAGGGCTTCATCCTCACAGTGCAATGAATTCCCACTTTGCACCAAAACCTCGGATTTACTCACTCACTCAGTTGCTGTCTCACAAATGCAAGATTTCATTGTAACTTCATCTGCTCCCATTAAGGGCAAACATCTTTGAAAGCTCCTCTTAAACTCCAACCTTCACAATCACCCTTCTGCTCTCCCCGAAGATGATTAGAGTCATGCAGCACAGAATCAGACCCTTTGTCCATCCACACATCATTCCTGATGAAGTGCTCGGGATCGAAATGTCAACTCTCAAGGTCCTCAGATGTTGCCTGACCTACTGCCTTTTTCTAGCACCACACTTTGACTCTAATCTCCAGCATCTGCAGTTCTCACTTTCTCCACATCCCAAAGTATCACCATTTAAATAATAAACCGTCTTTCTGCTTTTTTTTTCCATAGCAAAGACTATGAGTTCACATTGAGATACTGCATTTGCCACGTGTTTGTAAATTGTGGTCTTCTCTACTTCGGGGAGACCGAAACTTGGGGAACGGATTGGTGAGCATCACAGCCGGGTCCATAGAGGCTGACCAGACCTCCCAGTCACCATCGATTTTAATTCCCCTTCCCACTCCCTTTCTGACAAGAACATCATAGGCTTCCTCTATTGCCACAACGAACCAAACTGCAAATTAGGGAACAAACCACATCTTCCGCCCGGGCAGCCTACAGCCTGCAGGACCCAACATCGAGTTCTCCAATTTCAAATAACCTCCCTTTCCATCCCCCGACTCCCTTCTCAGCCCCGTGCCCCTCACTCCCACTCCTTCCTGCCACCAACCTGATTTCTTCCACCCAATGATTAATCAGGCCGGACCCTCTCCCTATCCCTATCTTCACCTATCCCCACTTTAGCCCCAGCCCCAGTCCTGAAGAAGGGTTACACCAGAAATACCGACTTCTACACCTCGTGATGCTGCCTGATTTGCTGTGTCCTTCCAGCCTCCTGCCTGTCTATTTTGCCAATTGAAACACAGACCTCGATCACTTTTCCATAGTCCGTCCCCTCCCTGGGTTCAATCCCTTTCCTTTCAGTTGGTGTAAGTCAACAATTGAACTCCGGAAAGAAGTAGAAATGGCAAAGGGGGCGAGATGAGAGAGTGCCGTACTCACAGATCTGAGACAGAGGAAGGGATTTGCGGTCTGAGTGAAGCTCAATGTTGATTCAGAAAGAGAGGAGCAGGAGGAGCAGCTTCAGAAACTCAAGGTCCAACTTCCGCATTCAGACAATGGGGTGGCTCTGATTGGCAGGAGGACCAGTTTTGTTCTGGTCCTCCACGGTTCCCTATTGGGCCATCAAAGCAAGATCGCGCGACTTTTTTTTGCGGAAAGCAATGAGCATGCCCAGAGTTTTGCTGACACCGGTGGGCATGTGCACTGCGTTGATGACACCGGAAAACATGCGCAGTATGCTCATTGGGGATGGTGGTGTTTCTTGGAGAAAGTTAGGACTTCAGATGCTGGAGACCAGAGTTGAAAATTCTGGCATAAAATTCCTGAAGAAGGGCTTATGCCCGAAACGTCGATTCTCCTGCTCCTCGGATGCTGCCTGGCCTGCTGTGTTTTTCCAGCACCACACTTTTCAATGCTGGTGTTTCTGTCAGATGTTAAGAGTCCAAATGCCAATAGGAAAAAAGGGGTAGAGCCACAATTTGTTTTTCCCTGTGATTCGACATTGTATTACTTTTGCATTCTGTCTGGCCTTTCCCCGAGTCCAGAACTGGAGGGCATGGGTTTAGGGTGAGGGGGGAAAGGTTTCTGAGGGGCAACCTTTTTGCACAGACGCTGGTGCGTGTCAGCCAGAGGGAGTGGTGGAGGCTAGTACAATGATAATATTTAAAATGCATCTGGATGGGGATATAAATAGGACAGATTCAGAGGGATAAGGAGCCAAATACTGGCAAATGGGTCACTAGATTAATTTAGGATATCTGGTCGGCATAGACCAAAGGGTATGTTTCTGTGCTCTGTGATGCTATTTCTAGATAGTTGGAACCAACTTCACAGGACTAGGACTAGGCCATTCACCCCTTACATTCAAGATCAGAGTGGTGTTGGAAATGACAGCAGGTCAGGCAGCATCCAAGGAGCAGGAACATTGACGTTTCATACAAAAGTCTCGAATGCTGCCTGACCGACTGTGCTTTTCCAGCACCACTCTAATCTTGACTCTAATCTCCTGCATCTGCAGTGCTCACTTTCACCCATTCACCCCTTCCAGCCTGTCCTGAGCGGTGGCCTGACTGCGTTTATTTCAGTGAAAGAATCAGATAGATTTCAGCAGCTCTTTTGAAAAACTTGAACGCGCTTTCTGGCTTTAACGATGTTTCTGAAGATATTGTTTTAGGTATTCTCAATTTTGAAGATCAGCCATTTCTCACCCCTCCCGACTCCCAGGTAGAGTCATCACCATCCATTATCTCTCTCTCTCTCTCTCTCTGTCCTTTGAAGGGTTTGATACAGAGGTCAAAGATGGTTCGAGGCTCGAGAAAGGACGGTGTGGTGGGGGCTGGGGAGAAAAGAGACAGACTGGATGGGGGACAGAGAGAGAGAAAATGGACGAGGGAGCAGAGGGTGTGGGTAGAGAGAGACTAGGGGGTACAGAGAGAGAGAGAATGAGTGGGGTTGATAGAGAAATTGGGCGGGGGAGAGAGAGTGGGCGTGGCGGAGAAGTGGGAGATGGCACAGGGCAGGGTGACACTAGGCACACAGACACACAAGATGGTCACTGAGCCATCAGTTGGCCAACTTGACACACGAGATGGTCACTGGATCACAATATGGAGAGAAACAGCAGAGCAGATACAGACACTGCCTGGGGCCACCAGAATGTTAGCACAATGGACTCACAACCCAGGTGATTAGTTTAAGGCGGGTGGGGGAGAGAATATTCATGAGTAATGAATACTGCCCACTGAAGTGTCTGGGTCCAGCCAACACCTCTTATAGAAGTGCCAACAGCATGATACAGACTCAATACCAAATGCTAACAGCCAGGGCTGCAGGAATCCTCCTTCTCAAGGAGAGCAATTAGCGCCCATTACAACAACAATGGATTTCCATGCAGACATTGAAATGGACAACGTCTGCACTGAAACTGACAACGACTGTGTGGAAATTAACAAAGGTTGTGCTGGAACTGACAATGATTGTATCAACTATCAACGATTCTGCAAGGATTACCATAAACAAATCATGTTACAAAGACAATAATCTCATCCCTGACCGATTGTATCAAAAATGTATAAAAGCTTCTTGACGTGTGCTCCGGGTCGAGAGAAGTCTCGCAGCTGACACTGTGCTGTTGGTGTCTTTCTCTCCCTGGAGCCCCGGTATTTCCTTGTGCAATAAACTCTGTCATTGAACCCCAATTCTGACTCCGAGCCTGGTGTATTTCAGGGGAGAGAGAATGGGGCGGGTGGCAGATGGTGGGGGGAGGGGAGAGAGAGAAAATGGATGGTGGGGGCTGGAAGAATGGACATGGGACAGAGTGTGGGGTGAGAGAGAATAGATGGGTGTAGAAGGTGGGGAGACGGACTGGACAGGGCCTGAGGAATGAAACGACAGGGTTACAGAGGGTGGCGTGAGAGAGAATGGACAGGGTGTTTGGAGTATAGAGGGAGAACGGGCAAGAACCTGGGGATGGAGAGAGAATGGACAAGGGGCGCTGTGGTTGGCGGTGGAATGGACAGTGGGAGCTGTGGGTGGTGGGAGGAAAGAACGGGGGTGCTGTGAGTGGTGAGGGAGAATGGATAGGGGGCGCTGGAGTGCCGGCGTAGAAATGGACAGGGAGCGCTGGAGTGGCGGGGGCTAATGGACAGGGGGCGCTGTGTGTGGCCAAGATCAAAAAGGTTGATGACAGTCGACACTGATCAGATGGTTCCCCGAACAGAAAACCTTGCACTGGAGACTCCCAGAAGAGGGGTGTTTCATCTGTATTCCTTCAATTAGTTTTGAAATATTGTTGTGTATCTGAATTGTTCAGGGATACCTGGGACAGAGAGAGATGGCTTTGGTTGTTGGAGGTCAGTCATCTCAGTTCCAGGACGTCTCTGCAGGAATTCATAGGGTCGTGTCTTCTTAGGCTCAACCATCTTCATCAGTGACCTTCCTCCATCATAAGGTCAGAGGTGGAGATATTCACCAATAATTGCACAATGTTTGGCACGATTCACAACTCCTCACAAACTGAAGCAGTTCAGTTTGAAATGCAACAAGATCTTAACAATATCCAATGGGCTCAGGAGTGGCAAGTGACATATATGCCATGCCTGCCAAACAATGACTCATCCCCAAAAGAGATAATCTGACCACTGCCCCGTGATATTCAACAGTGTTACTGTCACTAAACACCCCAATATCAACATTCTTGGGGTTTACAATTGACCAGAAACTCAACTTGACTAATCACAGACACAATGGCTACAAGAGCAGGCAACAGGTCAGGCATACTGTGACTCCCCAAACTCTGTCCATCTTCTACAAATCACAAGTCAGCAGTGTAATGGAATACTCTCCCACCAGCTTGGATGGGTGCAGCTTCAACAGCATCCAAAAAGCTTGATACCATCCAGGACAAAGTCGCCTGCTTGATTGGCACCATCTCCACATACATCCACTCCCCTTACCCCACTGTTCAGAAGCAGGAATGTGGACGATCTACAAGATGCAACACAGAAATTCACCAAAGATACTTAGAAAATACCTTCCAAACCAACAACCACTTCCTCTAGAACGACCAGGGCAACAGATACTTGGGAACACAACCTCTTGCAAGTACCCCTCCAATCCACTCACCATCTTGACTTGGAAACACATTGCTGTTCCTTCAGTGTTGCTGGGTCTAAATCCTGGAATTCTCTCCCTCAGGACATTGTGGGTCACCGTACAGCGTGTGGACTACAGCAGTTGAAGAAGGCAGGTCACCACCACCTTCTCAAGGGGAACTAAATGCTGGCCAGCCAGCGATGCACATGTAACACGAGTAACTTTTAATAAATGATTGAAACGGAGGGTTGGAACCTGCAAACTAAAAAAAAATCAACGTTCAGGTGGAACAGACGTCGGGCTTTGATTCGGTCCTTATTTGAGGGCAGATAAAGAGCGATATACTGACACTGAACTGGAAATAGAGAGTTAAACCCCTGTAGTGATTCACTCAGTCTATCAATTGAAAATCGATTAAAGATTAGCTCTTGACGTGTTCGTCATTAACACATAAAAAAGGACGGTTAAGATGGCATATGGGACTCTTGATTTCATCTCGTTAATGGCTAATGTAATACCCACAGTCCCATGCGATCCAGACTCCGCTCTATTGACCGTGAGCAGTGTTCATGGTGCGCATGTGTGAAATCGTCATAGGGTCCCTCCCCTCATCGTTCTGATGGACGGGGAGACCAATCTTTGGGAAACCCTCTAGGACCGGAAGGGGCCTGGTCCTCCTGCCAATCAGAACCTCCGCCACTGTCTGAATGCGGAAGGTTGACCATGAGCTTCTGAAGTTGCTGTTGCTCCTCTCTCTCTGAATGAAGATTGAGCTTCAGTCCAGACTGTAACTTCCTTCCTCTGTTTAACATCTGGGAGGACCGCACTCTCTTTTCTCGCCCTCTTTCCCATTTCTTTTCTCATCCTTGGGTTCAGCTGTTGGTTTGTAGGAGCTGAGGGGAAAAAGAAAGTCAATCGAGGTGAAGGGACAGACTCTGGAAAAGGTTGGTCTAGATCTGCGCCTGTTAATGTTTGACAGGCTTTGTTTCCTGAGCTTGAGACATTTACTTGTCTGGCAAAAAGGGATGGTGTCTTGATCCATGTTGGGGATGGAAGTGGATTATGCTGTGGGTGACTTGCTCGTAGTAGTCCAATAAGTATTAGATAAGTAATCATGACACACAAACCTTGGGTTATTGACTGTTTATTCGGAGCTCACGGGGAGAGCCAAGTCGACCTCATGGTCACAAGTCACTCCGACAAGAAACAGAGTTGTGTGATTCTATAAGTTACAATCATTTAACAATTAGCAAACTGTTAATTGCAGGAAATTGAGCAAACTGAGGCACTTTGCCCAGTCACGTAGTGTCTGGACCGTGTTGGTTAGTAGCTGATGTGTGCAATAGGTCCTTGCAAAGAGAAAGATAATCCCATGCAAGGAAAGAATTTGTTTATCAGGTAACAGTACAGCTGCAAGGCCGAGTGTCTCTGTTGAGTCTGGGAATTAAGGGTAGTTGGGACAATGCAGGGAGGAGGAGCTCAGACAATGGATAGATCAGCCCTGATCGTAATGAATGGTGGAGCAGGCTGGATGGGTCAAATGGCCTACTCCTACTATTACTATGAAACTATAACCCTGCATTTCCCATGGCTAACCCACCTAACCTGCACATCCCTGGGCACTGTTGCCAATTTAGCATGGCCAATCCAAATCAAGGCCGGTGAGCAGTGTAGTGATGTGGAAAATGAACATCAGAGAACAATAGAAAGGGACAAGGAGAGTAACTATACCAGCAACCAAAACTGGATACTAAAGATCACAAAAATTGAAACGATACATGGTGAATCTGAATGTGTGCCACATTGTAACAAAAGTGAATGAATTAACTGCACACACTGAATAATTATGGTCTGAGACTCCTTACAGAGACATGGCTTCAGGATGGCAAGGATTGGATCCTGAATATTGAGGTGTAGTCAGATGGGAAGCGAGGTAAAGGCAGAGGGTTGGCACTGCGAATCAAAGCACTGATCACAGGGTTGTCTGGTGTCAGCTCGGGTTTCAGGGCCTGATTTCTCTGTCCTCTGATCTCCCTATTCCCACAGAGTAAGATGTCGGTCTGTCCTCACCTTTGCTGGACTTCTGCTGAAGCTTTCACGCCTCTTTTACAGCTTCCAGAACAAGAAAACATTCAGTCAATCGAAAGCCAACCCACAATCTCAGCCTGTCACCATTCCAGATACAGAGTGTAGTCACAGCAGGGAATCAAACAAGAAAAATGAAACAAAATCAGAAATAAATAAATGCTTAATGTTTGTTCATTAGGAAGTAAACCAGAAATAGGGCTGTCCCAGGATTCTGATAGTGCCCTACTTGAGGAATTCTCTCTCCCTTCTATTCGTACTGTTGGAGCAAAGTAACTCGTGTGTCAAATCGTTTGAAGTAAAGTAGTCAGGAGAGGAGACCTTGAGCAATTAACTAGCTTTATTCGTTGCCATTGGGGAATACGTTAGTTCAAAATAAAGTCTGATGTAATCCAATAAAATACAGAATGTTACATGTTTTATGTAAAACACAAGCCCCACTCTCCATTAATTATGCAACTGAGGGGCAGTCGTAAGGTTCACATACATTGTCCAGACCTACATTTCTTAATGTCTACAAAACTGAATGTTATCTTATACTGCAGGTTCAGCTAGGCTCTAATCACTGATAAGGGACAGAGAGAACAAATCTGTCATTCTATGAAGCAGCACAGTATGATGGCCTGAGGAGTGGAGACAGCCTGCAGCTGCAAGGTCAAGCTTTCAAAACAGAATTCCTTACTCTTTAATACTCTTTGCTACCTTCCCCACCCTCCTCCCTGACCTATCCCCTGCATCCCTACCCCCATTCACCTATTGTACTCTATGCTACTTTCTCCCCACCCCCACCCTCCTCTCATTTATCTCACCACCCTGCAGGCTCTATTCCTGATGAAGGGCTTTTGCCCGAAACGTCCATTTTCCTGATCCTCGGATGCTGCCTGAACTGCTGTGCTTTTCCAGCACCACTCTAATCAAAAGTGGAGTGGCCATGTTGAATTACCCATAGTGCCCAGGGATGTGCATGTTAGGGTGGATTGGCCATGCTAAATTACCCATAGTGCCCAGGGATGTGCAGGTTGTGGTGGATTGGCCATGCTAAATTACCCATAGTGCCCAGGGATGTGCATGTTAGGGTGGTTTGGCCATGCTAAATTACCCGTAGTGCCCAGGGATGTGCCAGGTTGTGGTGGATTGGCCATGCTGGATTATCCATAGTGCACTGAGAAACGAACCCCACTTAATCAATAATTTTCAGTCTGAGTCAAAGAGTTCTGAAGCAGCACATTTATTCGAACATCTTGCAAGATGGGTGTCTGTATAAAGAGAAACATATCCGACAGTAAAATACAGAGCTTTTTATACTTTTCGGAGGGCTCTCTCGGCACCCCTACACTGAGCAATAAACCTATCATAAGTGTCTATTTCATTCTATCCCTTTATTTAGTTATTACTTGTGCCCGTTATTCCTTCATTTGGTAATTCCCTGCACCCAAGCCTAAGCCTATCATACTTATTAATGATCTGGCTTGTTTTTCTTTAAATCTGCCTTATTTGGCTGTCCTTGTTCGTTACAGCCTTCCTGTTATTTTATCCAGTTCCTCTTATCTTATCTAACCGTCTGACTTCTGAGATTATCCTTTACTATCTTGATAGTGGAAAAACCAGACCTACAAACTATGAGCTGGGTGGGTTACTCTTCAGAGGGTCAGTGTGGACTGGTTGGGCCGAAGGGCCTGTTTCAAACTGTAGGGAATCTAATCTAATCTAGCATAATCTCTTGTAAACAACCTGTTCTTGGGATCGTATTTGTCCTGTCTGGTGGTTAGGATTAAACGTTACTTGTGCGATTGATGGTTAGGTTCAGATTTGTTACTTCTGCATTTGCAATTTTTTTCACTAGACTTACATCTGTCTGAGGTTTCTTGTTTGTTCTGAGTCGTATCTGCCTGACTCAGTCCCACCGAGTAAGCCAAGCAGAAGCCATTTTGTCCTACCTCCCATGTTAAAGTGGAGATTTGAGGTGGCCCAGGGAATCCTTTGAGAACTCAGACCTGTAAAGCCTCACTCTTGGTTTGTCCTGGAAATCATACTCTTTGGAAGCGTGGAATAAAAATCTCTCATCATAAAGCCCCAAAATGCAATTCAATTCAATCCATAGCAGATCTCGATCTGTCTCTCTCTCTCTCTCTCTCTCTGTCTCTCTCTCTCTCTGTCTCTCTCTCTCTCTGTCTCTGTCTCTGTCTCTCTCTCTCTGTCTCTCTCTCTCTGTCTCTTTCTCTCTGTCTCTCTCTCTCTCTGTCTCTGTCTCTGTCTCTCTCTCTCTCTCTCTGTCTCTCTCTCTCTCGTCCTTTTGAATGCTGAAGACAGCAAAGATTTATTTTGTGAATGCCCCGCTTGCAAGGGGAAGTAAGAATCCATTATAATGGATAAGATCCAACCATTAATTACAAAGCTATGGATAGTACCGAGTCTTGTTTCAGGGTCAGATTCAAAGACTATCATTAATTTCACAAGGGAACGGCTGTGAATGTTATCACTTGGTGTCCTGTTCACACAGATTCACCAATGCTAAGGTAAACATTCTTAATTGCCTTACAGCATCCTGTTATCACTGGGTGAGCCCACAACAACCCATGCCTCTACAATGTCTCCAACAGCCTCCATATAGAACCTTATCAAAGGCTTTACTGAGGTCAATGTACACCACGTCAACTGCCCTACCCTCATCTCCATGCTTGGTCACCTTCTCAATAATCCCAATGAGGTTTGTGAGACACGATCTGCCCTTGATGAAACCATGTTGACTCTCTGAAATCAAATTGTTGCTTGCTCGATGATTATAAATCCTATCTCTAACATTCCTTTCCAAAAGCTTTCCCTCAACACAAGTAAGGCTCACTGGTCTATAATTACCTGGGTCATCTCTGCTGCCCTTCTTGAACACGGGCACATTTGCAATCCTCCACTCTGGTACTAAACCTGTAGACAATAACGACTCAAATATCACAGCCAAAGGCTCTTCTATCTCCTCACACGCTTCCCAAAGAATCCTCGGATAAATCCCATCCGGCCCAGGGCATTTGTCTACTTTCACCTCTTCTAGAATTGATAACACCTGTGTGCAACTAACCTCGATCCTTTCGAGTCTAATATCTCGTACCTCATTCTTCTCCTCTACAATATTCTCTTTTTCCTGAGTGAAGACCGATGAGAGATATTCATTAACACCTCTCCAATCTCCACAGGGCCCACACTCAACTTCCCACTTCTGTCTTTGACTGGCCCTATTCCTACCCTAATCATCCTCTTATTCCTCACATACCTATAGAAAGCTTTAGGGTTCTCCTGTATTCTATTTGTTAAAGACTGCTCATGTCCTCTCTTTGCTCTTAACTCTCTCTTTAGATCCTTCCTCGCTGATCTATAATTCTCCATCGCCTCATCTGAACCATCTTGGCTCATCAACACATAAGCCGTCTCCTTCTTTGTAACAAGAGACGCAATTTCTATTGTAAACCACGCTTCCCTTACCCTATAACTTCCTCGCTCCCTGACAGGGACATACCTATCAAGGACACACAATATCTGTTCCTTAAACCAGCTCCACATTTCAATTGTCCCCATCCCCTGCATTTTGCTACCCTATTCTATGCATCCTAACTCTTGCCTAATTGCATTATAATTGCCCTTGCCCCATCGATAACTCTTGACCTGTGGCATATTCCTATCCCTTTCCATCGCTAAATGAAACCTAATTGAATTATGGTCACTCTCTCCAAAGTGTTCACCTTCCACTAAATCAAACATCTGGCCTGGTTCATTACCAAGCACCAGATCCAGTGTGACCTCCCCTCTTGTTGGCCTTTCGACATACTGTGTCAGAAAACCCTCCTGCACACACTGGACAAAAACTGATCCATACGATGTACGAGAGTGAAAGCATTTCCTGTCAATGTTGGGGAAGGTAAAGTCCCCCCTAATGACCATCCTGTTCCTTTCACTCCTACCCAGAATAATTTTTGCTAATCCTCTCTTCCACCTCCCTGGAACTCTGCGGAGGCCTATACAAAAACTCCAAGCAGTGTAACGTCTCCTCTCCTGTTTCTAACCTCAGCCCACATTACCTCAGTAGACGAGTCCTCATCAAAAGTTCTGTCAGCCACCGTTATACTATCCTTGACTAACAAGGCCACACCTCTCCCTCTTTTACCGTCTTGGCTGTTCTTAATGAAAGATCAAAACCCTGGAACCTGCAACATCCATTCCTCACCCTGCTCTATCCATGTCTCCAAAATGGCCACAACATCCAAGTCCCAGGTACCAATCCGTGCTGCAAGCTCACCTACCTTATTGTGGATACTCTGGCATTGATGTAGACACACTTCAAACCACTTCGCTGTCTGCCAGCACATTCCTGTGACCCTGAAATCCTGTCCCTGTCCTTCCTGCTCTCATCCTCCTGTGCATTGCAGCTACACCCCTGGTTCCCATCCCCCTGCTGAGTTAGTTTAAACCCACCCGAATAGCACCAGTAAATTTCCCACCCTGGTTCAAGTGAAGACTGTCCTGTTTGTACAAGTCCCACTTTCCCCAATTATCCAAAAACCTGAAACCCTCCCTCCTGCACCATCCTTACAGCCACGTGTTCAGATAATATCTCTCCCTATTCCTTGCTCTGCTATCACGTGGCATGGGTAACAAACCAGAGATAACCACTCTGTTTGTTCTAGCCCTCAGCTTCCACCCGAGCTCCCTGAAATCCTGCCTTACATCCCTATCCCTCTTTCTACCTATGTCGTTGGTACCTACGTGGACCATGGTTTGGGGCAGGACACCCTCTCCCTTCAGGACCCCAAAGACACGATCCAAGACATCACGCACCCTGGCACCTGAGAGGCAACACACCAACCGCGAGTCTTGTTCGTTCCCAACAAACCTTCTATCTGACCCTCTAAGTATCGACTCCCCAATGATTAATACTCTCCAGCTTTCCCTCCTTTCCTTCTGGTGCAAGAGACCTGGGCTCCAGTGCATACCCCTAGTAGGACGTTTTCCCCCCTCAACAGTACCCTCTGACTTATACAGCAGGAAGAAAATAAAAATAAGTCGTCCCTCCTCTCCCAGGAACCTCTGCTCTCCAACTTCAAATGTAAAACCTCAACTCAGTGACTCCCCACTCCTGGGTTGCTGCTGCCGCTGAAAAATAGAAAATGTCACCTGTTTTTTTTGTGGTTAGCACTGCTTCCTCACAGCACCAGAGCCCCGGGTTCAATTCCCCTCCCACGTCTGCGCGGATATCCTCCCACAGTCCCAAGATGTGTGGGTTAGGGTGAATTGGCCACGCTAAATTGCACCATTGTATTAGGTGACGGGGAATGGGGCTGGGTGTATTGCTCTTCGACGGGTCGGTGTGGACTTGTTGGGCCGAAGGGCCTGTTTCCACACTGTAGGGAATCTGATCTAAAGTCCTGGAATTTATATATTGATGAACTGAAACCTGCAACCCCTTCTAAAAGATGAAGGATTCAGCAGCGGTCCAGGTTTGTGCCAAACATTGCATCGGTTGCAAGACACTGTGATGTTTTGCTATTAATTCTGTGTCTTATGATCCTGCAGCACAGCCACCCGCAGAAGGAGCAGCGCTGCAGAAGCTAGTGCTTCCAAATACTCCTGGGTGGGCGGGGTTTAGCCTGGGGGGCGGGTTTTAGCGGAAGGGCGCTGCTCATGGGCGGGGCGTGTCTCGTGAGGTTCGCGCGCTGGTAGGCGGGGCGAGGCTCAGCGGACATGAAGCGCGTCCAACCTGGACGCACGCGGCCTTGTGGGCGGTTGCGTGTGAGGGAGGGGGGCGTGGTTTTGACTCGCGCGGGGTTCGCGGCGAAGGGGTGGGGTTTAGTGCAGGAGGGGGAAAGAGGTTTGGTTCCCAGAGGCGGGGCTTTGTCCCGAAGCGGCGGGGCTTATGACCTGCTTCAGGAAGGGGCGGGGTCTACGAGCTGCGTTCGAAAGGGGCGGTGTTGACGTGTGATGTTGGCGGAGGAGGGGGCGGGACCAGGACCTGGACCTGGATCAGTGGGCGTGGCCATCCCGAAGCCGGAAGTGTGCCCGCGGCCTGTTTCCTCCGCTGGAGCCTCGCCTGCAGCAAGTAAGGTAAAGCTTTATCAATATTTCCTTTTACAGAGTTTGTATTTAATAACCAGTAATGGATACTCAATATCATCATAAAGTCCCAAAATGCAATTCATTTCAATCCATTGCAGATAAGCACTAAGAGTTAATTTTCTACAGGATTCAACAGTCTCAGCACTAAAATGGTCTCACAAGGGAACGGCTGTGAATGTTATCACTTGGTGTCCTGTTCACACAGATTCACCGATGCTGAGGCAAACGTTCTTCATTGCCTTACAGCATCCTGTTCTCACTTGGTGAGCCCAGGTATCCCTATCTTTAAGTTCTCTCCTCATTCTGAGCCTTCCTGCCTGTTTATTTTCTAGTGCAGTAAATGTATTCAATAATTCAGCATTACATTTTAGTCTGAATGTTTAAAGACAAGTTTTAAGGCTATAGACTTTATCATCCAGATGCCCACACCCTCATTCCTCCCTTTGATTGCACCGCGATCACTGAAAGAGAAGGCTAGTCCAAACGAATGCCCTTCAAGGTGGTCCAGCCATCAACATCCTGTAGAGAGGCACCACCATCTTCACAGCTCATCTGGTCATATTTATCATCACCATCGACACATGTGGGTGAGCCATCAGATCGCGAAAGGAACATCTTCTGGGGCAAATCTATATCACTCATAAGCCTAGCAATTAAATAGCTAACAATACCAATACCGACAAACAGACATAGCTAAACCGATAAGCCAATTGTACCATCGGCCCAATCTGCAGTTTCCCCAACTGGTCCCTTCAGTCATTCTGTCACGGAATACCTGGATCTCTTCTTCTATCTTAGTAATATTGCCAGTGAGATTGGGAATGCCCATAGTGCGTTTATCTTGGACAATGGTGCAGACCTCACCCTCCTAGGCAAGTATATAGTCTAAGGCATACCGATTCTGCACAGAGTAAAGACACAGGTCCATTAATCCCAGTCTACTCTGATTCAGAGCCTCTTTACTCTTATTTCCTCAAATGGTCAGGCCACAAAAGAGGGAATTGTGGTTCTGTTGACTTGTCACCCCTGCCGATCCTTCCAACCTCAGGGTACTCTGGATTCCCCAGCCTATCGGGTGTCCTGTATTGTCACCCAGTCCCTTGGGATCCTTTCAGTTGGAGCAAGGTTGGCTGAGGTTCCATCGACTTGTCCACTGGCCTGGACAAGGTACTGTTGTGGGAACAAGGGCTCCGATACTGACCTTATGAGGGACATCTTTGCCATCCAGGACAAGGAAATTGGTAGCTTTACCTTAGCTGAAGAAATAATAGTCTGGTTTGGTGTATATTAGGGAGAGTTTGTCAAAATAGGTTACTGAAATGTTACACCAGGGGGTCTGGTCAGGTCTACAGGAGTATAGGGTCAACGCTTTGCAAGAGGAGTTGCTTTAGCACTGTACAAAATGGGCCAAGTGACTCGAGCACTCGCAGTGTATGGGAGACAATGATCCTCAGAATGCTGTTCCCATTGGGCTCTCCCTTAGCTCTATTGTACATGGTCTTGGTGACAGTATCAGGTTCTGAAAAGAGAAAAGGCCTATAAATGCACAAGAGAAGGGTTCCGTTCCAGGTCCATGTGCCACATAAGGCCTGCTGTACCCCAGGCAGTGTTACACCAGCTGTTTGTATACACAGACCGGAGGTATTGGAAAGTGATATTTCTCTTCACAGGATCGGCAGTAGGAAGTCTGACAAATAGAATGGAATCGGGGACTGATTGGTTGGTGCGGCCATTCAATTGACAATGGTGCAGTTAGACGCAAGCTGAGCGCCCAGCGACTGTGACCGTCGTAGGGGTGGGAAGTAAAACCTGGAAGGTTTTTCTGTTCTCCGTTAATATTACATGCAAAGTGTGGTCCATTGTCTGAGCGAATGCACGCAGGTATACTGAAGCGGGGAATTATTTCCTTAAACAAAATCTTCATCACAGTCTCAGCAGTACCGTTAGGAGGAGGGTAGGCTTCAATCCACTTCAAAAAGACATCAACAATAAGCAAAACATATTTATAGCAACTCAACTCATTTCTCCAACTCAATGAAGTCCAGTTGAAGTGTCTCCAAGGGACCCTCCAGCAAGGGAGTTCTCGCAGAGAGCATGTTCTGCCCTGACTGGGAGCAGAAGAGTTTGACTGAAGTGTGTTGGTGTTAATGCCTTGATGTCTCATTTTGCTCCCACCTTCCCGGGGTCATTAACCATTTTGTGTCTGGTCCTTCCTCAAGAAGCTGCATTGTAGCTGAATTGACACTTTTTTATTGCTTCCCAAAATCAGACCTGCTCACTCTCAGCAGGATCCCAGTGTTGTGAAAGATATTAACTTTCAGGTGGAGGTATCCAAAATTCAGAGAGATGTCAGTCTTGATGTTTTTGCTTTTTCTGCCCCTGTAAGATCCTGAATCAGCACCTTCAGGGGAATTAGTTACAGCGGGCTGAGAACAGAATTCAGAGAGATGTCAGTCTTGATGTTTTTGCTTTTTCTGCCCCTGTAAGATCCTGAATCAGCACCTTCAGGGGAATTAGTTACAGCGGGCTGAGAACAGAGGGGAAGGGAGAGTGGGATGGTGCTTTCAACATTGTGGAACAGGAAAAGAATATTCCACAGAAAGGAGAATTGCTTGTTCTGAATTTCTACCCTGCATTGATAGTGATGACTTTTGTAATCTGTTTTTGCAGAGTATATGAAAATCTGAAGACTGGAGTTTCAAAATCAACGGATGAAGAGCTTATTCCCGAAACATTGACTCTCCTATTCCTCGGATGCTGCCTGACCTGCTGTGCTTTTCCAGCGCCACATTTTTTGACTGACTCTCCAGTGTCTGCAGTCCTCACTTTGATGTCAATGTCTGACAGTCTCTGAATCCATCGGGACCACAACGATTTTTGACTGTGATTTCTGTGAGAGGGATCTACACTTTTTGGTTCCTGTTTGAGGACGTTTTCAGCATCAGTGGGACTGGACGAGAGATCCCACTGTTACAGCGCACTGTGTGTGGAGCCTGAAACAGTTATACGGCCTGGGAAGGGGACTTCACGGCAGGGAGGGGCTCTACACGTGTTTGTGTGCAGCTGAAGCTGTGGCCATGGAGAAACCTGAGGAATCCCGCCCTGTGGAGGAACCGTGGAAGTGTGGTGACTGTGGGAAAGGCTTCCTTGTCCCGCCTACCCTGGAGACTCATCGACGCAGTTACACCGGGGAGAGGCCATTCCTCTGCACTGACTGCGGGAAGACCTTCAGACATTCCTCTCACCTGTTGACCCACCAGCAGGACCAAACGGGGGAAAGGCCCTTCAGCTGCCCAGAGTGCGGGAAGGCCTTTACCCAGGCCACCACACTGCAGAGTCACCGGCGTATCCACACGGGGGAGAGGCCGTTCAGATGCCCAGAGTGTGGGAAGGCCTTTACCCAGGTCTCCACCCTGCTGAGGCACCAGCGGGTCCACACAGGGGAGAGGCCCTTCAGCTGCCCCGAGTGTGGGAAGGCCTTCAGTAATTCCTCCACCCTGCTGACCCACCAGCGGGTCCACACGGGGGAGAGGCCATTCAGCTGCCCAGAATGCGGGAAGGCCTTTACCCAGGTCACCACCCTACTGAGGCACCAGCGTGTCCACACGGGGGAGAGGCCCTTCAGCTGTCCTGAGTGCGGGAAGGCCTTCAGCGATTCCTCCACCCTGCGGAGTCACCAGCGTGTCCACAATGGGGAGAGGCCGTTCACCTGCTCTCAGTGTGGGAAGGGCTTCACCTGTTCCTCCAACCTGCGGAGCCACCAGCGTATCCACACGGGGGAGAGACCCTTCAGCTGCCCTGAATGCAGGAAGGCCTTCAGTAATTCCTCCGCCCTGTTGAGGCACCAACATGTCCACACGAAGGAGAGGCCATTCACCTGCTCTCAGTGTGGGAAGGGCTTCACCTGCTCCTCCACCCTGCAGAGTCACCAGCGTATCCACACGGGGGAGAGGCCCTTCAGCTGCTCTCAGTGCGGGAAGGCCTTTACCCACGTCTCCTCCCTGATGACCCACCAGCGTATCCACACGGGGGAGAGGCCGTTCACCTGCTCTCAGTGTGGGAAGGCCTTCACCTGCTCCTTCAACCTGCAGACCCACCAGCGGGTCCACACGGGGGAGAGGCCCTTTAGCTGCCCAGAGTGCGGGAATTCCTTTACCCAGGTCTCCACCCTGCTGAGGCACCAACGTGTCCACACGGGGGAGAGGCCCTTCAGCTGCCCCGAGTGCGGGAAGGGCTTCAGTAATTCCTCCACCCTGCTGACCCACCAGCGGGTCCACACGGGGGAGAGGCCATTCACCTGCTCTCAGTGCAGGAAGGGCTTCAGGTATTCCTCCCACCTGCTGACCCACTGGCGGGTCCACACGGGAGAGAGACCCTTCAGCTGCCCCGAGTGTGGGAAGGCTTTCAGCACATCCTCCACTCTGCTGAGACACCAGCGGATCCACACCGGGGAGAGACCGTTCACCTGCTCTAAGTGCGGGAAGGGCTTCACCTACTCCTGCAACCTGTGGAAGCACCAGCGAATTCACGTGCCATCGCAGGGAGATTGAAGGAGTGACGGCCGAGTGCCATTATCGATTGGACTATCAACCAGGTTCCGGGGACTCCCGGGTTCAAATCCTGCCAAGACAGATGGTAGGATCGGTACTCGGTCAGAAATGTGCAGTTCGGAATCTAACGATGAGACCGTTTCAGGGAGGGGGTGGTGCAGGGGAGAAAGCCCCCATCTGATTTCCCTCTCTCCCTTGTTAGGGAAGGGAACCACCATTGGGGGAAAGGATTCACTCAATCGTTCCAGCTGCATCCTTTACCCGGTCTGGTCTACACCTGACTCCAGACCCACAACAGTCTGGTTGACTCTACACTGCCCCTTCCTGGCAAATGAGCGGGGAGACACTTACTTGGAGACAGGGTATGGGTTAAAATTGCTGAGTGAGGCAATACTTCCTCCGGGTTACGGCTGTACCAAGGATCCAATTACAAAGGGACAACTTGGTGCTGACCAATAGTAAAGACAGTGGGGGGGGGGGGTGGGACAGGGGAGGTGTGGTGTGTGCACTTTGACCTTGAGCTGTTCAAAAAGCAACAGCTTTTTCTCTGCCTTTTTGCTGGGGGGATCTGATGCTGTAACAAAGTTGGGTCACAATAAAGGTTACCTGAACTTACCACCGGGCTCAGACTCTCATTGAACGCTTTCAGCTCCAAGAGGTTTTTGTTTTAAAGCTGCTCATTTCTTTCAGCCTCCTGCACTAAGTTTATAACATGGAACATAGAACAGTACAGTGCAGAACAGGCCTTTCAGCCCTCGATGTTGCACTGACCTGTGAACTATTCTCAGCTTGTCCCCCTACACTATCCCAAAATCAACCATGTGCTTATCTAAGGATTGTTTACATCTCCCTAATGTGGCTGAGTTGACAACCTTAGCAGGTAGGGCATTCCATGCCCTTACCACTCTCTGCATAAAGAACTTGCCTCTGACATCTGTCTTAAATCTATCACCCCTCAATTTGTCGTTCTGCCCCCTCGTACAAGCTGACGTCACCATCCTAGGAAAGAGTCTTTCATTGTCTACCCTATCTAATCCTCTGATCATCTTATATGTCTCTATCAAATCCCCTCTTAGCCGCCTTCTTTCCAATGAGAACAGACCCAAGTCTCTCAGCCTTTCCTCATAAGACCCTCCCTCCAGACCAGGCAACAACCTGGTAAATCTCCTCTGCACCATTTCCAATGCTTCCCACATCCTTCCTGAAATATGGGGGCCAGAACTATACACGATATTCCAAATGTGGCCGCACCCGTGTTTTGTTTTGTTGCAGTGTGATATTTCGGTTCCGGAACTCAATCCCTCTACAAATGAAACCTAACATACCGTATGCCTTCTTCACATCACTATCTACCTGAGTGGCAACTTTCATGGACTCCAAGATCACTGCCTTCCTGTTTTTCTTCCCAAAGTGAATCACCTCACATTTAGCTGCATTGAACTCCATTTGCCACCTCTCTGTCCAATTCTGCTAATCCATCCACCTATGCCTGTATCTAAGTCATTTATAAAAATGACAAACTGCAGTAGTCCCAAAACAGATCCTTGTGGCACACCACTAGTAACCAGACACCAGGCTGAATATTTTCCATAAGCCACCACTCGCTCCTCCTAGTTCAAGTATCTGTAATAAGATTAACATTAGAACAACAGCAGGATTCAAAAACCCAACTGGACAGGGTCCACTCCTTTTCATGAGATTCCAGGATTCTCTCCTCCTCTTTCCCCACTTTTGATTGGTGCGGTCAATTAATTTACAATGGTGCAGTTGGACCCAAGCTGAGCGCCCAGCGACTGTGACGGCCATAGGGGTGGGAAGTAAAACCTGGAAGGGGCCATCCCAACGAGGTTGGAGACCTTTGCCAGTCCAGTTCTTGACGAGCACCAACAAACCAGGCTCTACCCGTGACGAGGCTGAAAGGGAGGGAACATCGCCGTAGGCCGCACGCTCCTGGGAATGAACGGCACGCATAACATTGGTTAGAGCAAGAACATAACCAATCATTGCTTCGGTCATGTGGTGGACATGGACTGAGAAGGGAGCCGAATCGTTCCAAGGGGGACGGAGGGGGTGACCAGAGAGACTCTCAGCTGGAGACAGTCGTGTCTTGCCCGCAGACATGGATCGCATCTGGAATAAGGCCACAGGGATTAACATAACCAGGAGGGGCCAGACTCGGCCATTAATTTGGCAAGTTTAGTCTTGAGTCTGGTTAAAACATTCAACAAGGCCGGCTGCCTGAGGATGATAAGCACCGTGCAGTTGCCGACAAATACAAAGCTGGGAACAGAGTGCTCCGTTAATATTACAAGCAAAGTGTGGTCCATTGTCCGAGCTAATGCACACAGGTATACTGAAGGGGGAAATTATTTCCTTAAACAAAATCTTCACCACAGTCTCAGCAGTAGTGTTAGGAGGAGGGTAGACTTCAATCCACTTCGAAAAGACATCAACAATAAGCAAAACATATTTATAGCAACTCAACTCATTTCTCCAACTCAATGAAGTCCAGTTGAAGTGTCTTCAAGGGACGCTCCAGCAAGGGAGTTCTCGTAGAGATACTTGAACTAAGAGGTGGGGGATCGCCTACCCACTGACCTGTTTGATCACGTACAACATCCTGATCGGGAAAGTCACTGACTGAGTATCGATGCGATCTGGAATGATCTGAGATTATCCTGATGTCATCTGGTGCACCAGACCAGACGCTTTCAACGTGGAGTCGCTTGAGCAATGGAGTGAGCTGCCAGAGGAAGTGGTGGGTGCTGGTACGATGACAAGTTAAAAGGCTTCTGGATGGGCATCTGAATATAAAGGGTTTAGATGGGTCAGGGCCAAGTGATGGCAAATGTGACTGGAGTCATAGAGATGTACAGCACAGGAACAGACCCTTCGGTCCAACTCGTCCTTGCTGACAAGAGAGCCAACCCAATTTAGTCCCAGCTGCCAGTAACCGGCCCATATAGGGGCCAAGTGATGGCAAACGTGACTAGATTAATTTAGGATATCTGGGCAGATTGGGCCAAATGTTATGTTTCTGCGCTGTGTGACTCTAATTGTCTTCAGTGAAAGCAGAAGTGTTGTTGTGAAGGCTGGACTTTCAGAGCATGTTTTGCCCTGACTGGGAGCAGAAGAGTTTGACTGAAGTGTGCTGGTGTTAATGCCTTGATGTCTCATTTTGCTCCCACCTTCCCGGGGTCATTAACCATTTTGTGTCTGGTCCTTCCTCAAGAAGCTGCATTGCAAGTTCGCCCTGAATTGACACTTTTTTTTTGCTTCCCAAAATCAGACCTGCTCACACTCAGCAGGATCCCAGTGTTGTGAAAGATATTAACTTTCAGGTGGAGGTATCCAAAATTCAGAGAGATGTCAGTCTTGATGTTTTTGCTTTTCAGCATCTTCAGGAGAGTTAGTTAGAGTGGAGTGAGAACAGAGGGGAAGGGACAGTGGGATGGTGCTTTTAATTTTGTAGAACAGCAAAAGAAAAGAATATTCCACAGAAAGTAGAATTGCTTGTTCTGAATTTCTACCCTGCACTGATAGTGATGACTTTTGTAATCTGTTTTTATCAGTGTATTTGAAGATCTGAAGACGGAAGCTTCAAAATCAACAGATGAAGGCCTTACGCCCGAAACATTGACTCTCCTGTTCCTCGGATGCTGCCTGACCTGTTGGCCATTTCCAATACCACACATTTTGACACTGACTCTCCAGCGTCTGCAGACCTCAGACGTCAATGTCTGACAGTCGCTCAATCCATTGGGACCGGAAACAATTTTCAACTGTGTCTGAGAGAAGGAGCAAAGTGTTTTGGTTCCTGTTTGAGGATGTTTTCAGCATCAGTGGGACTGGATGAGAGACCCCACTGTTGCAGCGCACTGAGTGTGGAGCCTGAAACAGTTCTACAGCCTGGGAAGGGGAATTCAGGGTGGGGAGGGGCTCTGCACACGTTTGTGTGTAACTGAAGGTTCGGCCATGGAGTAACCCGAGGAATCCCACCCCATGGAGAAATGGTGGAAGTGTGGCGACTGGAGGAAAAGCTTCCGTGTCCCCTCTGTCCTGGAGACTCATCGGCGCAGCCACACCAGGGAGCGCCCGTTCCCCTGTCCCGTCTGCAGGAAGGGCTTCAGCACTTCCTCCACCCTGCGAACCCACCAGCGGATCCACACTGGGGAGACACCCTTCAGTTGGCCAGTGTGCAGGAAGGCCTTCAGTGATTCCTCCATCCTGCTGAGGCACCAGTGGGTCCACACGGGGGAAGAGGCCCTTCAGCTGCCCCAAGTGCAGGTAGAGATTTACCCAGGCCTCCAACCTGCTGACTCACCAGCAGATCCACACAGGAGAGAGGCCCTTCAGCTGCCCAGAGCGCGGAAAGGCTTTCACCAGCTCTACCAACCTCCGGAGGCACCAGGGAGTTCATGTACCATCGCAGGTGGATTGAAGGCGCGATGGCTGAGTGCCATTATCGACTGGACTATCAACCCAGTTCCAGGGGCTCCCGGGTTTGAATCCCACTGCAGCAGATGGTGCGATACAGGGTATGGGTTGAAATTGCCGAGTGAGGCAATACTTCCTCCAGGTTAAGGCTGTACCAAGGATCCAATTACAAAGGGACAACTTGGTGGTGACCAATAGTATAGAAGTGAGGTGGGTTGGGGTGGGGGGGGGGGTGCGCTTTGATCTTGAGCTGTTTAAAAAGCAGCTACTTTCTCTCTGTCTTTTTGCTGAGGAGGATTGAACTTGCCAACGTGAACCACACTTTGCAGAGAGAGGAAATTTCTCCGGATGGAATAGGTTGATGGAAGTCAACAATTGTCAGATTATTTCATGAAAATAACAGCTGGTATGGGGATCCCAGAAGAGGGGCGTCTGTAATGACACACAGAAACAAACCCTTCAGTCCAGGCCAACCAGATATCCTAAATTAATCAAGTGAGCCATTTGCCAGCATTTGGCCCATATCCCTCTGAATGCTTCCTGTTCATGTCCCCATCCAGATACATTTTTTTCTTCGGAGAATACTTGGGTGAGAGCCAAGATATGCAATACCTCAATGTATAATAATGAAGCAGCTCATTTATTCTGAAACTATTTCAATTAGTTGGTCAATTGCCAAATAATAGCTGCATAACTGTTGTCAATATTGATACCCAGGAAAGCTATTTTGTTTAATATATTTCCTTTGTAAAGATCTTATCCAAATTATAAAATGATTGTATTTTCATACAAAATAAAATTTGCAGTGTTTTATTAAATGGTTGAACGTAACTTTGCACTTAATTGCTCTGTTTGGGATTAAACATTGTGACTTAGCTAAAAAGTGATCTTTCATAATATATGGTGAGTCTATTAACAAACGAATGTTGCCATTTGCTCTCAAGTTAGCTCAGATTCAATTTGAAATTCTTGAATGAGTTGAATAAGGGGTAAAAAGTAAATATTTATTGCACTTTTCTGAAATTCTCTGCACTGCCATTGTAGTTGGTAAAACAAAATATGTATCTCTCTTCATAACTTTGATATCACCACAAATCCTAGGAACCCCATCCAGGACAAACATATAAATAGAAAGTAGGAGACAACAGCTTCGCTTCACTTGGAGGTCACCACTGATGATGTTACCTGGCCAGGTAATGAAACGTCTGGATATCAAACCTACAGCTCAGCGAGCAAACCTGCACCCTAAACATTCTACTTTGCTGAAAGACTGCACAATCTGCAGGCACTGGCAGAGCACAGCAGTTCAGGCAGCATCCAACGAGCAGCGAAATCAACGTTTCGGGCAAAAGCCCTTCATCAGGAATAAAGGCAGTGAGCCTGATTTTGGAAACCTCTATAAAGAGAACAAAGAACCCTACAGCACAGGAACAGGCCCTTCAGCCCTCCAAGGCAATGCTGATCGAGATACTCTATCTAAACCTGCCACCTATTTTCTAAGGATCTGTATCCCTCTGCTCCTTGCCCATTCATGTATCTGTCTACATACATCTTAAATGACACTATCGATCCCACCCTACTGCCTCCCCTGGTGATGCATTCGAGGTGCCCACCACCCTCTGTGTAAAGAACTTTCCATGTATATCTCCCTCAAACCTTTCCCCTCTCACTTTGAACTCGTAACCCTGAGTAATTAAGTCTTCTCCTCAGGGAAAATAATTCTCCCTATCCACCCCGTTTACACCCCTCATGGTTTTTCGGCCTCAATCAGGAACCCCCCACCCCGCCTCGACCTCCTTATTTCCAGTGAAAATAATCCTAATTTACTCAACCTCTCCTCATAGCTAGCGCTCTCCATAACAGGCAACATCCTGGTGAACCCCCTCTGCACTCTCTCCAAACGTATCCACATCCTTTTGGAAATCTGGCGACCGGAATTGTACGCAGTATTCCAAATGCGCCAAACCAAAATCTTTTCCTCAATGGGTCCGATGATGGAACGTGTGTTGTATGCTGCCTTGACCACTCTACTGACATGCATTTGCCACCTTCAGAGAACAATAGACCTTAACACCCAGCTCTCTCTGTACATCAATTTCCCCCAGGACCTTTCCATTTACTGTATAGCTCGCTCTTGAATTGCATCACCTCACATTTGTCTGGGTTGAACTCCATCTGTCATTTCTCTTCCCAACTCTCCGGTCTATATTCTGCTGAAGCGTCTGACAGTCCCCTTCACTATCTGATTTTCCATCAATCTGAATGTCATCTGCAAACTTGCTAATGAGGCACTCGATACCTTCACCTTTCAACCTCCTGTGCTCCAGTGAAAAAAGTCCCAGCCTACCCACCAATAGGTGCGAATTCTGTCGAGTCAGCCTGACATTTTTGATAGAAAAGCTATGCATTTAAATTACGTTCTTGAGAAAGTTACTGAAAACAGGTTCTGGAATTAACATACCAAAGAACAGAACTCCATTCTAAAAGATGGAAGATTTAATCTAAATTGTTTAATGTATCACATCTCCATGAACTGGACTCCGTTGGCTATAAATAGTCTAATCATGACCTTATTCTCCACAACCACCTGAAGCAGCAGCAGCACTTCAGAGCGCCAGAGATCCGGGTTCAATTCCCACCTCAGGCAACTGTCAGTGTGGAGTTTGCACATTCTCCCCGTGTCTGCGTGGGTTTCCTCCCACAGTCCAAAGATGTGCAGGTTAGGTGAAGTGGCCACGCTAATTTGCCTGTCGTGTTAGGTGAAGGGGTAAATGTTGGGGAATGGGTCTGGGTGGGTAGCTCTTCGAAGGGTCAGTTTGGACTGAAGGGCCTGTTTCCACACTGTAAGTAATAAAATCTAAAATAAATCTAATCACTCCGAAAGCTAGGGCTTCCAAACAAACCACGTTATGGCAGCAGCGGGAGGTGTGGATTATATTCACTAAAACAGCTAAGCAGTTAGATAACACGTTCGAGTGGAAAGTGTGTATAACATAATCTCACAACTCCTATCCTCAATGCTATGACCAATGAAGGAAAGCAAACCAAACGCCGCCTTCACTACTCTATCCACCTGAGACTCTAGCACTCCAAGGTCTCTTTATTCTGCAACACTCCCCTTAACTGTGTCAGTCGTGCCTGGATTGTTTGACCAAAATACAAACCTCTGATTTCTCTAAATTAAACTCCAACTGACACTCCTCGGCTCATCAGCCGATCCCATAAATTCTAATTTAGAGTGAACTCTTTCCTCTCTTATTCCCTGGAAACCGAAAATCTCCATCCCACACTAACTCCCTCCATTTTCACTTTGCTTATAGCGGAAGAATGTAACTGAGAAACATATCAGCCATGATTGAATGGAATGAGCAGACCTGCTGGTCTAATTTCTGCTCCTCTGTCTTGTGGTCTCTTGCTGTCCTGGACACCGAGAGAGAGAATTGGGACCAGCATTGAACCGATCATGACTGGATATGGATCTACCTGCATCTCGGTGGATGGGCTGGGACTTTCACTGGAGCAGAGGAGGAGGAGATGTGACCTTATCAAGGTTTATAAAATCATGAGGAGAGAGATGAGGTGAACGACGGGTGTCCTTCCCCTTGGGTTGGGGCTTCAAGACTAGGGAGCAAATTTTGATGGTGACAGGAGAAAGAAATTTTAAAAAGACTTGAAGGGCACAATTTTTTTTATAGAGTGGTTCACGTGTGGACTAAATGTCTAGAGGAAGTGGTGGATGCAGATACAGTAACGATGTTTAAAAGACATTTGGATAAGTTCATGAATAGGAAAGGTTTGGAGGGATATGAGCCAAAACACTGGCAGGTGGGACTGGTTTAGTTTGAGAACATAGTCAGCATGGACTAGTTGGACTGAAGGGTCTGTTTCTGTAACTTGGTTCTATACTAGTCTTTAAACCATTTTCTTGCCTTCCCCATAAACATTCACGTAAAAATCAGATGAACTCAGCCTTGAATATATTCAATGACCCCCTAACTGCAAGAAGACATCCCTACTTCTGAACTCAATTCCTCTTGCGAATACATCACTTGCCTTGCTCATTGCCTGCTGCACCTGGCACAGAAGGACACTGATGCCCCTCTGAACATCCACGCATCATTCCTGATGAAGGGCTCGTGCCCCAAACTTCGACTGTCCTACTGCTCAGATGCCGCTTGACCTACTGTGCTTTGTCAATTGTGGTCTTCTCTACATCGGGGAAACCGAGCGTAAACTTGGGGAACGGTTTGCTGAGCATCACAGCCGGGTCTGCAGAAGCTGAGCGGACTTCCCAGTCTCCACCCATTTTAATGCCTCTTCCCACTCCCCTTCTGACATGACTATCTTTGGCTTCCTCCATTACCACAACAAACCAAACCACAAATTGGAGGAACAAAACCTCATCTTGTCTGAGCAGTCAACAGCCCGGAGGACTCAACACAGTTCTCCAATTTCAAATAATCTCCCATCCCATCCCCCAACTCACTTCCCTGCCCCTTCCACTCTTCCCTGCCAACTCGATTCCTTCCTCCCATTCACCAACTAGGTCGTACCAGGTTATGACGATAAGGCAGGAACAGGATACTGATTGAGGATGATCAGCCATTATCACAATGAATGGTGGTGCTGGCTCGAAGGGCAGAACAGCCTACTCATGCACCTAATGTCTATTGTACCCTCTACCTGTCTCCACCTATCCCCCCACTTCAATACCCTGCCCCCAGCACACCCTTGTTCCATAGCTCTCCCTATACCAACCCCCAGTCCTGAACAAGGGTTACACCAGATACCTCGACTTCTCCACCTCCTGATACTGCCTGGCTTGCTCTTCCAGTCTCCTGTCTGTCTATTTTGCCAATTGAGACACAGGCCTGGACTAACTTTTCCAGAGTCTGTCCCCTCGCTGGATTCACTCCCATTCCTTTCAGTTGCTCCAAGTCAACACTTGAACCCCAGAATGAAACGTAAATGGAAAAGGGGGTGAGAAAAGAGAGTGCTGTACTCACATGTTGGACGGAGGAAAGAAGTTGCAGTCTGAGGTGAAGCTCAATCTTCATTCAGAGAGAGGAGGAGCAGGACCTTAAGAAGCTCATGGTCCAACTTCCACATTCACCAATAGGGGAGCTCCGAATGGCAGAAGGACAAGTCTCCCCCTGGTCCTCCAGTGCTCCTTATTCGTCCATCAAAAGTAGGTTTCGCAACTTTTCTGCCGACAGCGAGGAACATGCCCAATGTTTTGGTGACATTGGCAAACACGTGCCCTGCTTGTTGACACTGAGGAGTGTACACAACGTGCTGTGTAGCAATGCTGATGGTATTGACAGATTTTAAGTTTCCAAATACCTATCGGAGAATAAAAAGGGCAGAGCCATAATTCCCCCCCAATGTGGCTCGATATTTGGCAATGTTTTTAAGCCTTTTCCTTAATGTTGGGGTGAGACTCACAACTAGAGGGAATAGGTTTAGGGTGAGGCCACAAAGATATAAAAGGTTCCTGAAGGGGCAACGTTTCCATGTGGAGGGTGGTGCAGGTATGGAATGAGCTGCCAGAGGAAGTGGAGGAGGCTGGTATAATTACAGCCTTTAAAAGGTATCTGGATGGGTATATGAATAGGAAGGGTTTAGAGGGATATAGCGCTGGCAAAGGGGACTAGATTAATTCAGGATATCTGGATTTTCCTAACGGCCGCCCTCCCGCCGCTTCCTCGCTCGAGCGACTTCTCCTCCCAACCGCCTTCACCCCCGCGTGACGTCTGCACGTGGGAGATGGGCGGGGCCGGGGAGGAGATGGGCGGGGCCGGGGGCGGGGATGGGCGGGGCCGGGGGCGGGGATGGGCGGGGCCGGAGGAGGGGATGGGCGGGGCCGGAGGAGGGGATGGGCGGGGCCGGGGAGCCTCACCGTCACCAAGTCACAGCCACCTCGCGCTACAACTGTTCATTCACAAAAACAAACTCTCCTGTCTCACTCTGCAGCTGCGGGGGGCGGGGACACTGCCACGTTTCGAGGAGCCCTGTCTACATTGGGAAAGCTCACGGCTCAATTTAAACAGATATTCCGACATCTAACGGAACGGCGTCATATCTAAAGGGGGAAATCTGCATTTTAAAGGGACGTGGACATTTTAACGGGTATTTCTGCAAATAAAGAGGTTTAAATGGACAAGATTATATTTCAAGGGGATGTGAGCACATTCAAAGGGATATCTTCATATGTAAAGTGACGCAGTTATATCTAAATGAATCTACATTTCAAAGAGACATTGCCCTATTTATAAGTAGAGACAATAGGTGTGAATTCTGTCTGTGTCCCAATGTTGAGTCTTAGAAAAGCTCTGCATTTAAATTACATTCTTGAGAAGGTAATTTATAGATTAGGGTGTAGAGGTTAGGGAGAATTGGCCGTGCTAAGTTACCCCTAGTGACCAGGGATGTACAGGTTAGGGTGGCTTGGCCATGGGAAATACGGAGTCAGGGGTTGGGTTATGGGTGGGATACTGTTCAGAGGGCCAGAGTGAAATAGATGGGCTGAATGGCCCGCTTCCACCTTGTCGGAATTCGATGACCCTCCCCACAAAGGAGCATTTTATCTGCATCTATCCTGTCAAGCCCCTTTCAGAAATCTACTGGTTTCAATAAAGGTATACAGCACAGAAACAGACACTTCGGTCCAATTTGTCCATGTTGACCAGGATTCCCAATCTAAACCAGTCCCACTTGCCTGCATTTGGCCCATATCCCTCTAAACCTTTCTACTCATGTATCCATCTGAATGCTGTTTCAATGTTGTCACTGTACCTGCATCTACCACATCCTCAGCAAGTTCATTCCACATGCAAATCACCCTCTTTCAAAATGTTGCCCCTCCGGTTCCTTTTAAATCTCTCTCCTTATATTTAAATAAAAATGCCCCCCCCTAGTTTTGAGTTCCCCAGCGCTGGATTGTTCTCTGTTCTAAACTTAGTGCAGGAGGCTGAAAGAAATGAGCAGCTTTAAAACAAAAACCTCTTGGAGCTGAAAGCTTTCAATGAGAGTCTGAGCCCGGCAGTAAGTTCAGGTAACCTTTATTGCAACCCAACTTTGTTACAGCTTCAGATCCCCCCAGCAAAAAGGCAGAGAAACAGCAGTTGCTTTTTGAACAGCTCAAGGTCAAAACGAAGGTTGCACACACCACACCTCCCCTCCTCCTCACCCCCCCCCCCCCCACACACACCTCCCCTCCTCCTCACCCGCTCCCCCCACACACCACAACTCCCCACCTCCTCACCCCCCCCCCCCCCCCACCACACCTCCCCTCCCCCTCACCACCCCCACCCTGTCTTTACTATTGGGTAAAAACAATGACTGCAGATGCTGGAAACCAGATTCGGGATTAGTGGTGCTGGAAGAGCACAGCAGTTCAGGCAGCATCCAAGTAGCTTCGAAATCAACGTTTCGGGCAAAAGCCCTTCATCAGGAATAAAGGGAGAGAGCCTGAAGCGTGGAGAGACTAGTGAGAGGAGGGTGGGGGAGTGGAGAAAGTAGCAGAGAGTACAATAGGCGAGTGGGGGAGGGGATGAAGGTGATAGGTCAAGGTGGAGGGTGGAGTGGATAGGTGGAAAAGAAAATAGAAAGTTAGGACAAGTCAGGGGGACAGTGCTGAGCTGGAAGTTTGGAACTAGGGTGAGGTGGGGGAAGAGGAAAATGAAGAAACTGTTGAAGTCCACATCGATGCCTTGGGGTTGAAGTGTTCCGAGGCAGAAGATGAGGCGTTCTTCCTCCAGGCGTCTGGTGGTGAGGGAGCGGCGGTTGAAATGTTGGGCCATAGGACGGTGTGGTTGATTGGTGCGGGTGTCCCGGAGATGTTCCCTAAAGTGCTCTGGTAGGAGGCATCCAGTCTCCCCAATGTAGAGGAGACCGCATCGGGAGCAACGGATACAATAAAATGATATTGGTGGATGTGCAGGTGAAACTTTGATGGATGTGGAGGGCTCCTTTCGGGCCTTGGATGGAGGTGAGGGAGGAGGTGCGGGCACACGTTTTGCAATTCCTACGGTGGCAGGGGAAGGTGCCAGGATGGGAGGGTGGGTTGTGGGGGGGCGTGGACCTAACCAAGTAGATACGGAAGGCGGAAAAGGGGTGGGGAGGGAAATATATCCCTGGTGGTGGGGTCTTCTTGGAGGTGGCGGAAATGTCAGCAGACGATTTGGTTTATGCAAAGGTTGGTAGGGTGGAAGGCGAGCACCAGGGGCGTTCTGTCCTTGTTACGGTTGGAGGGGTGGGGTCTGAGGGCAGGAGTGCGGGATCTGGACGAGATGCGTTGGAGGGCACCTTTAACCACGTGGGAAGGGAAATTGCAGTCTCTAAAGAAGGGGGGCATCTGGTGTGTTCTGTGGTGGAACTGGTCCTCCTGGGAGCAGATCTGGCGGAGGCAGAGGAATTGGGAATACGGGATGACATTTTTGCAAGAGGTAGGGTGGGAAGAGGTGTAATCCAGGTAGCTGTGGGAGTCGGTGGGTTTGTAGAAAATGTCGGTGTCAAGTCGGTCATCATTAATGGAGATGGAGAGGTCGAGGAAGGGGAGGGAGGTGTCAGAGATGGTCCAGTTAACTTTAAGGTCAGGGTGGAATGTGTTGGTGAAGTTGCTGAATTGCTCAACCTCCTCGCGGGAGCACGAGGTGGCGCCAATGCAGTCATCAATGTAGCGGAAGAAGAGGTGGGGAGTGGTGCCGGTGTAATTACAGAAGATCAACTGTTCTACATAGCTAACAAAGAGACAGGCATAGCTGGGGCCCATACGTGTGCCCATGGGCTACCCCTTTGGTCTGGAGGAAGTGGGAGGATTCGAAGGAGAAATTGTTAAGGGTGAGGACCAGTTCGGCCAAACGAATGAGAGTGTCGGTGGAAGGGTACTGTTGGGGACGTCTGGAGAGGAAAAAACAGAGGGCTTGGAGGCCCTGGACATGGCGGATGGAGGTGTAGAGGGATTGGATATCCATGGTGAAGATAAGGCGTTGGGGGCCGGGGAATCGGAAGTCTTGGAGGAGGTGGAGGGCGTGGTGGTGTCTCGAACAGATGTGGGGAGTTCCTGGACTCGGGGGATAGGACAGTGTTGAGGTAGGTAGAGATGAGTTCAGTGGGGCAGGAGCATGCTGAGACAATGGGTCAGCCAGGGTGGCCAGGCTTGTGGATCTTGGGAAGGAGGTTGAACCAGGCAGTGCGGGGTTCCCGGACTATGAGGTTGGAAGCTGTGGTTGGGAGATCTCCTGAGGTGATGGGGTTCTGTATGGTCTGGGAGATGATGGGTTGGTGATGGGTGGTTGGGTCATGGTCGAGGGGGCAGTAGGAAAAGGTGTCTTCGAGTTGGCGTTTGGCTTCAGCGGTGTAGAGGTCAGTGCGCCAGACTCCCACTGCGCCCCCTTTATCCGCTGGCTTGATGGTGAGGTCGGGATTGGAGCAGAGGGATTGGAGGGCTGCGCGTTGTGAGGGTGAGAGGTTGGAGTGGGGGAGGGGGGGGGGGGTAGACAGGTTGAGGCAGTTAATGTCCCGGCGGCAGTTGGAAATGAAGAGGTCGAGGGCAGGTAATAGGCCAGCGCGGGGTGTCCAGGTGGATGCAGTGTGTTGGAGGTGGGCGAAGGGGTCCTCGGAAGGTGGGCGGGAGTCCAGATTGTGAAAGTAAGCTCGGAGGCGGAGGAAGTGTTCGACATCACGGCGTGTATTAAATTCATTGATGCGTGGACGGAGGGGGATGAAGATGAGTCCTTTGCTGAGGACTAATCGTTCGTCCTCAGGTGAGGGGCAGGTCTGGGGGGATGGTGAAAACGCAGCATGGCTGGGAGCTGGGATCTGGTGTGGGTGTGGAGCTGGGAGTGGGGGCGGAGCCGCTAACTGGAGTGGGTGTGATGGTGGGGGGGAATGGGGGGTGGAGTCATGAGCTGGGGTGGTGTTCCCCTCAGGGTTCTGTAGGCCAGGAATGGGGACAGTGGCATCTGTGGGGGGCATGTCAGCAGAATGCAGGTGAGTGGCGTTGGTGGGGGCGGAAGTGGGGGTGACCACAGCAGGAGAGGTGGCGGAAGTCACTGAGCGTGTGACATCAGCGATGATGTGAGGGGCAGAAATGATGTCACATGTGATGCACGAGGAATTGTGAGGGGCGGAAGTGGCTGTGGGAGTAGACATGATGGGGGCGGAAGTGACATCAATCAGCATGGGGGCGGCAGCTGCACCAGCCGCATGGCTAATGGCGTCCGAGCAATTTCAGAGGCCGGGAGAATCTTCTGGAATGTTTGAGGAGCGCTGGTTATGGAGGTGGGTGGATAAAAGTTTGTTGTACTTACAGTTTTTGATGTTTAAGATGGAGTTGAAATACTGTTTGTTGAGAGTATGAATTCTCCTGAGGATGTAGTACAGAGGGGGTCCTTTGTAATTCTGAGAGAGTGTGGCCCTCAGCTGAGGCAGGGCTGACTGGAGAGAGGTTAGGTGACGGCGCATTGCTGCAAGCGTGGAGCGGAGGATCTTGAAGGAGAACCGTTCCTGGTGTTTTTTGAATCTGTAGTCTGTACTGTTTGTCCTGTTCGGATCCGAACTGTGCTGGTTTAAAAGTGGTCCGGAGTCTGTGTAGGATGAGTTGGTTACGGAGGCAGGCACTGAGGAAGCGAATGGGGCTGTGGTAGCGAGTCTGTTTCAGGACATGGTTGAAGAGCATCAGGGCAGAGGAAATGACCTGGGCGGCACCGTGGGCGGCACCGTGGCAGTGGGCGGCACGGTGGCACAGTGGTTAGCACTGCTGCCTCACAGCGCCAGAGACCCGGGTTCAATTCCCGCCTCAGGCGACTGACTGTGTGGAGTTTGCACGTTCTCCCCGTGTCTGCGTGGGTTTCCTCCGGGTGCTCCGGTTTCCTCCCACAGTCCAAAAGATGTGCAGGTCAGGTGAATTGGCCATGCTAAATTGCCTGTAGTGTTAGGTAAGGGGTAAATGTAGGGGTATGGGTGGGTTACGCTGCGGCGGGGCGGTGTGGACTCGTTGGGCCGAAGGGCCTGTTTCCACACTGTAAAGTTATCTAAAAAACCTGGGAGTTGCAGTCGGAGAGGGACTCCCTGAGATTCTTGTAGACAGAGGAGGAAAACTTCTTCAAGGCAGGCATCCTTGCAAGAGGATTCGCAGTAGGGTTAAAATCAACAAGGTAAAAACAAGGACTGCAGATGCTGGAGACCAGATTCTAGAATCACACAACTCCAGGTTGGAGTCCAACAGGCTTCTTTGGAAGCAGTAACTTTTGGAGTGCTGCCTCATCATCAGGTGGTTGTGGAGGATAAGATCCTGAGACACAATTTAGAGCAAAACATTCCAGCGTCCTGCCACTGAAATGGTATATTCAACAAACCTGGATTGTTAAGTCTTCCACCTTTTCAAATAGGTTGCAGGTCTCATTACAATGTGAATCCCAGAACTTCTTGTTGTCACCTTCTCGAGATAATAAGGTTTGATAGCAAAAGCTCACATCTCAGCTCAGACAATGCATTAAAGGTGTGAGGTCAGAGTCTGCCTGCATCCCAATCTTGAGTCAGACTGGTTCTGTTTCCAAAGTCAAAGTTACAAGCTATTACATGTATTGACTGCCTGCACACACCACACCTCCCCTGTCCCACCGCCCCCCCCTCACTGTCTTCACTATTAGCCAGCACCAAGTTGTCCCTTTGTAATTGGATCCTTGGTACATCCGTAACCCGGAGGAAGTATTGCCTCACTCAGCAATTTTAACCCGTACCCCGTCTCCAAGTAAGTGTCTCCCTGCTCATTTGTCAGGAAGGGGCAATGTAGAGTCAACCAGACTGCTGTGGGTCTGGAGTCAGGTGTAAGCCAGACCGGGTAAAGGATGCAGCTGGAACGGCTGAGTGAATCCTTTCCCACAATGGCGGTTCCCTTCCCTAACAAGGGACAGTGGGAAATCAGATGGGGGCTTTCTCCCCCCACCGACCTCCCCCTCCCTGAAACGGTCTCACCGTTAGATTCCGAACTCCACATTTCTGACCGAATACCAATTCTGACATCTGTCGGGGCGGGATTTGAACCCGGGAGTCCCCGGAAACAGGTCGACAGTCCAACTGATATGGTCACTCGGCCGTCACTCCTTCAATGCCCCTGCGATGGCACTGAACTCGCTGGTGCTTCCACAGGTGGGAGGAGTAGGTGAAGCCCTTCCCGCACTGAGAGCAGGTGAATGGTCTCTCCCCCGTGTGGATCCGCTGGTGTCTCAGCAGGGAGGAGACCTGGGTAAAGGCCTTCCCACACTCGGGGCAGCTGAAGGGTCTCTCCCCCGTGTGGATACGCTGGTGGGTCAGCAGGTTGGAGGAACTGCTGAAGGCCTTCCCGCACTTGGGGCAGCTGAACGGCCTCTCCCCCGTGTGGATACGCTGGTGGGTCAGCAGGTGGGAGGAACTGCTGAAGGCCTTCCCACACTCGGGGCAGCTGAAGGGTCTCTCCCCCGTGTGGACGCGTCGGTGGATCAGCAGGTTGGAGGAACTGATGAAGCCCTTCCCGCACTGAGAGCAGGTGAACGGCCTCTCCCCGGTGTGGACCCACTGGTGGGTCAGCAGGGAGGAGACCTGGGTAAAGGCCTTCCCACACTCGGGGCAGCTGAAGGGTCTCTCCCCCGTGTGGATACGCTGGTGGGTCAGCATGTGGGAGGAACTGCTGAAGGCCTTCCCGCACTTGGGGCAGCTGAAGGGTCTCTCCCCCGTGTGGATACGCTGGTGGGTCAGCAGGGTGGAGGAACTGCTGAAGGCCTTCCCGCACTCGGGGCAGCTGAAGGGTCTCTCCCCCGTGTGGACTCGCTAGTGGATCAGCAGGTGGGAGGTATACCTGAAGCCCTTCCCGCACTGAGAGCAGGTGAATGGCCTCTCTCCCGTGTGGATCCGCTGGTGGGCCTGCAGGTTAGAGGAATGTCTGAAGGCCTTTCCGCAGTCGGTGCAGGGGAATGGCCTCTCCCCGGTGTAACTGCGCCGATGAGTCTCCAGGGCAGACGGGAAACGGAAGCCTTTCCCACAGTCACCACACTTCCACGGTTCCTCCACAGGGCGGGATTCCTCTGCTTTCTCCATGGCCACAGCTTCAGCTGCACACAAACACGTGTAGAGCCCCTCCCTGCCGTGAAGTCCCCTTCTCAGGCCGTATAACTGTTTCGGACTCCACACACAGTTCGCTGCAACAGTGGGGTCTCTCGTCCAGTCCCACTGATGCTGAAAACGTCCTCAAACAGGAACCAAAAAGTGTAGATCCCTCTCACAGAAATCACAGTCAAAAATCGTTGCGGTCCCGATGGATTCAGAGACTGTCAGACAATGACATCAAAGTGAGGACTGCAGACACTGGAGAGTCAGACAAAAAATGTGGCGCTGGAAAAGCACAGCAGGTCAGGCAGCATCCGAGGAACAGGAGAGTCAATGTTTCGGGAATAAGCCCTTCATCCGTTGATTTTGAAACTTCAAGTCGTCAGATTTTCATATACTCTGCAAAAAGAGATTACAAAAGTCATCACTATCAGTACAGGGTAGAAATTCAGAACAAGCAATTCTACTTTCTGTGGAATATTCTTTTGTTGTTCCACAAAATTGAAAGCACCATCCCACTCTCCCTTCCCCTCTGTTCTCACTCCACTCTAACTAATTCTCCTGAAGGTGCTGATTCAGGATCTTACAGGGGCAGAAAAAGCAAAAACATCAAGACTGACATCTCTCTGAATTTTGGATACCTCCACCTGAAAGTTAATATCTTTCACAACACTGGGATCCTGCTGAGAGTGAGCAGGTCTGATTTTGGGAAGCATAAAAAAAGTGTCAATTCAGGGTGAACCTGCAATGCAGCTTCTTGAGGAAGGACCAGAGACAAAATGGTTAATGACCCCGGGAAGGTGGGAGCAAAATGAGACATCAAGCCATTAACACCGACACACTTCAGTCAAACCCTTCTGCTCCCAGTCAGGGCAAAACATGCTCTGAAAGTCCAGCCTTCACAACCATACTTCTGCTTTCACTGAAGACAATTAGAGTCACACAGCACGAAAACAGACCCTTTGGTCCAACCTGCCCAGATATCCTAAATTAATCTAGTCATGTTTGCCATCACTTGGCCCCTATATGGGCTGGGTGCTGACAGCTGGGACTAAATTGGGTTGGCTCTTTTGTCAGCAAGGACGGAGTTGGACCGAAGGGTCTGTTTCTGTGCTGTACATCTCTATGACTCCAGTCACATTTGCCATCACTTGGCCCTGACCCATCATATTCATATGCCCATCCAAGAGCCTTTTAACTTGTCATCGTACCAGCACCCACCACTTCCTCTGGCAGCTCACTCCATCGCTCAAGTGACTCCATGTTGAAAGCGTCTGGTCTGGTGCACCAGATGACACCAGGATAATCTCAGATCATTTTCAGATCGCATCGATACTCAGTCAGTGACTTTCCCGATCAGGATGTTGTACGTGATCAAACAGGTCAGTGGGTAGGCGATCCCCCACCTCTTAGTTCAAGTATCTCTACGAGAACTCCCTTGCTGGAGGGTCCCTTGGAGACACTTCAACTGGACTTCATTGAGTTGGAGAAATGAGTTGAGTTGCTATAAATATGTTTTGCTTATTGTTGATGTCTTTTCGAAGTGGATTGAAGCCTACCCTCCTCCTAACGCTACTGCTGAGAGTGTGGTGAAGAGTTTGTTTAAGGAAATAATTCCCCGCTTCAGTATACCTGCGTGCATTAGCTCAGACAATGGACCACACTTTGTGGGTAATATTAACGGAGAACTCTGTTCCCAGCTTTGTATTTGTCGGCAACTGCATGGTATTTATCATCCTCAGGTGACCGGCCTTGTTGAATGTTTTAACCAGACATAAGACTAAACTTGCCAAATTAATGGCAGAGTCTGGCCCCTCCTGGTTATGCTAATCCCTGTGGCCTTATTCCAGATGTGATCCATGTCTGCGGGCAAGACACGACTGTCTCCAGCTGAGAGTCTCTCTGGTCACCCCCTCCGTACCCCTTGGAACGATTTGGCTCCCTTCTCAGTCCACGTCCACCACATGACCGAAGCAATGATTGGTTATGTTCTTGCTCTATCTAATGTTATGTGTGCCGTTCACTCCCAGGAGCGTGTGACCTACAGCGATGTTCCCTCCCTTTCAGCCTCGTCACAGGTAGACCTTGGTTTGTTGGTGCTCGTTGAGAACTGGACTGGCAAAGGTCTTCAACCTCGTTGAAATGGCCCCTTGCAGGTTTTACTTCCCACCCCTACAACGGTCACAGTCGCTGGGCGCTCAGCTTGGGTCCAACTGCACCATTGTAAATTGATTGACCGCACCAATCAAAAGGTGTAGAAGAGGAGGAGAGAATCCTGAAATCTGAACAAAAGGAGTGGACCCTGTCCAGTTGGGTTTTTGAATCCTGCTGTTGTTCTAATGTTAATCTTATTACAGATACTTGAACTAAGAGAAGGGACATGTGGGGGATCGCTTATCTCCTCCCTTTCTGATTACGTACAACATCCTGATGGGGAAAGGCTCTAAGTATGGATGGGACCGGGAATGATCAGAGGTTATCACCACCCATACTGAGGAGATGTCGTCCAGTGCACCGGACCAGACCCCTTTGACGTGTGGAACGTGATGAAGATTGATTATTGTAATGGACTCTTCCATCAGAAAGACCAGATGGTCCATCTGGACAGTAGAAATCAGGGGGAGTTACCATGGCGTTACCGAACCTGTCTTTTTGATTTTATCTGCAGACGCAA
This sequence comes from Chiloscyllium punctatum, assembly GCF_047496795.1. NCBI lineage: Eukaryota > Metazoa > Chordata > Chondrichthyes > Orectolobiformes > Hemiscylliidae > Chiloscyllium > Chiloscyllium punctatum. The sequence continues at coordinate 69,673,287 of NC_092754.1, forward strand.
GCCTAGTGAGGATAAAAATGATCAACCCCATCATTATGGTAAATATTTTAAGGACGCCCAGGAACACCATCCCTTTTTGTAGGACGGGCCGACTCGAGAAAAGGGAAGCCTGATAGGGGAAACTCCTCAATCCACAAGGAACTTATTTATACAGGCCCACAGAACGCTCTACACCCCAGAGGCAGTAGTATGTTACTCCTCTCTATCGGGAGATGACTTACTTGCCCCGTCCCCAGTCCCCGATTCCATTCTATTTGTCAGATTTCCTACTGCCGACCCTGCGAAGAGGAATATCACTTTCCAATACCTCCGGTCTGTGTATACAAACAGCTGGTGTAACATTGCCTGAGGTACAGCAGGCCTTATGTGGCACATGGACCTGGAACGGAACCCTTCCCTTGTGCATTTATAGGCCTTTTCTCTTTTCAGAACCTGATACTGTCACCAAGACCATGTACAATAGAGCTAAGGGAGAGCCCAATGGGAACAGCATTCTGAGGACCATTGTCTCCCATACACTGCGAGTGCTCAAGTCACTTGACCCATTTTGTACAGTGCTAAAGCGACTCCTCTTGCAAAACGTTGACCCTCTACTCCTGTAGATCTGACCAGACCCCCTGCTGTAACATTTCAGTAACCTATTTTGACAAACTCTCCCTAATATACACCAAACCAGACTATTATTTCTTCAGCTAAGGTAAAGCTACCAATTTCCTTGTCCTGGATGGCAAAGATGTCTCTCATAAGGTCACCATCGGAGCCCTTGTTCCCACAACAGTACCTTGTCCTGGCCAGTGGACAAGTCGATGGAACCTCCATCTGAGGAGGATGCAGCGATCGGTCTCAGCCAACCTTGCTCCAACTGGAAGGATCCCAAGGGACTGGGTGACAATAGAGGACACGCGACAGGCTGGGGAATCCAGAGTACCCTGAGGTTGGAAGGATCGGCAGGGTTGACAAGTCAACAGAACTGCAATTCCCTCTTTTGTGGCCTGACCATTTGAGGAAATAAGAGTAAAGAGGCTCTGGAACAGAGTAAACTGGGATTATCAGACCTGTGTCTTTACTCTATGCAGAATCGGTATGCCTTAGACTATATACTCGCCCGGGAGGGTGAGGTCTGCACCATTGTCCAAGATAAATGCACTATGGGCATTCCCGATCTCACTGGCAATATTACTAAGATTCAAGAAGAGATCCAGGTATTCCGTGACAGAATGACTGAAGGGACCAGTTGGGGAAACTGCAGATCGGGCCGATGGTACAATTGGCTCATCGGTTTAGCTATGTCTGTTTGTCGGTATTGGTATTGTTAGCTATTTAATTGCTAGGCTTATGAGGTCCCTTAGTGATATAGATTTGCCCCAGAAGATGTTCCTTTCGCGATCTGATGGCTCACCCACATGTGTCGATGGCGATGATAAATATGACCAGATGAGCTGTGAAGATGGTGGTGCCTCTCTACAGGATGTTGACGGCTGGACCACCTTGAAGGGCATTCGTTTGGACTAGCCTTCTCTTTCAGTGATCGCGGTGCAATCAAAGGGAGGAATGAGGGTGTGGGCATCTGGGTGATAAAGTCAAGAGCCTTAAAACTTGTCTTTAAACATTCAGACTAAAATGTAATGCTGAATTATTGCATACATTTACTGCACTAGAAAATAAACAGGCAGGAAGGCTCAGAATGAGGAGAGAACTTAAAGATAGGGACACCTGGGCTCACCAAGTGATAACAGGATGCTGTAAGGCAATGAAGAACGTTTGCCTCAGCATCGGTGAATCTGTGTGAACAGGACACCAAGTGATAACATTCACAGCCGTTCCCTTGTGAGACCATTTTAGTGCTGAGACTGTTGAATCCTGTAGAAAATTAACTCTTAGTGCTTATCTGCAATGGATTGAAATGAATTGCATTTTGGGGCTTTATGATGATATTGAGTATCCATTACTGGTTATTAAATACAAACTCTGTAAAAGGAAATATTGATAAAGCTTTACCTTACTTGCTGCAGGCGAGGCTCCAGCGGAGGAAACAGGCCGCGGGCACACTTCCGGCTTCCGGATGGCCACGCCCACTGGTCCAAGTTCTAGTCCCGCCCCCTTCTCCGCCCAGGGGACACGTCGACCCCGCCCCTTCCGAACGCAGCTCGTAAACCCCGCCCCTTCCAGGATTGACTCGTAAACCCCGCCCCTTCGGAACAAAGGAGAGTCAGTCGAAAAACGTGGCGCTGGAATAACACAGGGGAGTCAGGCAGCATCCGAGGAGCAGGAGAGTCAATGGTTCAGGAATAAGCCCTTCATCCGTTGATTTTGAAACTTCAGTCTCCAGATTTTCATATACTCTGCAAAAAGAGATTACAAAAGTCATCACTATCAGTGCAGGGTAGAAATTCAGAACAAGCAATTCTACTTTCTGTGGAATATTCTTTTGTTGTTCCACAAAATTGAAAGCACAATCCCACTCTCCCTTCCCCTCTGTTCTCACTCCGCTCAAACTAATTCCCCTGAAGGTGCTGATTCAGGATCTTACAGGGGCAGAAAAAGCAAAAACATCAAGACTGACATCTCTCTGAATTTTGGATACCTCCACCTGAAAGTTAATATCTTTCACAACACTGGGATACTGCTGAGAGTGAGCAGGTCTGATTTTGGGAAGCAAAAAAAAAGTGTCAATTCAGGGTGAACCTGCAATGCAGCTTCTTGAAGAACAACCAGACACAAAATGGTTAATGACCCCGGGAAAGTGGGAGCAAAATGAGACATCAAGGCATTAACACCGACACACTTCAGTCAAACTCTTCTGCTCCCAGTCAAGGCAAAACATGCTCTGAAAGTCCAGCCTTCACAACCACACTTCTGCTTTCACTGAAGACAATTTGAGTCACACAGCACGGAAACAGACCCTTTGGTCCAACCTGCCCAGATATCCTAAATTAATCTAGTCAGATTTGCCATCACTTGGCCCCTATATGGGCCGGGAGCTGACAGCTGGGACTAAATTGGGTTGGATCTCTTGTCAGCAAGGACGAGTTGGACCAAAGGGTCTGTTTCTGTGCTGTACATCTCTATGACTCCAGTCGCATTTACCATCACTTGGCCCCTCTATATCTGAACCCTTTGTATTCATCCGCCCATCCAGATGCCTTTTAACTGTTGGAATTCTACCAGCCCCCACCACTTCCTCTGGCAGCTCATTCCATATACGCATCACCCTCTTCATGATAAAGTTGCCCCCGAGGTCTCTTTTACATTTCCCCACTGCCCTCACACTGAACCTATGACCCTCCAGTTTGGGACTCTCCCATCCCAATGGAAAGACCTTGTCTATTTTCCCTATCCATACCCCTCATGATTTTATAAAAGTCTCAGACTCTGGCGCGATGGGGAAAACAGCTCCACCCCATCCTTCTGTCCCTCCTCACCCGGGTAATTAAGACACATACCTGTGTTTGCAGAGTCTGCTGCCTCCTTGGATTCACTCCAGTTGGCACAAGTGAACAGATTCCCCCCACACACTCCCAGGATGAAGAATTGCTGAGGGAGGGAGTCTCATGCAAACTGACAGGGCCACTTCCGCGTTGTGACGCCTTCAATGGGTCAGGGGTGGGGTAGGGAATGGGAAAAGGGGCGAGGAAGGGGTGGGGCGTGGCCGGCCGGCTGGCTAGCCTGCACCGCCCTGCACAGTTTGCAGGAATTCCTTCCCTTCACAGAATCCCCACAGTGTGGAAGCACGCCACTCGGCCCGACGAGTCCACACTGACCCTCCGAAGGGTAACCCACCCACATCTATTCCTCTTCACCTGTTGCTCTACTCCCTGACTATCACACCTAACCTGCACATCCCTGGGCACTATGGGTAATTTAGCATAGCAACTCCCCCCCTAACCTGGACAAAGGTAAAAATCGCAACACCACGTTATAGTCCAACAGGTTTATTTAGAAGCACTAGCTTTTGGAGCACTGTTCCTTCATCAAGTGGTTGTGGAGAATAAAATAATAAGACACAGAATTTATGGAAAAACATGACAGTGTCCTGCCACTGAAATGATCCATTGAACAAACCTGGATTGTTAAGTCTTTCATCTTTACAAATGGGTTGTAGGTTTCATTAATATGCAAATCCCAGAAATCCCTGGAAAGCACCTTATCAAGCGAACTTAAAGTTTTATGACAAAAAGTGACACTTGAGCTCAGCTCTGAAAATGTGCATTCACTCCCGTGAACGTGTGTGTGTGTGTGTGTGTGTGTGTGTGTGTGTGTATGAGAGATCTTGTATGTGCACATCTTGTATATCTCTCTGTCTATTTGAGAACAGATGCCTTACTTCTGCTGGTGTAAATATTATTGTAAATCATAGCTGGGTTCTCAGAGTTAGATGTAAGGGAGAGAGAATTCCTCAAGTAGGATAGTATAAGAATCCTGGGAGAGCCCCATTTGTGGTTTACTTTCTCATGAACAAACATTAAACACGAGCACCTCGTCATTTCGAATTTGGTTTCCTTTTTCTTGTGAGATCCCCTGCTGTGATTACACTGTGCCTGGGTGGCTGACAGACTGGGAGATGGTGGGTTGGGGCTTGATTGACTGAATGCTTTATTGTTCCAGAAGGTGAGAAAGGGGACAAAGCTTCAGCAGAAATCCAGCAGAGCTGAGCACAGACCGACATCATACTCCTTGGGGACAGGGAGATCAACAGAGGACAGAGAAACCAGGCCCTAAAACCCGAGCTGACATCAGACTACCATGTGATCAGAACTTTGATGAGCAGTGCCAACCCTCTACCTTTACCAAGCTTCCCATTAGACAACACCCTCAATATACAGAATCTAATCCTTGCCATCCTAAAGCCATGTCTCTGTAAGGAGTCTCAGACCATAATTATTCACTTCAATGTGTGCAGTTAATTCATTCACTTTTGTTACAATGCAGCACACATTCAGACTCACCGTTTCAGTTTTTGTGATCTTTAGAATCCAGTTTTGATTGCTGGTACATTTACTCTCCTTGTCCCTTTCTCTGATGTTCATTTCCCACATCACCTCACTGCTCACCGGCCTTGATTTGGATTGGCCATGCTAAATTGCCTATAATGATGACGGATGTGCAGGTTAGGTGGGTTAGCCGTGGGAAATGCAGGGTTACAGTTACATTGTAATAGAAGCAGGAGAAGGCCATTTGGCCCATCCAATCTGTTCTGCCATTCATTAAGATCATGGCTGATCTATTCATCATCTGAGATCCTTCTCCTTGCATTGTCCCAACTACCTTTAATTCCCGTACCATGCAAAAACTCATCCAACTGTGTCTTGAATATACTTAATGAAGCTGCCTCCACTGCTTCCTGGGGCAGAGAATTCCATAGATTCACTAGACTCCAGGAAAAGCAGTTCCTCCTCATCCCTGTCCTAAATTTACTCCTCCTAATCTTGAGCCTGGTTTCATTCACCAGCAGAAATGACTCAATAGGTAGGGCTTCATCCTCACAGTGCAATGAATTCCCACTTTGCACCAAAACCTCGGATTTACTCACTCACTCAGTTGCTGTCTCACAAATGCAAGATTTCATTGTAACTTCATCTGCTCCCATTAAGGGCAAACATCTTTGAAAGCTCCTCTTAAACTCCAACCTTCACAATCACCCTTCTGCTCTCCCCGAAGATGATTAGAGTCATGCAGCACAGAATCAGACCCTTTGTCCATCCACACATCATTCCTGATGAAGTGCTCGGGATCGAAATGTCAACTCTCAAGGTCCTCAGATGTTGCCTGACCTACTGCCTTTTTCTAGCACCACACTTTGACTCTAATCTCCAGCATCTGCAGTTCTCACTTTCTCCACATCCCAAAGTATCACCATTTAAATAATAAACCGTCTTTCTGCTTTTTTTTTCCATAGCAAAGGCTATAAGTTCACATTGAGATACTGCATTTGCCACGTGTTTGTAAATTGTGGTCTTCTCTACTTCGGGGAGACCGAAACTTGGGGAACGGATTGGTGAGCATCACAGCCGGGTCCATAGAGGCTGACCAGACCTCCCAGTCACCATCGATTTTAATTCCCCTTCCCACTCCCTTTCTGACAAGAACATCATAGGCTTCCTCTATTGCCACAACGAACCAAACTGCAAATTGGGGAACAAACCCCATCTTCCGCCCGGGCAGCCTACAGCCTGCAGGACCCAACATCGAGTTCTCCAATTTCAAATAACCTCCCTTTCCATCCCCCGACTCCCTTCTCAGCCCCGTGCCCCTCACTCCCACTCCTTCCTGCCACCAACCTGATTTCTTCCACCCAATGATTAATCAGGCCGGACCCTCTCCCTATCCCTATCTTCACCTATCCCCACTTTAGCCCCAGCCCCCGCCCCCAGCCCCAGTCCTGAAGAAGGGTTACACCAGAAATACCGACTTCTACACCTCTGATGCCTGATTTGCTGTGTCCTTCCAGCCTCCTGCCTGTCTATTTTGCCAATTGAAACACAGACCTCGATCACTTTTCCATAGTCCGTCCCCTCCCTGGGTTCAATCCCTTTCCTTTCAGTTGGTGTAAGTCAACAATTGAACTCCGGAAAGAAGTAGAAATGGCAAAGGGGGCGAGATGAGAGAGTGCCGTACTCACAGATCTGAGACAGAGGAAGGGATTTGCGGTCTGAGTGAAGCTCAATGTTGATTCAGAAAGAGAGGAGCAGGAGGAGCAGCTTCAGAAACTCAAGGTCCAACTTCCGCATTCAGACAATGGGGTGGCTCTGATTGGCAGGAGGACCAGTTTTGTTCTGGTCCTCCACGGTTCCCTATTGGGCCATCAAAGCAAGATCGCGCGACTTTTTTTTGCGGAAAGCAATGAGCATGCCCAGAGTTTTGCTGACACCGGTGGGCATGTGCACTGCGTTGATGACACCGGAAAACATGCGCAGTATGCTCATTGGGGATGGTGGTGTTTCTTGGAGAAAGTGAGGACTTCAGATGCTGGAGACCAGAGTTGAAAATTCTGGCATAAAATTCCTGAAGAAGGGCTTATGCCCGAAACGTCGATTCTCCTGCTCCTCGGATGCTGCCTGGCCTGCTGTGTTTTTCCAGCACCACACTTTTCAATGCTGGTGTTTCTGTCAGATGTTAAGAGTCCAAATGCCAATAGGAAAAAAGGGGTAGAGCCACAATTTGTTTTTCCCTGTGATTCGACATTGTATTACTTTTGCATTCTGTCTGGCCTTTCCCCGAGTCCAGAACTGGAGGGCATGGGTTTAGGGTGAGGGGGGAAAGGTTTCTGAGGGGCAACCTTTTTGCACAGACGCTGGTGCGTGTCAGCCAGAGGGAGTGGTGGAGGCTAGTACAATGATAATATTTAAAATGCATCTGGATGGGGATATAAATAGGACAGATTCAGAGGGATAAGGAGCCAAATACTGGCAAATGGGTCACTAGATTAATTTAGGATATCTGGTCGGCATAGACCAAAGGGTATGTTTCTGTGCTCTGTGATGCTATTTCTAGATAGTTGGAACCAACTTCACAGGACTAGGACTAGGCCATTCACCCCTTACATTCAAGATCAGAGTGGTGTTGGAAATGACAGCAGGTCAGGCAGCATCCAAGGAGCAGGAACATTGACGTTTCATACAAAAGTCTCGAATGCTGCCTGACCGACTGTGCTTTTCCAGCACCACTCTAATCTTGACTCTAATCTCCTGCATCTGCAGTGCTCACTTTCACCCATTCACCCCTTCCAGCCTGTCCTGAGCGGTGGCCTGACTGCGTTTATTTCAGTGAAAGAATCAGATAGATTTCAGCAGCTCTTTTGAAAAACTTGAACGCGCTTTCTGGCTTTAACGATGTTTCTGAAGATATTGTTTTAGGTATTCTCAATTTTGAAGATCAGCCATTTCTCACCCCTCCCGACTCCCAGGTAGAGTCATCACCATCCATTATCTCTCTCTCTCTCTCTCTCTGTCCTTTGAAGGGTTTGATACAGAGGTCAAAGATGGTTCGAGGCTCGAGAAAGGACGGTGTGGTGGGGGCTGGGGAGAAAAGAGACAGACTGGATGGGGGACAGAGAGAGAGAAAATGGACGAGGGAGCAGAGGGTGTGGGTAGAGAGAGACTAGGGGGTACAGAGAGAGAGAGAATGAGTGGGGTTGATAGAGAAATTGGGCGGGGGAGAGAGAGTGGGCGTGGCGGAGAAGTGGGAGATGGCACAGGGCAGGGTGACACTAGGCACACAGACACACAAGATGGTCACTGAGCCATCAGTTGGCCAACTTGACACACAAGATGGTCACTGGATCACAATATGGAGAGAAACAGCAGAGCAGATACAGACACTGCCTGGGGCCACCAGAATGTTAGCACAATGGACTCACAACCCAGGTGATTAGTTTAAGGCGGGTGGGGGAGAGAATATTCATGAGTAATGAATACTGCCCACTGAAGTGTCTGGGTCCAGCCAACACCTCTTATAGAAGTGCCAACAGCATGATACAGACTCAATACCAAATGCTAACAGCCAGGGCTGCAGGAATCCTCCTTCTCAAGGAGAGCAATTAGCGCCCATTACAACAACAATGGATTTCCATGCAGACATTGAAATGGACAACGTCTGCACTGAAACTGACAACGACTGTGTGGAAATTAACAAAGGTTGTGCTGGAACTGACAATGATTGTATCAACTATCAACGATTCTGCAAGGATTACCATAAACAAATCATGTTACAAAGACAATAATCTCATCCCTGACCGATTGTATCAAAAATGTATAAAAGCTTCTTGACGTGTGCTCCGGGTCGAGAGAAGTCTCGCAGCTGACACTGTGCTGTTGGTGTCTTTCTCTCCCTGGAGCCCCGGTATTTCCTTGTGCAATAAACTCTGTCATTGAACCCCAATTCTGACTCCGAGCCTGGTGTATTTCAGGGGAGAGAGAATGGGGCGGGTGGCAGATGGTGGGGGGAGGGGAGAGAGAGAAAATGGATGGTGGGGGCTGGAAGAATGGACATGGGACAGAGTGTGGGGTGAGAGAGAATAGATGGGTGTAGAAGGTGGGGAGACGGACTGGACAGGGCCTGAGGAATGAAACGACAGGGTTACAGAGGGTGGCGTGAGAGAGAATGGACAGGGTGTTTGGAGTATAGAGGGAGAACGGGCAAGAACCTGGGGATGGAGAGAGAATGGACAAGGGGCGCTGTGGTTGGCGGTGGAATGGACAGTGGGAGCTGTGGGTGGTGGGAGGAAAGAACGGGGGTGCTGTGAGTGGTGAGGGAGAATGGATAGGGGGCGCTGGAGTGCCGGCGTAGAAATGGACAGGGAGCGCTGGAGTGGCGGGGGCTAATGGACAGGGGGCGCTGTGTGTGGCCAAGATCAAAAAGGTTGATGACAGTCGACACTTATCAGATGGTTCCCCGAACAGAAAACCTTGCACTGGAGACTCCCAGAAGAGGGGTGTTTCATCTGTATTCCTTCAATTAGTTTTGAAATATTGTTGTGTATCTGAATTGTTCAGGGATACCTGGGACAGAGAGAGATGGCTTTGGTTGTTGGAGGTCAGTCATCTCAGTTCCAGGACGTCTCTGCAGGAATTCATAGGGTCGTGTCTTCTTAGGCTCAACCATCTTCATCAGTGACCTTCCTCCATCATAAGGTCAGAGGTGGAGATATTCACCAATAATTGCACAATGTTTGGCACGATTCACAACTCCTCACAAACTGAAGCAGTTCAGTTTGAAATGCAACAAGATCTTAACAATATCCAATGGGCTCAGGAGTGGCAAGTGACATATATGCCATGCCTGCCAAACAATGACTCATCCCCAAAAGAGATAATCTGACCACTGCCCCGTGATATTCAACAGTGTTACTGTCACTAAACACCCCAATATCAACATTCTTGGGGTTTACAATTGACCAGAAACTCAACTTGACTAATCACAGACACAATGGCAACAAGAGCAGGCAACAGGTCAGGCATACTGTGACTCCCCAAACTCTGTCCATCTTCTACAAATCACAAGTCAGCAGTGTAATGGAATACTCTCCCACCAGCTTGGATGGGTGCAGCTTCAACAGCATCCAAAAAGCTTGATACCATCCAGGACAAAGTCGCCTGCTTGATTGGCACCATCTCCACATACATCCACTCCCTCTGCCCCACTGTTCAGAAGCAGGAATGTGTACGATCTACAAGATGCAACACAGAAATTCTCCAAATATCCTTAGAAAATACCTTCCAAACCAACAACCACTTCCTCTAGAACGACCAGGGCAACAGATACTTGGGAACACAACCTCTTGCAAGTACCCCTCCAATCCACTCACCATCTTGACTTGGAAACACATTGCTGTTCCTTCAATGTTGCTGGGTCTAAATCCTGGAATTCTCTCCCTCAGGACATTGTGGGTCACCGTACAGCGTGTGGACCACAGCAGTTGAAGAAGGCAGGTCACCACCACCTTCTCAAGGGGAACTAAATGCTGGCCAGCCAGCGATGCCCATGTAACACGAATAACTTTTAATAAATGATTGAAACGGAGGGTTGGAACCTGCAAACCAAACAAAAATCAACGTTCAGGTGGAACAGACGTCGGGCTTTGATTCGGTCCTTATTTGAGGGCAGATAAAGAGCGATATACTGACACTGAACTGGAAATAGAGAGTTAAACCCCTGTAGTGATTCACTCAGTCTATCAATTGAAAATCGATTAAAGATTAGCTCTTGACGTGTTCGTCATTCACACATAAAAAAGGACGGTTAAGAAGGCATCTGGGACTCTGGCTTTCATCTCTTTAATGGCTGATATATTACCCACAAGCCCATGCGATCCAGACACCGCTCTATTGGCCGTGAGCAGTGTTCATGGTGCGCATGTGTGAGATCGACATGGGACCCCGCCCCTCGTCGTTCTGATGGACGGGGAGACCAATCTGTGGGAAACCCTCTCGGACCGGAAGGGGCCTGGTTCTCCTGCCAATCAGAACCTCCGCCACTGTCTGAATGCGGAAGGTCGACCATGAGCTTCTGAAGTTGCTGTTGCTCCTCTCTCTCTGAATGAAGATTGAGCTTCAGTCCAGACTGTAACTTCCTTCCTCTGTTTAACATCTGGGAGGACCGCACTCTCTTTTCTCACCCTCTTTCCCATTTCTTTTCTCATCCTTGGGTTCAGCTGTTGGTTTGTAGGAGCTGAGGGGAAAAAGAAAGTCAATCGAGGTGAAGGGACAGACTCTGGAAAAGGTTCGTCTAGATCTGTGCCTGTTAATGTTTGACAGGCTTTGTTTCCTGAGCTTGAGACATTTACTTGTCTGGCAAAAAAAGGATGGTGTCTTGATCCATGTTGGGGATGGAAGTGGATTATGCTGTGGGTGACTTGCTCGTAGTAGTCCAATAAGTATTAGATAAGTAATCATGACACACAAACCTAGGGTTATTGACTGTTTATTCGGAGCTCACGGGGAGAGCCAAGTGAACCTAATGGTCACAAGTCACTCTGACGAGAAACAGAGAGTTGTATGATTATATAGGTTACAATCATTTAACAATTAGCAAACTGTTAATTGCAGGAATTTGATCAACCTAAGTCACTTTGCCCAGCAACACAGTGTCTGGATAGTGTTGGTTAGTAGCTGATAAGTATACAATAGGTCCTTGCAAAGAGAAGGATACTCCCATGCAAGAAAAGAATTTGTTTATCAGGTAACAGTACAGCTGCAAGGCCGAGTGTCCCTGTTGAGTCTGGGAATTAAGGGTAGTTGGGACAATGCAGGGAAGAGGAGCTCAGACAATGGATACATCATCCATGATCTTAATGTAGGCTGGAAGGGCCAAATGGCCTACTCCTGCTTCTATTACTATGAAACTATAACCCTGTATTTCCCATGGTTAACCCACCTAACCTGCACATCCCTGGGCACTGTAGGCAATTTAGCATGGCCAATCCAAATCAAGGCCGGTGAGCAGTGTAGTGATGTGGAAAATGAACATCAGAGAACGATAGAAAGGGACAAGGAGAGTAAATATACCAGCAATCAAAACTGGATTCTAAAGATCACAAAAATTGAAATGATACATGGTGAATCTGAATGTGTGCCACATTGTAACAAAAGTAAATGAATTAACTGCACTCATTGAAATGAATAATTATGGTCTGAGGCTCCTTACAGAGACATGGCTTCAGGATGGCAAGAATTGGATCCTGAATATTGAGGGGGGAGTCAGATGGGAAGCGAGGTCAGGCAGAGGGTTGGCACTGCTAATCAAAGCACTGATCACAGGGTAGTCTGGTGTCAGCTCGGATTTCAGGGCCTGATCTCTCTGTCCTCTGATCTCCCTGTTCCCACAGAGTAAGATGTCAGTCTGTTCTCACCTTTGCTGGACTTCTGCTGAAGCTTTCACGCCTCTTTTACAGCTTCCAGAACAAGAAAACATTCAGTCAATCGAAAGCCAACCCACAATCTCAGCCTGTCACCTTTCCAGACACAGAGTGTAGTCACAGCAGGGAATCAAACAAGAAAAATGAAACAAAATCAGAAATAAATAAATGCCTAATGTTTGTTCATTAGGAAGTAAACCAGAAATAGGGCTGTCCCAGGATTCTGATAGTGCCCTACTTGAGGAATTCTCTCTCCCTTCGATGTAACTATTAGTACTGTTGGAGCAAAGTAACTCGTGTGTCAAATCGTTTAAAGTAAAGTAGTCAGGAGAGGAGACCTTGAGCAATTAACTAGCTTTATTCGTTGCCATTGGGGAATACCTCTGAGTTCAAAATAAAGTCTGACGTATTCCAATAAAATACAGAACGTTACAAGTTTTACGTAAAACACAAGCCCCACTCTCCATTAATTATGCAACTGAGGGGCAGTCGTAAGGTTCACATACATTGTCCAGACCTACATTTCTTCATGTCTACAAAATTGAATGTTATCTTATACTGCAGGTTCAGCTAGGCTCTAATTACCGATAAGGGACAGAGAGAACCAATCCATCATTCTATGAAGCAGCACAGTCTAATGGCCTGAGGAGCAGAGACAGCCTGCAGCTGCAAGGTCAGGCTATCAAAACAGAATTCCTTAGCCAGGGCTCAGACAGCATTCTGTTAACAGGCTACATTTTACTGCAAACATTGCTTTGTGACAATATGGCTTCCATGCAGTTTTGTGTCAGGGGTAGCTAGCTTTTCTGTTTTTATATTTAAAATGCACCCGATTCCCACCAGTAACTGCAACAGGTACAAGTACAGCACATGCAATATTCCTCATTGCAGCTTCAAGCCGGTTTTGCATCCTCTGTTCTTCCTTCACTTTGGCTCCAGCACATTCAGCTTCCTTCCCTCATTCCCAGCCCCCCGCCCTAATGTTCCAAGCTGACCCGCAAAAGTTCGGTTTGTCCCTCCATTCTTTCCCAGTTGTCTTTTGTGGGTTTTGAAAACTTTCCCAATCCTCTGATTATAGGAGTTGAATTTATGTTGTAGCTGCACCAGACATTGGTTAGGCCACTTTTGGGATGTTGTGTGCAGTTCTGGTATCTCTGCTAGAGGAAGGATGTTGTGAAACTTGAAAGAGTTCGGAAACGGTTGACAAGGATGTTGTCAGAGTTTGAGCTGAACAGGCTGGAGCTGTTTTCTCTCGAGCACCAGAGGCTGAGGGGTGACCCTACAAACATTTATAAAATCAGGAGGGGCATGGAGAGGGTAAATAGACAAGATCTTTTCCCTAGATGGGTCGTAGTGTCAGGGTGAGGGTGAGATTTAAAAGGGGCAACTCCTCCATTCAGAGGGTGGTGCGTGCAAGGAATGAGCTGCCAGAGGAAGTGGTGGCGGCTGGTACAATTACAGCATTTAAAAGGTACCCAGCTGGTGTAATGGAAAATTAACATTTATTGTGAAATCTATAAAAGCATAGGGTAACAAAGAAGTCAGGGCCTGACTTTGCAGACAGGCAGAAAAAAAATGTCAAGTTAAACCGACCTAACAGCAGACTTACAAGGCCAGTAAACTACCATATCAAGAGTCAAGGAATGAGAAAAACAACTCCATACATGAAAAGGACCTCCAATGTTCCAGGCTCCTGGTCTTGAGCTGTTGATAAGGTGAAGTGAATCCAGCCAGGACTGACACAGTTAAGGAGAGTGTTGTAGAGCAAAGAGACCTTGGACTGCAGGTTCATAGTTCCTTGAAATTGGAGTCGCAGGTAGGCAGGATAGTGAAGAAGGCGTTTGGTATGCTGGCCTTTATTGGTCAGAGCAGAGAGTACAGGAGTTGGGAGGTTAAGTTGTGGATGTGCAGGGCATTGGTCAGGCCACTTTTGGGAATACTGTGTTCAGTTCTGGTCTCCCTGCTGTAGGAAACACGTGTGATACTTCGAAAGATTGACAAGGCTGTTGCCAGATTTTGAGGGTTTGAGCTACATGGAGAGGCTGAATAGGCTGGGAATATTTACCCTGGAGCATCGGAGGCTGCATGGTGATTTTATAGACGTTTGTGAGGGGCATGGATAGGGTGAGTACTTAAAGTCGTTTCCCCAGGGTAGGGGAGTCCAAAACTAGAGGGCATCCATTTGAGGTGAGAGGGGAATGATTTGAAAGGGACCTGAGGGGCAACCTTTTCACACAGAGGGTGGTGCATTATAGACCAAACTACCAGAGGAAGTGGTGGAGACTGGTAGAATTACAACTTTTAAAAGGCATCGAGATGTTAGTCTGTTCTCAGCTCTGCTGGATTTCTATAAATTCGGTGTCTTTTGATCTTATTCTCCACAACCACCTGGTGAAGGATCAGCGCTCCAAAAGCGAGTGCTTCCAAATAACCCATTGAACACTCACTCGGTGTTGTGTGATTTTTAAGTATGTCCAGGTATGGTTGGATTGACTGTGCTCAATTACATAGTGCCCAGGGATGTGCAGGTTAGGTGCATTAATCAGGGGATAAATGTTGAGCAATAGGGGTAAGGGAATGAGTGTGGGTGGGTTACCTTTGGAGGGTCAATGTGGAGTCTTTGTGCCAAGTGGCCTGCTCCCACACTCTGGGGATTCTCACAATCTCATTTTTTTTTTGCTTCCCAAAATCAGACCTGCTCACCTCTCCGCAGGATCCCAGTGTTGTGAAATATATTAACTTTCAGGTGGAGTTATCCAAAATTCAGAGAGATGTCAGTCTTGATGTTTTTGCTCATCTGCCCCTGTAAGATCCTGAATCAGCACCTTCAGGAGAATTAGTTAGAATGGAGTGAGAACAGAGGGGGAGAGAGAGTGGGATGGT
The DNA here is from genome assembly GCF_047496795.1 of Chiloscyllium punctatum. Taxonomy (NCBI): domain Eukaryota; kingdom Metazoa; phylum Chordata; class Chondrichthyes; order Orectolobiformes; family Hemiscylliidae; genus Chiloscyllium; species Chiloscyllium punctatum. The sequence goes on from NC_092754.1 coordinate 69,688,522, forward strand.
GCCTTCAATTTTGTGGAATAACAAAAGAAAAGGATATTCCACAGAAAGTAGAATTCCTTGTTCAGGTTTTCTACCCTGCACTGACAGTGATGACCTTTGTAATCTCTTTTTACAGAGTATTTGAAGATCTGAAGATGGAAGTTTCAATATCAACACATGAAGTGCTTATGCCCAAAACATCGACTCTCCTGCTCCTCCGATGCTGCCTGACCTGCTGTGCTTTTCCAGCACTGCACTTTTCGACTCTGACTCTCCAGCATCTGCTGTCCTCACTTTGACGTCAGTGTCTGACAGTCACTGCAAGGATGCCTGCCTTGAAGAAGTTTTCCTCCTCTCTCTCTACAAGAATCTCAGGGAGTCCCTCTCCCACTGCAACTCCCAGGTCATTTCCTCTGCCCTGAAGCTCTTCAACCATGTCGTGAAACAGACTCGCTACCACAGCCTCCTTGACCTATCACCTTCATCCCCTCCCCCACTCACCCATTGTATTCTATGCTACTTTCTCCCCACCCCCACCCTCCTCTAGCTTATCTCTACACGCTTCAGGCTGACTGCCTTTATTCCTGATGAAGGGCTTTTGCCCGAAACGTCGATTTCGAAGCTACTTGGATGCTGCCCTAACTGCTGTGCTCTTCCAGCACCACTAATCCAGAATCTGGTTTCCAGCATCTGCAGTCATTGTTTTTACCTCGTCACTCAATCCATCAGGAACACAATGATTTTTGACTATGATTCTGTGAGAAGGAGCAAAGCCTTTTGGTTCCTGTTTGAGCACGTTTTAAGCATCAGTGGGACTGGATGAGAGACCCTACCGTTGCAGTGCACTGAGTGTGGGGCCTGGGAAGAGGAATTTACGGCGGGGAGGGGCTCCACACGCGTTGGTGTGTGGCTGAAGCTTTGGCCATGGAGAAACCTGAGGAATCCCGCCCCGTGGAGAAACCGTGGAATTGTGGCGACTGTGGGACTGGCTTTCGTGCCCCGTCTGTCCCGGAGACTCATCGGCGCAGGCACACCAGGGAGAGGCCATTCCCCTGCCCTGTCTGCGGGAAGGCCTTCAGCAATTCCTCCAACCTCCAGACCAACCAGCGGGTCCACACGGGGGAGAGGCCATTCCCCTGCACCGACTGCGGGAAGGCCTTCAGGCATTCCTCCAACCTCCAGACCAACCAGCGGGTCCACACGGGGGAGAGGCCGTTCCCCTGCCCCGAGTGTGGGAAGGCCTTCAGCAATTCCTCCAACCTGCTGAGGCACCAGCGGGTCCACACGGGGGAGAGGCCCTTCAGCTGCCCCGAGTGCGGGAAGGCCTTCACCCGCTCCTCCTACCTGCGGAGCCACCAGCGAGTTCATGTACCATCGCAGGGCGATTGAAGGAATGACAGCCGAGTACCATTTATTGACTGGACTATCAACCCGGTTCCAGGGACTCCCGGGTTCGATTCCCACCGCAGCAGATGGGGGAATTGGAATTTGGTCAGAAATCTGGAGTTCAGAATCTAACGGTGAAACCATTGTCGGTGGAGTGGGGATGGAAGAAAACCCCCACCCTGATTCACTCCGTTCTTTTTTAGGGAAAGAAACTGTCGTTGTGGGAGAGGATTCACTCAATCGTCCCAGCTGCATCCTTTACCCGGTCTGGCCTACACGTGACTCCAGACCCAAAGCAGTATGATTGACTCTACACTGCCCATCCAACTTACTTGGAAACAGGGTACGGGTTGAAAATGCTGAGTGAGGCAGTACTTTCTCCGGGTTAAGGCTGTACCAAGGATCCAATTACAAAGGGTCAACTGGGTAGTGACCAATAATGAAACAAGTGAGGGGTTGGAGGGGGTGTGTGCTCTTTGGTGAAGCTGTATCAAAGTTGGGTCGCAATAAAGATTACCTGCCGAGCTCAGGCCAGCTCAGACTCTCATTGAGAGCTTTGAACTGCAACAGGTTTTTGTTTTAAAACTGCTCATTTCTTACAGGCGAAAGTGAGAACTGCTGATGCTGGAGATCAGAGTCAAGCTTAGAGTGGTGCTGGCAACGCAGAGCAGGTCAGGCAGCATCCAAGGAGCAGGAAAATCGACATTTTTTGGGCAACGGATGCTGCCTGACCTGTTGTGCTGATTTCTGACAGTCTCCTGTACTATGTTTCCAATGTTGTGTATCGGTTGCAGCAGTGAATGAGTAGCCAGTATTGTTAGAAATTGTAAATTTTTCAGGAGTGCAGGTACTCCATCATCCCATTGTCATTGTCCAGTTTCCTGGCAGCACTGGGAGGTGTGGGCTGTGTCCACTGGAAACGATGTGGAGGTGCCAGTGTTGGACTGGGGTGGATAAAGTTAAAAGTCACACAACACCAGGTTATAGTCCAACAGGCTTATTTGTAAGCACGAGCTTTCGGAGCGGTGCCCCTTCATCAGGTAGCTGTGGAGCAAGGTCATAAGACACAGAATTTATAGCAAAAGATCACAGTGTCATGCAACAGACAGGACATATTAAACAAATCTAGATTGCAGATTAATCTTTCATCTTTTAGTATGGGCTGCAGGTTTCAGTTCATTAATATGTAAATCCCAGAACTACTTTTAATTCACCTTCTCGAGATGATGTAAGGTTTTATAAAAATAGGTGACGTTGCAGCTCAGATACTGCACAAAAGTGTCTGAATCCCAATCTTGAATCAGACTGGTTCTACTAACCAAAGTAGGAATTCATAAAATATTACATGGATTGACTGTCTGCAGTTTGTATGATTTTGAGCAAAATTGAATATATCTGCAAATATAATTCTGCAAATGGAAGTTCACTCCATTGAGTTATGTGTGACTGTATCTGCAGGAGTGTATGTGCGTGCGTATGCGAGTTTGTGCATATATGCTAATTAAATGTGTGTGAGATGGAACATAAGCCTGTGAGATGGTGAGAGTGTTAGGGTGTGTGTGTCTGAGAGAGCGAGAGATAAAGGAAAGGGGTTGCATTTTGCTAAAACAGGGAAGGGCAGGACTTGTACCATTAATGGTAGGGCCCTGCATCGTCATGTAGAACAGATTCATGGGGGCGGGCGGTGGCGTGGAGGGGTTCTGGGACATAAAGTTAAAAATCTCTCAACACCAGGTTATTGTCCAACTGGTTTATTTGGAAACACAAGCTTTTGGAGCACTGCTCCTTCATGGGATGTTTGTGGAACAGGATCATAAGACACAACCACCTGATGAAGGAGCAGTACTCCAAAAGCTAATGCTTGCAAATGAGCCTGTTGGAGTATCAGCTGGTGTGGTGTGAATTTTAACTTCATCCACCCCAGTCCAACACCGGCATCTCCAAGTCGGGGACATAGTTCTTTGGAAGTTGCATCATTGGTAGACAGGGTGGTGAAAGAGGCGTTTAGCACACTTTCCTTCATTGTTCACACCGTTCAGTGCAGGAGTTGGGACATCACGTTGAGGTTGGACAGGATATTGGTGAGACCATGTGTAGAGTACTGAGTACACTTCTGGTCGCCCTATCGACAACCACAAGTTGTCGGGTGACCTTATTTCGATTTATAAAGTAATGGGGCGTGGAGGAAAGGTAAATATAACAGGGGAAAAAAATGATGCATCTCCCCTTTTTAACTTCTCTTGACATTCAGACACTTCAATCCTGTCAGTTACAGCCTCATCGCCAGAGAGCAGACTGCGCGTGCTCCTCACTGCACGCAAGGCACACGCCTCGCGACTTTCTTTTGGTGGACCAATCGGAAGCCGTGGAGGACCGGAAGGTGAATGGTCCTCCTGCCAATCAGAGCCTTCCTATTGTCTGAATGCGGAAGTTGGAACACGAGCCTGGGGAGTTGCTGCTGCTCTGTCTCTGAATGAAGATTGAGTTTGCTCCAGACTGCAACCTCTTTACTCTGTCAACCATCTGTGAGTAGGGCACTCTCTTCCCAACTCCTTTTCCTTTTTTTTCCCCCCATTCTTGGATTCAATCTTTGACTTCCATTTCCTTTCGGTTGCTGCAAGTGAATGCACGGCGTGGACCGATTCGGGAAAAGGTTTTCATAAACAGAGAGCGGGTCATGTATGGGATGAATGTCCAGAGGTCGTGGTGGATGCACTACCCCCAAGAAGACCTCACCAACCCTCTGAAGAGCAACCCTCCCAGACCCACTCCCCAACATTTACCCCTTCACCTGACCCTACACGCAATTTAGCGTGGCCAATTCACCTAACCTGCACATCTTTGGACTGTGGGAGGAAACCAGAGCACCCGGAGGAAACCCACACAGACAGTTGCCCGAGGCAGGAATTGAACTTGGGTCTCTGGCGCTGTGACGCAGCAGTGCTACTCACTGTGCCACTGAGGACAGATGAGGAGGAACTGCTTTTCCTGGAGAATAGTCATTCTATGGAATTCTCTGCCCAAGGAAGCAGTAGAGGCATCTTCATTAAGTATATTCAAGACACAATTGGATGGGTTTTCATGGTCAGGGAATTAAGGGTAGTTGGGATAATGCAGGGAGAAAGAGCTGAGCCAATGGATATATCAGCCACAATCAGCTCGGATTTCAGTTTCCCACAGAGTAAGATATTGGTCTGTTCTCTGCTCTGCTAGATTTCTGCTGAAGCCTTGACCCCTCCACCCCCCACACCTTCTGGAACAATAAAACATTCAGTCAATCAAGACCCAAGCCACAGTCTCCCAGCCTGTCAACCATCCAGACACCGAGTGTAGTCCTAGCTGGGAATCAAACAAGAAAAACAGAACAAAATTAGAAATAAATAAATGCTCGTGCTTAATGTTTGTTCATGAGGAAGTAAACCAGAAATAGGGCTCTCCCAGGATTCTTATAGTGCCCCTCTTGAGGCACTCTCTCACCCTAACATCTAACTATTCATACCCAGCTATGATTTACAACAATATTTACACCAGCAGAAATAAAGCATCTGTTATCAAGTAGACATCGGGATATACAGCACAAAATAGACTTTTCTCTGTCTCATTCACACACATACATCCATGGGGGTGAATTTGTAGTTGCAAAATTATATTTGCAGAGACATTCTATTTTTCTCAAAAATGCACAATATGCAGGCTGATCCATGTAATGTTTTGTAAATTCCACTTTGGAAGTAGAACCAGTCTGACTCAAGATTGTGTTACAGACAGACTCTGACCTCACACCTTTAATGCATTGTCAGAGCTGAGATGTCACCTTTTGTTATAAAACCTTGAGTTATCTCAAGAAGATGTCTTTCAGGAAATTCTGGGATTTACAAATGAATGATACGAGCAGCCCATATCCCTCTAAACCCTTCCCATTCACGTACCCATCCAGCTGCTCTTTAAAAGTTGTATTTGTGCCAGCCTCCACCACTTCCTCTCGCAGCTCATTGCACACACGCACCACTCTCTGTGTGAAAAATACAAATCTATGCCTTCCTCATCCCCCGTTTTACCTGTACTGATACCTTTGGGGATCTCTGAACTTGGACAGTAAGGTCCCTTTGTTCCTGAGCACTCTGTAGGGATCTACTATTTATTGCTTACTTCCTTCCCTATTAAGATGAGGTGTTGTCCCTCCAATTTGTGGTTTGATTCGTTGTGGCAATAGAGGAGGCCAAAGATGGTAATGTCAGAAAGGGGGTGGGAAGGGGAATTGAAATGGGTGGTGACTGGGAACTCTGGTCGGCTCTGTGGACCTGGATATGATGTTCAGTGAACCATTTCCCAGGTTTGTGCTCACTCTCCCCGATATAGAGAAGACCACAACTGGCAAACACATGGCAAATGCAGTCCCACAATATGAAGTTATAGCCTTTATTTTGGGAAAAAAAGTAGAAAGGAAGTGCATTGCTAAAATGGTGATGTAATTGGATGTGGAGAAAGTGAGAACTGCAGATGCTGGAGATCAGGGTCAAAAAGTGTGGGACTGGAAGAGCACGGTAGGTTAGGCAGCATCCGAGGAGCAGGACAGTTGACTTTTTGGGCACGAGCCCTTCATCAGGAATGATGTGTGGATAGACAAAGGAGCCTCAGCGTCCTCCTACACCAGTCACTGCCAGTTGTCAGACAGGTGCAGCAAACAATCAGCAAGGCAAGTGGTGTATTAGCAAGAGGAATTGAGTTCAGAAGTGGGGAGGTCTTCCTGCAGTTAGGGGGTCATTGAATATATTCAAGGCTGAGTTCATCTGATTTTTGAAGAACAAAGAAGTGGATGTTTGTGGGGGAAGGCAAGAGCATGGTTTCAAGACCAGTACAGAACAGTTCCAGAGTCAAACAGCACAGAAACAGACCCTTAAGTCCAACTAGTCAGAGAGATATACAGCATGGAAAGAGACCCTTCGGTCCAACCTGTCCATGCCGACCAGATATCCCATCCCAATCTAGTCCCATCTGCCAGCATCTGGCCCATATCCCTCCAAACTCTTCCCATTCATATACCCGGCCAGATGGCTTTTAAATCTTGCAATTGTACCAGCCTCCACCACTTCCTCCTGCAGCTCATTCCATACATGTCCTACCCTCTGTGTGAAAAGGTTGCCCCTCAGATCTCTTTTGTTTCTTTCTCACCCTAAACCTATGCCCTCTTGTTCTGAGATGTCCGTCTTGACGTTTTTGCTTTTTCTGCCCTTGTAAGATCCTGAATCAGCACTTCCAGGAGAATTAGTTAGAGCAGAGTGAGAACAGAGTGGGATGGTGCTTTCAATTTTGTAGAATAACAAAAGAAAAGAAAATTCTACAAAGTAGAATTGCTTGTTTAGAGTTTCTACCCTGGGACTGACAGTGGTGACTTTTGTAATCTATTTTTACAGCGTATTTGAAGATCTGATGGCGGAAGTTTCTCAATCAACAGATGAGAAACATTGGCCCTCCTGCTCCTCAGATGCTGTCTGACATCCCCATGCTTTTCCAGTGCCACATTTTTCGACTGACTCTCCAGCATTTGCGGTCCTCACTTCAACATCAATGTCTGACAGTCACTCAGTCCACCAGGACCGCAACGATTTTCAACTGTGATCTCTGTGAGAGGGATCAAAGCTTTTTGGTTCCTGACTGAGTATGTTTTCACCATCAGTCTGACCCACAGAGTGTGGAGCCTGAAACAGTTGGACGGCCTGGGAAGAGGAATTCACGGCAGGGAGGGGCTGGAAAAGCGTTTATGTGCAGCTGAAGCTTCGGCCATGGAGAAACCTGAGGAATCCCACCCCATGGAGAAACGGTGGAAGTGTGGCGACTGTGGGAAAGGCTTTCATTTCCCGTCTGCCCTGGAGACCCATCGGCGCAGTCACACCGGGGAGAGGCCATTCCCCTGCACCGACTGCGGGAAGGCCTTCAGACATTCCTCCCACCTGCTGGCCCACCAGCGGGACCACACGGGGGAGAGACCCTTCGGCTGTCCCGATTGTGGGAAGGCCTTCATGTTTTTCTCTGCCCTGTTGGCCCACCGGAGAATCCACACGGGGGAGAGGCCGTTCAGCTGCTCTGAGTGTGGGAAGGGCTTCAACTATTGCTCTGACCTGCTGAGGCACCAACGGGTTCACTCAGGGGAGAGGCCCTTCAGCTGCCCCGAGTGCGGGAAGGCCTTCAGCAATTACTCCAACCTCCAGACCCACCAGCGAGTGCACACGGGGGAGAGGCCCTTCAGCTGCCCCGAGTGTGGGAAGGCCTTTACCCAGGTCTCCACCCTGCTGAGACACCAGCGGATCCACACCGGGGAGAGGCCATTCACCTGCTCTCAGTGCGGGAAGGGCTTCACCCGCTCCTTCCATCTGCAGAAGCACCAGCGAGTTCACGTGCCATCGCAGGGGAATTGAAGGAGTGACGGCCGAGTGCCATTATCGATTGGACTATCAACCCGGTTCCGGGGAGTCCCGGGTTTGAATCCCACCACGACAGATGGCAGAATTGGTATTCGGTCAGAAATGTGGAGTTCGGAATCTAACAATGAGACCGTTTCAAGGAGGGGGGTGGTGCAGGGGAGAAAGCCCCCATCTGATTCCCTCTCTCCCTTGTTAGGGAAGGGAACCGCCATTGGGGGAAAGGATTCACTCAGTCGTTCCAGCTGCATCCTTTACCCGGTCTGGCCTACACCTGACTCCAGACCCACAGCACTCTGGTTGACTCTACACTGCCCCTTCCTGGCAAATGAGCGGGGAGAAACTTACTTGGAGACAGGATATAGGTTAAAATTGCTGAGTGAGGCAATACTTCCTCCGGATTACGGCTGTACCAAGGATCCAATTACAAAGGGACAACTTGGTGCTGACCAATAGTAAAGACAGTGGGGTGTGTGTGGGCTTTGATCTTGAACTGTTTAAAAAGCTGCAACTTTGTCTATGCCTTTTTGCTGGGGGAATCTGAAGCTGTAACAAAGTCGGGTCACAATCAAGGTTACCTGAACTTACCGCCGGGCTCAGACTCTCATTGAAAGCTTTGAGCTCCGAGAGGTTTTTGTTTTAAAGCTGCTCCTGTCTTTCAGCCTCCTGCAGAGTTTCCAATGTCGTGTATCAGATGGAGCAGTGAATGAGTAGCTTGTATCATTAGAAATTGTACATCTTTCAGGTACTGCGTTGTTTCATCAGCATTGTCAAGTTTCCTGGCAGCACCAGGAGGTGGGGGCTGTGTTCAGTCGAAATGATATGGAGGGGTTGGTATTAGACTGGGGTGATAAAGTTTAAAAAAATCACAATACCAGGTTATTGTTCAACAGGTTTATTTGGAAGCACTAGCTTTCTGAGTGCTGCTCCTTTATTGGGTAGCTGTGGAGCAGACACAGAACGTATATCAAAAGATCATGCAACTGATAGAATATATTGAACAAGCCTAGATTGCTGTTAAGCCCTTCATCTCTTAGAATGGGTGCAGGTTTTGGTTCATTAATGTGTCACTGCCAGAACATCTTTTAAGTCACATTCTTGAGATGACTTAAGGTTTTATGAAAAAGATAACATCTCAGCTCAGACCATGCATTAAAGGTGTGAGGTCAGAGTCTGTCTGTACCCCAATCTTGAATCAGACTGGTTCTATTTCCAAAGGAGGAATTCATAAAATATTACATGGATTGACTGCCTGGACATTGTGTGCTTTTTGACCAAAATTGAATGTATCTGCAAATATAATTCTGCCAATACAAATTCACCCCACAAAGAATTGTGTGTGCGTGCATGTGAGTTTGTGCGTGAGAGTGTGTACATGCTTGGTAAAGTGTGAGTGTGATGGTGTATAAGCCTGTGAGAGTATTGAGGGGAGGAGGAACGTGTGTGTGTGTGTGTGTGTGTGTGTGTGTGTGTGTGTGTGTGTGTGTCGGAGCATATGTGTGAGAGGTATTAATACAAGCAAGGGGTTGCATTTTGCTAAAACAAGGAAGGGCAGCACTTGTCCAGATAATGATAGGGCCCTGGGTCATGTTATAGAACAGACAGACATGGAGAGGGGGGTGGTGTTCAGGTACATGGTTCTTTGGAAGTTGCATCACAGGTAGCCAGGGCAGTTAAGAAGGCATTTAGCAGCATAGCATTCATTGTTCACCCCATTGAGTATCGGGGTTGGGACATCATGTTGAGGTTGTACAGGATGTTGGTGAGGCCACTTGCAGAGGACTGAGTACAGTTCTGGTGGCCCAGTAATAGGAAGAATACTATCAGAGAGGGTTTAATAAAGATTTACCAGGATGTTGTAAGGACTGGAGGGTTTGAGTTATAAGGAGAGAGGCTGGAGTTCTCCTGGTCGGGGGGCGGGGCCTGTGACAACGATGGGGCCACGTGGGAGGGACCGGGACCGGGGGGGGCGCGGGGGGGCGGGGGAAGGAATGTAGGGCCTGTCCTGTCCTGTCCTGTCCGAGTGAAAGGGGAGGCAGTCATTGAAGGGGCAGGATCTGTTTACCCCCCTCACTGTCTGTTTACCCCCCTCACTGTCTGTTTAATCCTCGGGCTGTTTACCCCCCTCACTGTCTGTTTAATCCTCGGGCTGTTTACCCCCCTCACTGTCTGTTTAATCCTTGGGCTGTTTACCCCCCTCACTGTCTGTTTAATCCTCGGGCTGTTTACCCCCCTCACTGTCTGTTTAATCCTCGGGCTGTTTACCCCCCTCACTGTCTGTTTAATCCTCGGGCTGTTTCCCCCCTCACTGTCTGTTTAATCCTCGGGCTGTTTACCCCCCTCACTGTCTGTTTAATCCTTGGGCTGTTTACCCCCCTCACTGTCTGTTTAATCCTTGGGCTGTTTACCCCCCTCACTGTTACTTGTGCAATTGCTGAGGGTAGTGTGTAAATCCTAGTGAAGGAGATTATGCACCAGCATGTATATGTTCCTCAGTTATTGAAGGGGCGGGAGCACTAAGCCTTGTTAACATGGTTATACTTTGTTATTTGGAAAAGTAGACTTTATTATTTAGAGTCACCGATGTACAGCACGGAACCAGACCCATTCGATCCAACCTGTCCATGCCAACCGGATATCCTAAATTAATCTAGTCCCCATTTGCCAGCACTTGGCTCCTATCCCTCTAATCCCTTCCTGTTCATATACCCATCCAGATGTGTTTTAAATGCTGTAATTATACCGGCCTCCACTACTTCCTCTGGCAGTTCATTCCATACATGCACCACCCTCTGCATGGAAAAGTTGCCCCTTAGGTACCTTTTAATATCTTTCTGCTCTCACACTAAACCTATGCCCTCTAGTTGTGAATCTCACCCCTACACTGACGAAAAGACATTTAAAAAAAAAAGTTGAGCAGCCAGACAAAATGCAAAAGCTATAAAATGTTGAGCCACTTGGGGGGAAAAAAGAACTGTGGCTCTACCCTTTATTTCTCCCATTGGCATTTGAACACTTAACATCTGTCAATAACACCAGCATCGCCACAGAGCATATTGTGTCTGCTCCTCGGTGTGAACAACAGCGCACCTGCTCGCTGGTGTCACCAACACATTGTCCATGCTCCTCGCTGTCAGCAGAAAAGGATACATCGCTTATCTCTGTTCCTCAAGGTCTTCCCTTTATTCTTAAAGCTGTGTCCTCTGGTACTAGTCTCTCCTACCAATGGAAACATCTTCCCAATGTCATTGCACTGTGGGGATGAAGCCCTACCCTGTCCGGTAATTTCTGCTGGTGGGTGAGACTAGGCCTCAAGGTTAGAGGGAGTAGCTTTCAGACAGAGATGAGGAACTGCTTTTCCCAGAGGGTCGTGAATCTATGGAATCGTCTAGATTAGAGTGGTGCTGGAAAAGCACAGCTAGTCAGGCAGCATCCGGAGAGCAGGAAGATCGATGTTTAGGGCAAAAGGCTTTCATCAAAATCTGTGGAATACTCTCTGGCCAAGCAAGCAATAGAGGCAGCTTCATTAAGTATATTCAAGACACAGTTGGGTGGGTTTTTGCCTGGTATTGGAATTAAGGGGTTCCTTGTAACAGTGCAGGGAGGAGGAGATGAGACGATGGATAGATCAGCCATGATCTTAATGATTGCGGAGCAGGCTCACTTGTAGCAACTGGAGTGAATCCAGGGAGGGAGCAGACTTTGCGACCTCAGGTATGTGTCTTGGTTACCCGGGTGAGGTTAGACAGAAGGACAGGCTGGGACTGTTTTCCGTAGCTTGCCAGAGTCTGAGGAGTGACCTTATATGCTTTTATATCGTCATGAGGGACATGGATAGGGTAAATAGACATGGTATTTTCCTTTGGATGGGGGAGCCCAGAAATAGCGGGTAATAAGTTTAGGATCGAGAGTGTGGTGTTGCAGCAAGTCAGGCAGCATCCCAGGAGCAGGAAAATCAATGTTTCGGGGAAAAGCCTTTCATCAGGAAAGTGTGTATGTGAGTTTGTGTATAAGACTGTGCGTCGGTGAGTGTGTATTTGCATGTGTGTATTTGCTTGATGAAGTGTGATTTGTGATGGAGAATGAGAGTGTTGAGAGGATGGTGTATGTGTATGTCTGAGAGAGAGTGTGTATGAGAGAGGTATGGATATAAGTGAGGGTTTGCATTTTACTAAAATAAAGGAGGGCAAGACTTGTACAGGTAATGTTAGGGCCTGGGTCGTGTTGTAGAACAGAGACCAGGGGGTGTTCGGGTTCATTGTTGTTGAAAGTTACATCACTGGTAGATGGGGGTGAAAAAGGTGTTTCGCACATTTGCCTTCATTGTTCACATAGGTAAAACCTACCTCTTGCAAAAATGCCATCCCGTATTCCCAATTCCTCGGCCTCCGCCGTATCTGCTCCCAGGAGGACCAGTTCCACCACAGAACACACCAGATGGCCTCCTCCTTTCGAGACCGCAATTTCCCTTCCCACGTGGTTAAAGATGCCCTCCAACGCATTTCGTCCACATCCCGCACCTCTGCCCTCAGACCCCACCCGTCCAACCGTAACAAGGACAGAACGCCCCTGGTGCTCACCTTCCATCCTACCAACCTTTGCATAAACCAAATCATCTGCCGACATTTCCGCCACCTCCCAAAAGACCCCACCATCAGGGAGATATTTCCCTCCCCACCCCTTTCGACCTTCCGTTTCCTCTGTGACTACCTGGTCAGGTCCACGCACCCCTACAACTCACCCTCCCATCCTGGCACCTTCCCCTGCCACTGCTAGAACTGCAAAACCTGCGCCCACACCACCCCCCTCACCTCCATCCAAGGCCCCACAGGAGCCCTCCACATCCATCAAAGTTTTACCTACACATCCACTAATATCATTTATTGTATCCGTTGCTCCCGCTGCGGTCTCCTCTACATTGTGGAGACTGGACGCCTCATAGCACAACGCTTTAGAGAACATCTCCGGGACACCCGCACCAATCAACCACACCGCCCCGTGGCCCAACATTTCAACTCCCCCTTCCACTCTGCTGAGGACATGAAGGTCCTGGGCCTCCTTCATCGCCGCTCCCTCACCACCAGACGCCTGGATGAAGAACGCCTCATCTTCCGCCTCGGAACAAATCAACCCCAGGGCATCAATGTGGACTTCAACAGTTTCCTCATTTCCCCCGCACCGTGCGCGATATTGAAAGAATCGAACATCGAGTCGGAGGGGCGGAGCTAAAGGTCGCGACCTCAGAGGCTGCTGCAGAATCATCCGTGGGTCGGGCCTGGACTCTCGAACAGCGAGTCCGGGCCTTGGACGATCTCATCAACCTCGAAAATCGAGGTCGTCAAGAAAATATTCGTTTGCTGGGCCTTCCCGAACGGGAAGAGGAAGGCCAGCTTACAACGTTTCTGGAGCAGTGGCTTCCGCAGTTATTGAATCGGGAGGCTGGATCAGGCCGGGTCAGGGTAGAATGGCCCCACCGGGTTGCAATACACAGGCCTGGCTTGGGCCAGCGCCCCCATCCGGTCCTGTTCGGGCTGCAGTGCTTTTAGGAGAAGCAGATGCTCCTGGAAGCTTCCAGAAATCTTGGGAAAGATCCCCAAGCCATGATTTACAAAGGATCCAAGATTATGCTGTTTCAGGACCTTTCTCCAGCTCTGGTCCAAAAGAGGAGGGGGTTTTAAGGGATTTAAACATTCAGTACTCCCTGCGCTACCCTGTGGCGCTACATTTTAGCCACGAAGGGTCAATGTATAACTTCGGATCGCTGCAGAAGGTAAAGGAATTTTTGGACTCTCTTAGATAAATTGTAAGAGTGAACTCGTGTGGTGAATGATGTTGTTCTGCCCTCCCCCTTCTCCTGTTCACCGTTTTTTCTTTTTTATTACTTTATTGCTTAATATTATCTCCGGGGAGTAGGGAGGGGGGACACTCTGCAATTTTTTTTTCCCCTCCCTTTTTTTGTAAATATATATAGGCCGAGTGGTCTAGTAGATTTAGGTGAGGAGGGGTCTCTGCTTTGTCTTATTTTTTCTCTTTCTTTTAAAGTGGGGCTGTTTTCCCCCTGTTTATTTTGTATTACCATAATTATTACCTGCTGAGAGTGTAATTTTATAGTTTTACGTTTATACATGGTATTAATATCACCAAATATATCTAGGGGAGGGGGAGGAGGGTAGGGTACTCACTGTTAATTTTAGCTTGGTCGTACACTTGAATTTTCTTCACTTTATTATGGGGTGCCTGGGTCGAGGGTGGGGCACTGGTCGGGAGAGGATATGATGGATTTTCGGAAAGGAAGGAGTTCCCCCGGAAATGTGGGGGAAATCTCCATTTAAATATGTTTTTGTTTTTTTATTTAGAAATAGTTTTTTATTATATTAGTGTGAGTATATTAAAGAATCTCTATTTTTGTGAATTTTCTATGGTCTATGCTCGTGGTGTTTTGGATGGTGTTTCTCCTCCCAGGGGGTCTCGGACTCGTCTGGATGATTATGGTTAGTCATTCAATTATATGGTCCACCTGGAATGTCAAGGGGAGTAATTCTCCAATCAAAAGGAAGAAAATATTACCAAACCTCAAAAAAGAAAGGGTTGATATCGGAGACCCATTTATTGGTTAAAGGACATTTGAAATTACAACAGGGTGGATTTGATCAGGCCTTCTTTTCATCCTTCAGCTCAAAATGTAGGGGAGTAGTCATTCTTATTTGGAAGAATCTCCCTTTCAAAATCCTAAGTCAGATAAAAGATGAATCTGGACGATATATACTAATTAAAGCCCTTATAAATGGAGAGGAATATGGGATTTTAAACCAGTATTGTCCCCCGGCGCATCCTTTTCAAATTTATAACGGAAGCCTTCTCCAAACTGATGGCTCTCGGTGCTCGTCATACAATTATGGGGGGAGACTCTAATTGCACTATGGAGCTGGAAATAGACAGGATACCCAAGAGTACTGCGGGTGGATGCCCCAGATCTAGACAATTGGCGGATTTGAATCAAGAATTAGGATTAATAGATGCGTGGAGGTGCCTCCACCTGCACGGCAGAGATTTCTCTTTTTACTCTAAACCACATAAATGTCACACTAGAATTGACATGTTTTTTGCCCCCTCAACTTTTTTAAATTCCATATCATCCTGTAAAATAGGTGATATAATAATTTCTGATCATGCTGTTGTGTACATGAAAATCAAGGCTAGGAACAATGAGGCATTCCCCTGACATTGGCGTATGGATTCCTTCTTAATGAAGGATAGTAAATTTGCAAAATATTTTTCTCAAGAATTTAAAGCTTTCTTGGAAATTAATTCAGGTCCGGCTAGTAACCCGTCAATGATGTGGGTGACTATTGATGCTGATGCGTGAGGTCTGATCATTTCATACTCGGTGACCCAGAAAACATTAAAGGGAGAGCAACAGCTTGAGGCTCGCTTAAAAGCAGCTGACAGACCTTCTATTACCAAATTACAAAGGATTACGGCCCTTAGGACAGCTCTGAATACCGCCTTCACCCAAACAGCAAAGAGGGAAATATTATTTACAAAACAAAGATTATATGAATTTGGCGATAAACCTGGTAGATGCGTAGCATTTCTCCCAAGGAGAAAAAGGGCCCCTCAAGCTATCACGGCTATCGGGGAAAGTGCTGGTACTCTGACTCACGATCCTAAAAGGATCAACACAATCTTCAGAAAGTTTAATCCTGATCACAGGGTTGTGAAGATAGAGCCAGGAGGATGCAGTCCTTTTTTAAAAGCCTGGCCTTTCCAGACTTAATCCCGGAACAGGTATCAGTCCTGAATGCTCCCCCAACAACCCAGGAAATACTTGACGTAATCAGGCAACTTCAGAGCGGTAAGGCACCTGGCCAAGAGGGCTTTCAGGTTGAACTTTACAAAGAGTTCACTGGAGTATTAGCTGGCCCCACTTATGGACGTGTATAACTACACAAATAGTCAGGGCTGCCTCCCACCTTCACTGAAAGAGGTGAATATCTCCCCTATTCTCAAAAAAGGAAAGGATCCAGAAGATTATGCATCTTGCTAACTGTAGATTTTAAAGTTCTTTCTAAAACATTAGCATTGAGGCTCGAGAGGGTGCTGCCATATATCATAAAAGAGGAGCAGACTGGGTTTATTAAGGGCTGTAGACCATCTGATAATATTAGAAGGGTCTTGAATGTGAATCAAGTCTGTCATCAGGAAAAAATACCGGGAATAGTAGTCTCATTGGACACGGAGAAGGCATTCGACAGGGTTGAATGGTCATATCTGTTCTATACATTGGAAAGGTTTGGCGTTGGAAACGTATTTGCTAAATGGCTCTCAACACTGTATAATGATCCCAAAGCAGTTGTGATCACCAATGGATTAGGCTCAGATCGAGTGGGGAGAGGCTGCCATCAGGGATGTCCTCTCTCACTGTTGCTATTCACGCTAATAATTGAGCCACTGGTGGTAGCGATACGGGCTGACTCTAATATAACGGCCCCGAGGGTTGGTACAGGTAAACATAAAATTACCCGATATGCTGATGATGATCTCCTTTTTCTTAGTAATCCTCTGATGTCCTTGCCTCACTTAATCCAAGTTATTAATACATTTAGTGCATTTTCAGGCTACAAAATGAATTTTTCAAAATCGGAGGCCATGCCTCACTAGTATGTCCCACTTATTGGACGGATCCCACTTCCCCTTTCAGTGGTCTCTGGAGGGTTTCTTATACTTTGGCATTTTTATCACCCCAGTATTTGGCCAGCTAGACAAGGTCAATTTTGTGCATCTATTGGAAAGGGTAAGACAGGGCCTTCAACGTTGGGGAGACCTTCCAATTTCCTGGCTAGGTAGAATAGCCCTAATTAAAATGAGTGTCTTGCCCCGATCTCTTATACCCGATGAGAATGCTGCCGAGTACGGCACTGCGCAGATTGTATGGTTGGCTGGGTTCTTTCATCTGGAATCCTAGACGGCCCCTTATTAAGTTAAGAAAGCTACAGCTTCCACAGACAAGGGGGGAGGGCTGGATTTTCCAGACTTTAGGAAGTATCAGTTAAGTTCCTTGTTAAGCTACATAGCCGATTGGGTCACGTCTGACCCGCAATCAATCTGGATGGACATCGAGGCTTCTCAAGTACAGTGCCCTCTTATTCACCTCTTATTTTTAGATCAGATGAAAATCATTACGGACCACTGTAGAAACCCTACAGTACTAAACACAATTAAAGCTTGGAATATAATGTGGCAAAACGAGGGTAATTCACATAAAACATCCCCCTATACTCCTATAGTGGGGGCATGGGGTTTTCAACTGGGGCTTACAGATGCTGCATTCAAATCCTGGAGATCCAGGGGTATCTCCTGTTTAGGGGATCTGTTCGAGAAGGGGGTCCTGATGTCTTTTGAACAGCTGCATCAGAAATTTGGATTACCTAATGGAGACCTCTTTCGATACTTCTACATTCGAGACTACATACTGGAGACTACTGCGTTATTAGATGTTCTCTATAAATCAGATAGAGAACGTAGTGTGTTGTGGCCAATGGGTGTACCCTCGGTCAGCACTCTTTATCACTTATTACGTGATGAAGTGTCGGAAGATATGGACCATCTGCTTAGAACGTGGGATCAGGATTTGAGGCTGGAAATTTCTACAGAACAGTGGAATGACATCTGGGAAAATGCCAAAAAAAATCTCCATTTGTAACAGAACCCAGACCATTCAGTTAAAGATGCTTCATAGGGCCCATATGGCACTGGAAAGATTGGCAAAATTTAGGGCAGGAGCATCTCCAATGTGTCCCAAATGTAAAACAGAGGTGGGCATTCTTACACCGCTAATGGACATGCCATAAGATCCTCAAATACTGGACCAAAGTAGTAAAGGCCCTGACAGAAATCTTGGGAACGGAAATTACTGTAGATCCAGTATCTCCTCTTCTGGGCTTCTCGAGCTTACCTTCTCTGGATGTGCGCTGGAGGAAATTATTTTCCATTCTCTCCTTCTACGCAAGGAAAGGTATCTTAGTAAACTGGATGGCTGAGGGCCCTCTCGGACTTCCGAATTGGCACAGATTAATCATGGAATGTATTCCCCTTGACTTCCTTACAAATATGGTGCACCAAAAAACTGAATTATCCTGTAAAATATGGCAGCCCTTTTTTGAATTACATAGATACAGATATTTCGGCCATTCTTTCAAGGGCTTTCATCTAGTTGAGGTAACAGTTCTGGCTGGTCCGGGGTCCCTTGGGAGAGGAATCCCGCGTGAATACGGGTTTTATTACGAATTATGTTAACTCATTCCGAGCATGTACTTCACTACTTAATTACTATGTTCTCCTTTTTTCTTTTGAATAATGTAAGATATTTGATCATACACTCTGGTTAGTTATAGGTTAGATTAGTAGTTAGTTGAGTTTATCTTTATCTTCTCTGTATCTCTTCTCTTTGTTTGACAGGTTTTGGCTATTTATTTAAGATTTAATTGTATAGTAGTGTTTGTACGTGTCTTTTTTTATTTGCAAACTTGTAAAAACATGTTAAATTTTCAATAAAAATATCTGTAAAAAGAAAAAGTGCATCTGTACAGATGCATGAGTAGGTGGAGAGCAGAGGGATACAGATTCAGGAATTGCACGATAGGTTTAGACAGGGGATTTGGATCGGCTTAGGCTTGAAGGGCCGAAGAGCCTGTTCCTTAGTTGTAAATTTTTTTTGTTCTATGTTGAGGTTGTACAGGATGTTGGTGAGGCCGTTTTGTTTAGAGTACTGAGTACAGTTCTGGTCACCCTGTAATAGGAAGAATATTATCAGAAGGGGTTCGGTAAAGATTTACTTGGACGTTGCCAGGAATGGAGGGTTTGAGTTATAGGGAGAGGCTGGGACTTTTTCACTGGAATGGAGGAGGTTGAGCGATGACCTTATTGAGATTTGAAAAATCACGAGGGGTGAGGGTAAGGAGAAAAGCAAGGAACATGCACGGTTATGCCGAGCCGGGGGTGGGAAGCTGAACCAAAATTGTGGCTCTACCCTTTTTTCTTCCTCCTTGACATTTGGCCAGTTGAATCGGTCAGTTACACCAGCATATCTACAGAGCCTACTGCGCGTGCTCCTCGGTGTCAGCAAGCACTGCACATGTTCATCGGTGTCTGCAAAAACCTGCACATGCTCCCATCTGTCTGTAAAAATGGTGCATGAACTTCATTTGCTGGCCCAATGAGGTGCAGTGGAACATCAGAAAGAGCCTGGTCCTCCTACCATTCAGAACAGCCCTATTGTCTGAATCGGAGACGTCGATTTTCCTGCTCCTCGGATGCTGCCTGACCTGTGCTTTTCTAGCACCACTCTAATCTTGACCCATGAGCTTCTGAAGCTGCTACTGCTCTTCTCTCTCTCTCTCTCTCTCTCTCACTCACTCAATGAAGATTGAGATTCATCCAAGACTGTAATTTCCTTCCTCTGTCCAACAGCACACTCTCTTCTCTCACTCCCTTTTCTATTTCTTTTATTTTCATGCTGGGATCCAATTGTTGACTTGCAGCAACTGAAAAGAAAGGGAGTGAATCCAGAAAGAGGACAGACTCTGGAAAAGCTGGTCCAGGTCTGTGCCTCAAATACCTGGCAAGTGCAGTACCACAGGGTGAAGTTATAGTCTTTGCTGTAAAAAAAAAGGCAGAAATGAGGTGTATTGTTTAAATGGTGATAAATTGGGAAGTGGAGAAAGTGAGGACTGCAAATGCTGGAGATCAGAGTAAATATGTGTGGTGCTGGAAAAGCACAGCAGGTCAGACAGCATCCAAGGGGTAGGAAAGTTGACGTTTCGGGTAAGAGCCCTTCCTCAGCAATGATGTATGGATGTACAAAGGAACCTCAGCGTCCTCCTACACCAGTCGCTGCCGGTTGTCAGACAGGTGCAGCAAGCAATCAGCAAGGCAAGTGGTATATTAGCAAGAGGAATTGAGTTCAGAAGAGGGGATGCCTTCCTGCAGTTAGGGGGTCATGGAATATTTTCAAGGCTGAGTTCATATAATTTTTGAACAGCCAAGTGGATGTTTATTGGGGAAGGCAAGAAAATAGTTTTAACGCCAGTACAGAACAGTGACGTACAGCATAGAAACACACCCTTCAGGTCAACTAATCCATGCTGACTATATTCACAAATTAAACTAATCCCACTTGCCTGTGTTTGGCCCATATCCCTCCGAACCTTTCCTGTTCATGTACGTATCCTAATGTATTTTAAACATTGTAACTGTACCTGCGTCCAACATTTCCTCTAGACATTCATTCCACACACCAACCACACTTTTTTTAAAAAAAGAAAGTGCTCCTTATGTCTTTAGACTCGTTCTACTCTCACTTTAAAAGTTTGCTCCCTAATCTTGAAATGACACCTGCCATTCACCTCACCTATACCCCTCATGATTTTTTAAACCTCTGTCAGGACACCTCTTAACCTCCGATGCTCCAGTGAAAAGAGTCTCAGCCTCTGCATCTCGATGTAGGGAGATCCATATCCATTTGTGATCTGTTCACTGCTGGGGCAGGCTTAAAAGACCAAATGGCTGACTCCTGCTCCCAATTCTCAGTGTCCTGGACAGCAAGAGACTATAAGACATAGGAGCAGAAAGTAGGCTAATCAGCCCATCAGGTCTGTACATACCATTCAATCGTGGCTGATCAGTTTCTGAGCACCATTCTGCTGCTTTCTCCCTGTCACCTTTGATCACCTCAATACTCAAGACCCTAGCTATCTCAGTCTGAATATCCTCAGTGACCTGGCCTCTGCAGTCTTCTATGCCAATGAATTCCATAGATTCGCCACTCTGACTGAAGACGTTTCTCCTTATCTCCATTCTAAAAGGTCATCCCTTTACTCTAAAGCTGTGCCCTCGGGTCTTAGTTTCTCCTATTAATGGAAACATCTTCCCAACATCCACTCTGTCCAGGCTGTTCAGTATTCTATATGTTTCAATTCGATCTCCCCTGAGTATGGCCCTGTTAATCAGCATGAACCAGACCCTTCAGAATGAGGTGCAGCAAGGATTTGGTTCAGCAAACTGAGAATGGAGAGTGTGTGGGATGGAGATCTTCAGCTTCTAAGGAATAAGAGAGGAAAGAGAGTTCACTTTAAATTAGAATTGATTGGATGGGCTGATAGGCTAACGAAGGGCGGATGGAGTTGAACTTGGAGAAATGTGATGTGTTGCATTTTGGTCAAGCAATGCAGGCAGGACTTACACAGGGGAGGTGTTGCAGAAGAAAGAGACCTTGGAATGCATGTTCATACTTCCTTGTAAGTGGAGTCGCAGTAGACAGGATAGTGAAGACGATGTTTGGTATGCTTTCCTCTATTGGTCAGAGTATTGAGTGAAGGAGTTGGGAGGTCACGTTGTGGCTGCACTGGACAGTGGTTAGGCCACTTTTGGAACATTGTGTGTAATTCTGGTCTCCATCCTATGGAAGGATGTTGTGAAACTTGAAAGGGTTTGGAAAAGGTTTATAAGGCTGATGTCCGAGTTGGAGGGTTTGAGCGAGAGGGAGAGACTGAATAGGCTGGGGCTGTTTTCCCTTAGTGTTGGAGGCTGAGGGGTGACATTTATAGAAGGTTATAAGGGGCATGGATAGGGTGAATAACTAAGGTCTTTTCCTCCGGGTCGGGAAGCCCAAAATTAGAAGGCCGAGGTTTGAGCTGAGAGGACAAAGATTTAAAAGGGACCTGAGGGTCCACCTTCTCAGAGGGTTTTGCATGTATGGAACGAGCTGACAGGAAGTGGTGGAGGCTGGTACAATTACAACATTTAAGCAGCATCTGGATGAGTACATGAAGGGGAAGGGTTTTGAGGAATATGGGCCACATGCCGGCAAATGGAATAGATTGATTTCGGATATATGGTTGGCATAGACGAGTTGGGCTGAAGGATCTGTTTGTGTGGTGTATGACTCTAACTGTCTTCGGTGAAAGCAGAAGTGTGGTTGTGAAGACAGGGCTTTCAGAGCAGCTTTCAAAGATGTTTTGCCCTTCTTAGGACCGGAAGAAGTTAGAATGAAATCTTTCATTTGTGAGACAGCAACCACTAAGTGAGTACATCCGGGAATTTGGGAGAAAGTGGGAATTCATTGCACTGAGAGGATGAAGCCCTACCCTATCCAGTCATTTCTGCTGGTAGCTGAGACTAGGCCTCAAGCTTTGGGGGGAGTAGGTTTAGGACCGAGATGAGGAGGAGGAAGTGAGGGCTGCTGGTTTTCCCAGAGAGTAGTGTATCTGCAGAATTCTCTGCCCGAGGAAGCAGGCTCCAAAATGCCCCGGTCCTAATTCTTCAGCTTGACATACCCGTGACTGTAAACTTTGAAGTGCTTTGGTTAACTGATGCAAATATTTCCCACTTGTCCAACAATCCAATGTCAGCTGTTTCAGTCATTTGAGATGGTTTTGATTCATCTACTAAATACATCTACTCTTATTAGACAATATTCATAACAACGTATGGGAGGTGATAGTATATATGCAAGTTGTAGACAAGTAAAAAAGACCGACCAGGCAAGGAAGTGGTTAACAAACACAGGGCATCCCTCTTAGAGTATGCACCTTGTTTGTTCACAAATTAAACACGCTTCAGATCTTTTCCTAGCTGCTTTCCAAAAATCTGGGTGCCACCAGGTTTGTGAGCGTGTACAATAATGTACTCATCAACTGAAATAGGCAGCAGCAAAGAGTGAACACAAACCAGTCGAGCAGGGGGCACCCATGTTTTGGTTTGAGTATTGAGGGAGTGCCCTTTTTGAGGCCCCTGTGATATCAGTATCATACCCAGGCTAATGTGCATTGAAACCAGATTATGAGGTGTTAACTTTCCTGCAAACTTCTGCCTGTGTGCGTCTCTCTGTAACATTTTCCAACCTTCTTCATATCTCAGTTTGTCAGCTCTTGTTTATTTCTTCCAAGGCTAATGAAGCACTCACATTCCAGAATAGTCCAAATTAGGGAGTTGAGCCTCCTAAATCCTGGCTATGACACATAGCTGCTTAACCAAGTGTGCAAACTCTCAATATCGGTCAGCCGTTCCATTTGCAAATCGAATACTGTTATCAAAGTTGTTCTTGTCTCTGCATGAGTCCACAACCCGGAGAAATGCAACGGATTCTTTAATGGTTGCCAATGTGTCCTGTGCCAAATTCATTCACGTCTGGATGTCCTGAAGCGAGCAATTATCCTTCAGATTTCTACTACCCAATTAAAACTAATGTTGGGCCCTCTAATGGATCGGGGGCATTTTATATAAATAATTATTCCCTCCGGAGTGGAAACGGGGCCTTCAGCCCAAAAACTCCACATCGACACTCCGAAGAGCAACCCACCCAGACCCATTCCCCTACATTCACCCCTGACGAATGCACCTACACTACAGGGCAATTAAGCATGGCAAATTCACCTAACCTGCAATTCTTTGGACTGTGGGAGGAAACCCGCTCAGACACTGGGAGAACGTGCAAATGCCACACAGTTGCCAAAATCACTCCAAAAGTTACTGCTTCCAATAATAGATTAAGTCTTTTCCCTGGGGTCGGGGAGTCCAGAACTAGAGGGCGTAGGTTTAGGGTGAGAGGGGAAAGATATAAAAGAGACCTAAGGGGCAATGTTTTCATACAGAGGGTGGTATGTCGATGGAATGAGCGACCAGAGGAAGTGGTGGAGGCTGGTACAATTGCAACATTTAAGAGGCATTTGAATAAGTATATGAATAGGAAGGGTTTGGAGGGATATAGGCCAGGTGCTGGCAGATGAGATTGTGTTGGGATATCTGGTCGGCATGGACAGGTTGGACCGAAGGGTCTGTTTCCATGCTTATGTCTCATGACACTCCAAAGGTTACTGCTTCCAGAGGAGCCTGTTGGACTACAACCTGGAGTTGTAATTTTAACCTTTATCCAAGTTAAGGTGGATTGGCTATGCTAAATTACCCATAGTGCCCAGGGATGTGCAGGTTAGGGTGGATTGGCTATGCCAAATTCCCTATCCTGCCCAGTGATGTGCAGGTTAGGGTGGATTGGCCGTGCTAAATTACATATAGTGCCCAAGGATGTGCAGGTTAGGGTGGATTGGCCGTGCTAAATTCCCCATAGTGCCCAGGGATGTGCAGCTTAGGGTGGATTGGCCGTGCTAAATTCCCCATAGTGCCCAGGGATGTGCAGGTTAGGGTGGATTGGCCGTGCTAAATTTCCCATAGTGCCCAAGGATGTGCAGGTTAGGGTGGATTGGCCGTGCTAAATTTCCCATAGTGCCCAAGGATGTGCAGGTTAGGGTAGATTGGCCATGCTAAATTACCCATAGTGCCCAGGGATGTGCAGGTTAGTTTGAATGGGCCATGCTAAATTAGGCATAATGTACAGGTAAGATGCATGACTCAGGGTTAAATGTAGAGCAATGCGGATAGGGATGTGGGTGTGGGAGGGTCGGTGAGGCCGAGTGACCTGCTTCCACACTGTGGGAATTCTCTGAAGGAAGGGGGGTTTTGGAAAGTGTGTTCTCCTGCCCGACTGCTGCTGGGGCAGCGCAGGCGCAGTGCGGTAACCCGCTGTCGGTTCCGTCCCGCCTCCAGCGCCGTCACTATTCTCGCCCCGCCCCTCGTTCCTTTGGTGACGTCACAACGCGGAAGTGGTCCTGTCAAAGTGAATGTCCCTCCCTCTGGGCAACTCTTCATCCTGGGAGGGAGACCGAGATGGGAGGAGGGGAATTTGGTCACTTGTAGCAACTGGAGTGAATCCAGGGAGGGAGCAGACTCCACAAACTCAGGTATGTGTCTTAGTTACCCGGGTGAGGAGGGACTGAAGGATAGAGATTGGGAAGGGGGAGGGCTGGATATCTTTTTTGTTTTGATGTTTAAAATGCACCCGATTCCCACCAGTAACTGCAACAGGTACAAGTACAGCACATGCAATATTCCTCATTGCAGCTTCAAGCCGGTTTTGCATCCTCTGTTCTTGCTCCACCTTGGCTCCAGCACATTCAGCTTCCTTCCCTCATTCCCATCCCCCCGCCCTGATGTTCCAAGCTGACCCTCAAAAGATCGGTTTGTCCCTCCATTCTTTTTTGTGGGTTTTGAAAACTTTCCCAATGCTCTGATTATAAGAGTTGTGAAGTTATGTTGTAGCTGCACCAGACATTGGTTAGGCCACTTTTGGAATGTTGTGTGCAGTTCTGGTCTCCATGCGAGAGGATGGATGTTGTGAAACTTGAAAGGATTCAGCGAATAAGGTCATTGAATATATCCAAGGCTGGTTTCATCTGATTTTTGAACAACAAAGAAGTGGATGTTTGTTGGGGAAGGCAAGAACACATCTGTCGTCTGCAAGGTGTTAGAAAGGATTCTGAGGGATAGGATTTATGACCATCTTGTGATTGTGAAGGCTGGACTTTCAGAGCATGTTTTGCCCTGACTGGGAGCAGAAGAGTTTGACTGAAGTGTGTCGGTGTTAATGCCTTGATGTCTCATTTTGCTCCCACCTTCTCGGGGTCATTAACCATTTTGTGTCTGGTCCTTCCTCAAGAAGCTGCATTGCAGGTTCACCCTGAATTGACACTTTTTTTTATGCTTCCCAAAATCAGACCTGCTCACTCTCAGCAGGATCCCAGTGGTGTGAAAGATATTAAGTTTCAGGTGGTATTATCCAAAATTCGGAGAGATGTCAGTCTTGATGTTTTTGCTTTTTCTGCCCCTGTAAGATCCTGAATCAGCACCTTCAGGGGAATTAGTTATATTGGAGTGAGAACAGAGAGTGGGATGGTGCTTTCAATTTTGTGGAGTAACAAAAGACCAGAATATTCCACAGAAAGTAGAATTGCTTGTTCTGAATTTTTACCCTGCCCTGGCAGTGATGACTTTTGTAATCTCTTTTTAAACAGTGTACTTGAAGAGGGGCTGGAAACGTGTGTGTGCGCGCAGCTGAAGCTTCGGCCATGGAGAAACCTGAGGAATCCCGCCCCGTGGAGAAACAGTGGAAGTGTGCTGATGGCGGAAAAAGCTTCCATTTCCCGTCTGCCCCGGAGATTCATCAGCGCATCCACACAGGGGAGAGGCCGTTCTCCTGCCCCGAGTGTGGGAAGGCCTTCAGCAAATGCTCCAACCTGCTGAGGCACCAGCGCTCCCACACGGGAGAGAGGCCCTTCAACTGCCCCAAATGCGGGAAGAGATTTGCCCGGGCCTCCAACCTGCTGACCCACCGGAGGGTCCACACCGGGGAGAGGCCCTTCAGCTGCCCCGAGTGCGGGAAGGCCTTCAACAATTCCTTCAACCTGCTGACCCACCAGCGGATCCACACGGGGGAGAGGCCCTTCAGCTGCCCCAAGTGCGGGAAGGCCTTCAGCAGTTCCCCCAACCTGCTGAGACACCAGCGGGTCCACACGGGGGAGAGGCCCTTCAGCTGCACCGACTGCGGGAAGGCCTTCAGCAATTCCTCCAACCTGCTGACCCACCAGCGGATCCACACGGGGGAGAGGCCCTTCAGCTGCCCCGAGTGCGGGAAGGCCTTCAGCGATTCCTCTTCTCTGCTGACCCACCAGCGGATCCACACGGGGGAGAGGCCCTTCAGCTGCCCCGAGTGCGGGAAGGCCTTCAACAATTCCTCTTCTCTGCTGAACCACCAGCAGATCCACACGGGGGAGAGGCCCTTCAGCTGCCCCGAGTGCAGGAAGGCCTTCAGCGATTCCCGCAACCTGCTGAGACACCAACGTGTCCACACAGGGGAGAGGCCCTTCAGCTGCCCCGAGTGCGGGAAGGCCTTCAGCGATTCCTATTCTCTGCTGACCCACCAGCGGATCCACACGGGGGAGAGGCCCTTCAGCTGCACCGACTGCGGGAAGGGCTTCACCTGCTCCTCCGCCCTGCTGAGACACCAACGTGTCCACACGGGGGAGAGGCCCTTCAGCTGCCCCGACTGCGGGAAGGCCTTCAGCAATTCCTCCACCCTGCTGACCCACCAGCGGGTCCACACGGGGGAGAGGCCCTTCAGCTGCCCCGAGTGTGGGAAGGCCTTCAGGCATTCCCCCAACCTGCTGAGACACCAGCGGGTCCACATGGGGGTGAGGCCGTTCCCCTGCACATGGGGGAGAGGCCCTTCAGCTGCCCCAAGTGTGGGAAGGCCTTCAGCAATTCCTCCAACCCGCTGACCCACCCGCTCCTCCCTCCTCCAGAGGCACCAGCGAGTTCACATACCACCGCAGGGGGGATTGAAGGAATGATGGCTGAGTGCCATTATCGACTGGACTATTAACCCAGTTCCAGGGGCTCCCGGGTTTAAATCCCGCTGCGGCAGATGGCGCTATACAGGGTATGGGTTGAAATTGCTGAGTGAGGCAATAATTCCTCCAGGTTAAGGCTGTACCAAGGATCCAATTACAAAGGGACATCTTGGTGGTGACCAATAGTAAAGAAAGTGATGGGGGGTGGGGGGGGAATGGGGGTGGGGGGGTGTGTGCGCTTTGACTTTGAGCTGTTTAAAAAGCAACTACTTTTTCTCTGCCATTTTGCTGAGGGGGTTTGAAGCTGTAACAAAGTTGGGTCACAATAAAGGTTACCTGAACTTGCTGCTGTGCTCAGACTCTCATTGAAAGCTTTGAGCTCCAAGAGTTTTTATTTTAAAGCTGCTCATTTCTTTCAGCCTCCTGCACTAAGCTTCCAATGTCGCATATCAGTTGGAGTCGTGAATGAGGAGCCAGTATCGTGAGAACTTGACAATTTTTCAGGAGTGCAGAGTGTGCCATTTCATCGGCGTTGTAAAGTTTCCTGGCAGCATCAGGAGGTGTGGGCAGTGTTCGCGAGAAATTATGTGGAGAGGCCGATGTTGGACTGGGCTGGATAAAGTTAAAAATCACACAACACCAGGTTATAGTCCAACAGGTTTATTTGGAAGGATGAGCTGTAACTGTGGAGCAGGATCATAAGACCCAGATTTTATAGCAAAAGATCACAGTGTCATGTAACTGAAATGACATATTGAACACACCAAGATTGCTGTTAAGTCTTTCACCTTTTAGACTGAGTTGCAGGTTTCAGTTCATTAACCTGTAAATCCCAGAATTACTATTAATTCACATTCTCGAGATGACTTAAGGTTTTTTTTTAAAAAACAGTGACATCTCAGCCCAGACAATGCATTAAAGGTGTGAGGTTCGAGTCTGTCAGTATCCCAAATTTGGAACTAGAACCAGTCTGATTCAAACTGGGAATTTATAAAATATTACACTGATTGACTGCCTGCAGTTTCTGCACATTTTTGAGCAAAGTAGAATGTGTCTGCAAACATATTTCTGCCAATACAAGTTTGCCCAATAAGTGATGAGTTTGTGCATGAGAGTGCACGTAAGTGTCTGCGCATGTTTGGTAAAGTGAGTGCGTGATGGAGTATACGCTGAGAGAGTGTTGGGGGCGTGTATGTGTGGGTGTCTGGAGAGAAAGCGTGTGTATGAGTGAGCTATCAAAAGCGAGGGCTTGCGTTTGGCTAAAACAAGGAAGGGAAGCCCATGAACAATTTAAGGGTCCAACCCTTTGTCGTGCTGTAAAAGAGAGACAGGGTGGGGTTCAGGTACACAGTTCTTTGAAAGTTGCATCGCTGCTCGACAGGGTGGTCAAGAAGACATTAAGCACACTTGCCTTCATTGTTCACCCCACTGAGTCTCGGAGTTGGGACATCATGTTGAGGTTGTACAGGATGTTGGTGAGGCCACTTGGAGAGTACGGAGTACAGTTCTGGTGACCCTGTAAGAGAATTCTTCCGATGAGAGGGTTCGGTAAAGATTTACCAGGATGTTGCCAAGACTAGATGGTTTGAGTTATAAGAAGAGATTTGGACTTTATTTATTGGAGCACAGGAGGTTGAGGAGTGACATTATTGAGGTTGATAAAATCATGAGGAATGGAGGTAAGGTGAATAGCAAAGGGCTCTTCCTTAGTGTAGGGGAAGTCAAGGCTCAGGGGCATATATCTTTGAAGTGAGAGGAGAGAGATTTAAAAGGAACCTGAGGGACAATGTTTTGATAGAGGGTGAATTACCCATAGTGCCCAGGGATGTGCAGGTTGTGGTGGATTGGCCATGTTGAATTACCCATAGTGCCCAGAGATGTATAGGTTAGGGTGGATTGGCTATGCTAGATTACCCATAGTGCTGTGAGAAACGAACCCCACTTAATCAATAATTTTCAATCCGAGTCCGCCCTGCCCCCGCCCCCGCCCCTGCCCCCCCCCCCCCCCCCCCCCCACCCCCCGCCGCTTTCATTCATATCGCTTTCATTCTTGTTAACTCCACTGTTGGCTGAAACAATTATACCCTGGTGTTAGTTCATTTACCTTGCAGAAGCAATTATGGTTGCAGAAGTAATACTGCTTTACCTATATCCCACAGGGGTGACCCTACAACCTTGTATAAATAATGTGGGGCATGGCGAGGGTAAACAGACAAGATCTTTGATCTGGGATTGCTCATAGGTTTAGGGTGAGATTTAAAAGAAACCGAAGGAGGAACTCCTATGTACAGAGGGTGGTGTGTGTTAAGAATGAGCTGCCAGAGGAAGTGGTGGCTACAATTATAACCTTTAAAAGGTATCTGGATGGGTATATGTTGGGAAACATTTAGAGGGACATGAGCCAAGTGCTGGCAAATGGGACGAGATTGATTTAGGATATCTGGTCAGCATGGACTGAAGGGACTGTTTCTGTGCTGTACATAGAACATAGAACATAGAAGAATACAGCGCAGTACAGGCCCTTCAGCCCTCGATGTTGCGCCGATCAAAGCCCACCTAACCTACACTAACCCACTATCCTCCATATACCTATCCAATGCCCGCTTAAATACCCATAAAGAGGGAGAGTCCACTACTGCTACTGGCAGGGCATTCCATGAACTTACGACTCGCTGAGTGAAGAACCTACCCCTAACATCAGTCCTATATCTACGCCCCCTTAATTTAAAGCTATGCCCCCTTGTAATAGCTGACTCCATACGTGGAAAAAGGTTCTCACTGTCAACCCTATCTAACCCCCTAATCATCTTGTACACCTCTATCAAATCACCCCTAAACCTTATTTTCTCCAATGAAAACAACCCCAAGTGCCTCAGCCTTTCCTCATAGGATTTTCCTACCATACCAGGCAACATCCTGGTAAACTTCCTCTGCACTCGTTCCAGTGCCTCCACATCCTTCCTATAGTATGGCGACCAAAACTGCACACAATATTCCAGATGCGGCCGCACCAGAGTCTTATACAACTGCAGCATGACCTCAGGACTCCGGAACTCAATTCCTCTACCAATAAAAGCCAGTACGCCATATGCCTTCTTCACTGCACTATTTACCTGGGTGGCAACTTTCAGAGATCTGTGTACATGGACACCAAGATCCCTCTGCTCTTCCACACTACCAAGTAGTCTACCATTAGCACAGTAATCCATCTTTTTATTACTCTTACCAAAGTGAATCACTTCACACTTAGCTACATTGAACTCCATTTGCCACCTTTCTGCCCAGCTCTGCAGCTTCTCTATATCCCGCTGTAACCTGCCATATCCTTCCTCACTGTCTACAACTCCTCCGACTTTCGTATCATCCGCAAACTTGCTCACCCAACCTTCTAACCCTTCCTCCAGGTCATTTATAAAAATGACAAACAGCAATGGTCCCAAAACAGATCCTTGCGGAACACCGCTAGTGACGGCACTCCAAGATGAACCTTTGCCATCAACTACTACCCTCTGTCTTCTTCCAGAGAGCCAATTCCTAATCCAAACCTCCAACTCACCCTCAATGCCATATCTCTGTATTTTCTGCAGTAGCCTACCATGGGGGACCTTATCAAACGCCTTACTAAAATCCATATATACCACATCTACCGCTTTCCCCTCATCTACCTCCTTAGTCACGTTCTCAAAGAATTCAATAAGGTTTGTGAGGCACGACCTGCCCTTCACAAAACCATGCTGACTATCCTTGATCACATCATTCTTATCCAGATGTGCATAAATCCTATCCCTTACAATTCTCTCTAAGACTTTGCCCACAACAGAAGTGAGACTCACTGGCCTATAGTTACTAGGATTATCCCTACTCCCCTTCTTGAACAAGGGAACCACGTTTGCTAGCCTCCAGTCCTCTGGCACTACTCCTGTCGACAAAGAGGACACAAAAATCAAGGCCAATGGCTCTGCAATCTCCTCCCTTGCTTCCCAGAGAATCCTGGGATAAATGCCATCAGGCCCAGGGGACTTATCTATTTTCACCCTTGCCAGAATTTCAAACACCTCTTCTCTACATATCTCAAAGCCATCCATTCTACTTATTCGTGCCTCAGTATTCATATCGACAACAATGTCCTGTTCCTGAGTGAATACTGACGAAAAGTATTCATTCAGCGCCTCCCCAATCTCTTCAGCCTCCACACGCAACTTCCCATTACTATCCTTGATTGGACCTATTCCTTCCCTAGTCATTCTTTTATTCCTAACATACCTATAGAAAGCCTTAGGGTTTTCCCTAATCCTACCAACTAAGCACCTTTCATGTCCCCTCCTTGCTGCTCTTAGCTCTCTCTTCAGGTCCTTCCGGGCTACCTTATAACTCTCAATTGCCCCTATTGAACCTTCACGCCTCATCTTTACAAAGGCCGCCCTCTTCCATTTAACAAGGGATTCCAACTCCTTATTAAACCACGGCTCCCTCACACGACCCTTTCCTCCCTGCCTGATAGGTACGTACTTGTCAAGGACACTCAATAGTTGCTCCTTGAACAAGTTCCACATATCAATTACGCTCTTGCCTTGGAATCTACTTTTCCAATCCACACATCCTAAGTCATGCCTCAACGCATCATAATTTCCCTGCCCCCAGCTATAACTCTTGCCCTGTAGTACACACTTATCCCTCTCCATCACTAGAGTAAAAATCACCGAATTGTGGTCACTGTCCCCAAAGTGCTCACCTACCCCTAGTTCTAATACCTGGCCTGGTTCGTTACCCAGAACCAAATCCAGTATGGCCTCACCTCTTGTTGGCTTATCTACATATTGTGTCAGGAAACTCTCCTGCACACATTGCACAAACACTGACCCATCTAACGAACTTGAGCTATAGCTTTCCCAATCAATATCAGGAAAGTTAAAGTCTCCCATAACAATCACCCTATTTCTGTCACTCTTCTCCTGAATCATCTTCGCAATCCTTTCTTCAACGATTCTAGGACTATTAGGAGGCCTGTAAAAGACTCCTAACTGGGTGACCTCACCTCTCCTATTCCTAACCTCAACCCAAACTACCTCAGATGGCAAATCTTCGTCCATCTTCCTTTCCACCGCTGTAATACTATCTTTGACAAGCAAAGCCACACCCCCCCCCTCTTTTGCCCCCACCTCTGACCCTACTAAAACATTTAAACCCTGGAACCTGCAACAGCCAATCCTGTCCCTGATCTAGCCACGTCTCCGTAATAGCCACAACATCGAAGTCCCAGGTACCAACCCACGCTGCGAGTTCACCTACCTTATTTCGTATACTTCTGGCATTAAAGTATACACACTTCAAGCCACTCTTCTGTTTACAGGCACCCTCCTTTAAGATTGATGCCATATTCCTAACCTCCCTACACTCCAGGTCCTGCACCCTACAGCTACAGTCTGGGTTCCCATGCCCCTGCAGAGTTAGTTTAAACCCCCCCCCCCAAGAGCACTAGCAAACCTCCCCCCAAGGATACTGGTGCCCCTCAGGTTCAGGTGCAGACCATCCTGTTTATAGAGGTCCCACCTTCCCCAGAAAGAACCCCAGTTATCCAAGTACCGAAATCCCTCCCTCCTGCACCATCCCTGTAGCCACGCATTTAACTCTTCTCTCTCCCTATTCCTCGACTCTCTATCACGTGGCACGGGTAACAAACCAGAGACAACAACTCTGTTCGTTCTAACTCTGAGCTTCCAACCTAGCTCCCTAAAAGCCTGTCTAACATCCTCAGCACTCCTCCTACCTATGTCATTGGTGCCAATATGGACCACGACTTCAGGCTGCTCCCCCTCCCCCTTAAGGACCCGGAAAACACGATCAGAGACATCACGTACCCTTGCACCTGGGAGGCAACATACCAAACGTGAGTCTCTCTCGTTCCCACAAAACCGCCTATCTGTGCCCCGAACTATCGAGTCCCCAATTATTATTGCTCTGCTCTTCTCCACCCTTCCCTTCTGAGTAGCGGGGACAGGCTCCGTGCCAGAGGCCTGAGCCCCGTTACTTACCCCTGGTAAGTCGTCCCCCCCACAAGTATCCAAAACGGTATACTTGTTCTTGAGGGGAACGACCACAGGGGGTCCCTGCACTGGCTGCTTCCTCCCAGTCCCCCTCACTGTCACCCATCTATCTGCCATCTTTGGAGTTACTACTTCCCTATAGCTCCGATCTATGACCCCCTCTGCCTCCCGAATGATCCGAAGTTCATCCAACTCCAGCTCCAGTTCCCTAACACGGTCTTGGAGGAGCTGGAGATGGGTGCACTTCCTGCAAGTGTAATCAGCAGGGACGTCCATGGCATCCCTCACCTCATACATCTGTGATTCTGGCTTGCCACTAATGTTTGTCACGTCTGTATGTTCAGGTTCTCCCTGGTGTTGGTGTTAACGCCTTGGTGTCTTATTTTGCTCCCCACATCCTGGGGACATTAACCATTTCCTATCTGGTTGTTCTGATCTGGACTGCTGTCCGGATCTTTGGATTTCTGGGATTGGTCAATAAACACACCTGGAAGTGACTTTGTCAATCATACAAGCAATAGTTTATTCTTTGATACAGCCGGGTCGGTAGACTCTGATCAGCCCAGAAGGATTAGATTAGATTAGATTCCCACACCGATCCTCTGAAGAGTAGCCCACCCAGACCCATCTCCCTCTAACTAATTCACCTAACATTACGGGCAGTTTAGCATGGCCAATTCACCAAACCTGCACATCTTTGGATTGTGGGAGGAAACCCACGCAGACATGGGGAGAATGTGCAAACTCCACACAGCCAGCCCCGCGAGGCTGGAATCGAACCTGGGACCCTGGTGTTGTGAGGCAGCAGTGCTAACCACTGAGCCACCGATGAGCACTCATTGAGTGCCAAAAGAATCCACCGACTTTTACAGAGTTTGGATAGAACTTATATACATTGTTCAGAGTCAGACATTGAGCATGATCACATAGTAACAACCAATCAGATCCCGCAAGGTCCTCATGCATTTTTGACTTAGCCTAGGGCAGCACGGTGGCTCAGTGGTTAACACTGCTGCCTCACAGCACCAGGGTCCCAGGTTCGATTCCAGCCTTGGGTGACCGTCTGTGTAGAGTTTGCACATTCTCGCCGTGTCAGAGACCTGGGCCCGAGTGCACACGCCTGGTAGGATGTTTTCCCCCCTCAACAGTACCCTCTGACTTATACAGCAGGAAGAAAATAAAAATAAGTCGTCCCTCCTCTCCCAGGAACCTCTGCTCTCCAACTTCAAATGTAAAACCTCAACTCAGTGACTCCCCACTCCTGGGTTGCTGCTACCGCTGAAAAATAGAAAATGTCACCTTTTTTTGTGGTTAGCACTGCCGCCTCACAGCACCAGAGCCCCGGGTTCAATTCCCCTCCTATGTCTGCGCGGATATCCTCCCACAGTCCCAAGATGTGTGGGTTAGCGTGAATTGGCGACGCTAAATTGCACCATTGTATTAGGTGACGGGGAATGGGGCTGGGTGTTTTGCTCTTCGGCGGGTCGGTGTGGACTTGTTGGGCCGAAGGGCCTGTTTCCACACTGTAGGGAATCTGATCTAAAGTTCTGGAATTTATATATTGATGAACTGAAACCTGCAACCCCTTCTAAAAGATGAAGGATTCAGCAGCGGTCCAGGTTTGTGCCAAACATTGCATCGGTTGCAAGACACTGTGATGTTTTGCTATTAATTCTGTGTCTTATAATCCTGCACCACAACGACCCGTACAAGGAGCAGCGCTGCAGAAGCTAGTGCTTCCAAATACACCTGGGTGGGCGGAGTTTACCAGGAGGGGCGGGGTTTAGCGGGAGGGCAGTACTCATGGGCGGGGCGTGTCTCGTGAGGTTCGCGCGCTGGTAGGCGGCGCGTACAGCCTGGACGCGCGCGGCTTTGTGGGCGGTTGCGCGTGAGGGAGGGGGGCGTGGTTTTGACTCGCGCGGGGATCGCGGCGAAGGGGTGGGGTTTGGTGCAGGAGGGGGAAAGAGGTTTGGTTCCCAGAGGCGGGGCTTATGACCTGCTTCAGGAAGGGGCGGGGTCTACGAGTTGCGTTCGGAAGGGGCGGTGTTGACGTGTCGCGATGGCGGAGGAGGGGGCGGGACCAGGACCTGGATCAGTGGGCGTGGCCATCCCGAAGCCGGAAGTGTGCCCGCGGCCTGTTTCCTCCGCTGGAGCCTCGGCTGCAGCAAGTAAGGTAAAGCTTTATCAATATTTCCTTTTACAGAGTTTGTATTTAATAACCAGTAATGGATACTCAATATCATCATAAAGTCCCAAAATGCAATTCATTTCAATCCATTGCAGATAAGCACTAAGAGTTAATTTTCTACAGGATTCAACAGTCTCAGCACTAAAATGGTCTCACAAGGGAACGGCTGTGAATGTTATCACTTGGTGTCCTGTTCACACAGATTCACCGATGCTGAGGCAAACGTTCTTCATTGCCTTACAGCATCCTGTTCTCACTTGGTGAGCCCAGGTGTCCCTATCTTTAAGTTCTCTCCTCATTCTGAGCCTTCCTGCCTGTTTATTTTCTAGTGCAGTAAATGTATTCAATAATTCAGCATTACATTTTAGTCTGAATGTTTAAAGACAAGTTTTAAGGCTCTTGACTTTATCACCCAGATGCCCACACTCTCATTCCTCCCTTTGATTGCACCGCGATCACTGAAAGAGAAGGCTAGTCCAAACGAATGCCCTTCAAGGTGGTCCAGCCGTCAACATCCTGTAGAGCAGCACCACCATCTTCACAGCTCATCTGGTCATATTTATCATCACCATCGACACGTGTGGGGGAGCCATCAGATCGCGAAAGGAACATCTTCTGGGGCAAATCTATATCGCTAAGGGACCTCATAAGCCTAGCAATTAAATAGCTAACAATACCAATACCGACAAACAGACATAGCTAAATTGATAAGCCAATTGTACCATCAGCCCGATCTGCAGTTTCCCCAACTGGTCCCTTCAGTCATTCTGTCACGGAATACCTGGATCACTTCTTGAATCTTAGTAATATTGCCAGTGAGATTGGGAATGCCCATAGTGCATTTATCTTGGACAATGGTGCAGACCTCACCCTCCCGGGCGAGTATATAGTCTAAGGCATATCGATTCTGCACAGAGTAAAGACACAGGTCTGATAATCCCAGTTTACTCTGTTCCAGAGCCTCTTTACTCTTATTTCCTCAAATGGTCAGGCCACAAAAGAGGGAATTGTGGTTCTGTTGACTTGTTACCCCTGCCGATCCTTCCAACCTCAGGGTACTCTGGATTCCCCAGCCTATCGGGTGTGCTGTATTGTCACCCAGTCCCTTGGGATCCTTCCAGTTAGAGCAAGGTTGGCTGAGACCGATCGCTGCATCCTCCTCAGATGGAGGTTCCATCGACTTGTCCACTGGCCAGGACAAGGTACTGTTGTGGGAACAAGGGCTCCGGTAGTGACCTTATGAGGGACATCTTTGCCATCCAGGACAAGGAAATTGGTAGCTTTCCCTTAGCTGAAGAAATAATAGTCTGGTTTGGTGTATATTAGGGAGAGTTTGTCAAAATAGGTTACTGAAATGTTACAGCAGGGGGTCTGGTCAGATCTACAGGAGTAAAGGGTCGACGTTTTGCAAGGGGAGTTGCTTTAGCACTGTACAAAATGGGCCAAGTGACTTGAGCACTCGCAGTGTATGGGAAACAATGGTCCTCAGAATGCTGTTCCCATTGGGCTCTCCCTTCGCTCTATTGTACAAGGTCTTGGTGACAGTATCAGCTTCTGAAAAGAGAAATGGCCTATAAATGCACAAGGGAAGGGTTCCGTTCCAGGTCCATGTGCCGCATAAGGCCTGCTGAACCCCAGGCAGTGTTACACCGGCTGTTTGTATACACAGACCGGAGGTATTGGAAAGTGATATTTCTCTTCGCAGGATCGGCAGTAGGAAGTCTGACAAATAGAATGGAATCAGGGACTGGGGACGGGGCAAGTAAGTCATCTCCCGCTAGAGAGGAGTAACATACTACTGCCTCTGGTGTGAAGAGCGTTCTGTGGGCCTGTATAAATAAGTTCCTTGTGGATTGAGGAGTTTTCCCTATCAGGTTTCCCTTTTCTCGAGTCGGCCCGTCCTACAAAAAGGGATGGTGTTCCTGGGCGCCCTTAAAATATTTACCATAATGACGGGGTTGATCATTTTTATCCTCACTAGGATTGCGTCTGCAGGTAAGATCAAAAAGACAGGTTCGGTAACGCCATGGTAACTCCCCCTGATTTCTACTGTCCAGATGGACCATCTGGTCTTTCTGATGGAAGAGTCCATTACAATAATCAATCTTCATCACGTTCCACACGTCAAAGGCGTCTGGTCCGGTGCACTGGACGACATCTCCTCAGTATGGGTGGTGGATAATCTCTGATCATTCCTGGTCCCATCCATACTTAGTGGCTTTCCCCATCAGGATGTTGTACGTGATCAGAGAGGTGAGGAGATAAGTGATCCCCCACATGTCCCTCCTCTTAGTTCAAGTATCTGTAATAAGATTAACATTAGAACAACAGCAAAATTCAAAAACCGAACTGGACATGTCCACTCCTTTTGTTCAGATTCCAGAATTCTCTCCTCGTCTTTCCCCCTTTTGATTGGTGCGGTCAATCAATTTACAATGGTGCCGTTGGACCCAAGCTGAGCGCCCAGCGACTGTGACCGCCGTAGGGGTGGGAAGTAGAACCTGGAAGGGGCCATCCCAACGAGGTTGGAGACCTTTGCCAGTCCAGTTCTTGACGAGCACCAACGAACCAGGCTTTACCTGTGACGAGGCTGAAAGGGAGGGAACATCGCTGTAGGCCGCACGCTCCTGGGAGTGAAAGGCACACATAACGTTGGTTAGAGCAAGAACATAACCAATCATTGCTTCGGTCATGTGGTGGACGTGGACTGAGAAGGGAGCCGAATCGTTCCAAGGGGTACGGAGGGGGTTACCAGAGAGACTCTCAGCCAGAGACAGTCGTGTCTTGCCCGCAGACATGGATCGCATCTGGAATAAGGCCACAGGGATTAGCATAACCAGGAGAGGCCAGACTCTGCCATTAATTTGGCAAGTTTAGTCTTATGTCTGGTTAAAACATTCAACAAGGCCGGCCGCCTGAGGATGATAAGCACCGTGCAGTTGCCAACAAATACAAAGCTGGGAACAGAGTTCTCCGTTAATATTACATGCAAAGTGTGGTCCATTGTCTGAGCTAATGCACGCAGGTATACTGAAGGGGGGAATTATTTCCTTTAAACAAAATCTTCACCACACTCTCAGCAGTAGTGTTAGGAGGAGGGTAGACTTCAATCCACTTTGAAAAGACATCAGCAATAAGCAAAACATATTTATAGCAACTCAACTCATTTCTCCAACTCAATGAAGTCCAGTTGAAGTGTCTCCAAGGGACCCTCCAGCAAGGGAGTTCTCGTAGAGATACTTGAACTAAGAGGTGGGGGATCGCCTACCCACTGACCTGTTTGATCACGTACAACATCCTGATCGGGAAAGTCACTGACTGAATATCAATGTGATCTGAAAATGATCTGAGATTATCCTGGTGTCATCTGGTGCACCAGACCAGACGCTTTCAACGTGGAGTCGCTTGAGCGATGGAGTGAGCTGCCAGAGGAAGTGGTGGGTGCTGGTACGATGACAAGTTAAAAGGCTCCTGGATGGGCATCTGAATATGATGGGTCAGGGCCAAGTGATGGCAAATGTGACTGGAGTCATAGAGATGTACAGCACAGAAACAGACCCTTCGGTCCAACTCCGTCCTTGCTGACAAGAGAGCCAACCCAATTTAGTCCCAGCTGTCAGCTCCCGGCTCATATAGGGGCCAAGTGATGGCAAACGTGACTAGATTAATTTAGGATATCTGGGCAGGTTGGACCAAAGGGTCTGTTTCCGTGCTGCGTGACTCTAATTGTCTTCAGTGAAAGCAGAAGTGTGGTTGTGAAGGCTGGACTTTCAGAGCATGTTTTGCCCGGACTGGGAGCAGAAGGGTTTGACTGAAGTGTGTCGGTGTTAATGGCTTGATGTCTCATTTTGCTCCCACCTTCCCGGGGTCATTAACCATTTTGTGTCTGGTTATTCCTCAAGAAGCTGCATTGTCGGTTCACCCTGAATTGACACTTTTTTATTGCTTCCCAAAATCAGACCTGCTCACACTCAGCAGGATCCCAGTGTTGTGAAAGATATTAACTTTCAGGTGGAGGTATCCAAAATTCAGAGAGATGTCAGTCTTGATGTTTTTGCTTTTTCTGCCCCTGTAAGATCCTGAATCAGCACCTTCAGGGGAATTAGTTAGAGCAGAGTGAGAACAGAGGGGAAGGGAGAGTGGGATGGTGCTTTCAATTTTGTGGAACAACAAAAGAATATTCCACAGAAAGTAGAATTGCTTGTTCTGAATTTCTACCCTGCACTGATAGTGATGACGTTTGTAATCTCTTTTTGCAGAGTATATGAAAATCTGACGACTTGAAGTTTCAAAATCAACGGATGAAGGGCTTATTCCCGAAACATTGACTCTCCTGTTCCTCGGATGCTGCCTGACCTGCTGTGCTTTTCCAGCGCCACATTTTTTGACTGACTCTCCAGTGTCTGCAGTCCTCACTTTGATGTCAATGTCTGACAGTCTCTGAATCCATCGGGACCGCAACGGTTTTTGACTGTGATTTCTGGGAGAGGGATCAACGCTTTTTGGTTCCTCTTTGAGGATGTTTTCAGCATCAGTGGGACTGGACGAGAGATCCCACTGTTGCAGCGCACTGTGTGTGGAGCCTGAAACGGTTATACGGCCTGGGAAGGGGACTTCACGGCAGGGAGGGGCTCTACACGTGTTTGTGTGCAGCCGAAGCTGTGGCCATGGAGAAACCTGAGGAATCAGGCCCTGTGGAGAAACCGTGGAAGTGTGGTGACTGTGGGAAAGGCTTCCGTTTCCCGTCTGCCCTGGAGACTCATCGGCGCAGTCACACCGGGGAGAAGCCATTCCTCTGCCCTGTCTGCGGAAAGGCCTTCAGACATTCCTCCAACCTGCAGGCCCACCAGCGGATCCACACGGGGGAGAAGCCCTTCCGCTGTCCCGAGTGCGGGAAGGGCTTCGGCACATCCTCCCACCTGCTGACCCACCAGCGGATCCACACGGGAGAGAGGCCATTCACCTGCTCTCAGTGCAGGAAGGGCTTCAGGTATACCTCCCACCTGCTGACCCACCAGCGGGTCCACACGGGAGAGAGACCCTTCAGCTGCCCCAAGTGCGGGAAGGCCTTCAGCACTTCCTCCAACCTGCTGACCCACCAGCGGGTCCACACGGGGGAGAGGCCGTTCACCTGCTCTCTGTGCGGGAAGGGCTTCACCTGCTCCTCCAACCTGCGGAACCACCAGTGTATCCACACGGGGGAGAGACCCTTCAGCTGCCCCGAGTGTGGGAAGGGCTTTACCCAGGTCTCCTCCCTGCTGACCCACCAGTGGGTCCACACCGGGGAGAAGCCAGTCACCTGCTCTCAGTGTGGGAAAGGCTTCACCAGCTACTCCTCCCTGCGGGTCCACCAACGGATCCACACCGGGGAGAGGCCCTTCACCTGCTCTCAGTGCGGGAAGGCCTTCACCTACTCCTCCCACCTGCGGAAGCACCAGCGAGTTCACGTGCCATCGCAGGGGGATTGAAGGAGTGACGGCCGAGTGCCAATATCAGTTGGACTGTCGACCTGTTTCCGGGGACTCCCGGGTTCACAAATCCCGCCACGACAGATGTCAGAATCGGTATTCGGTCAAAAATGTGGAGTTCGGGATCTAACGATGAGACCGTTTCAGGGAGGGGGAGGTCGGGGGGGGAGAAAGCCCCCATCTGATTTCCCCCTCTCCCTTGTTAGGGAAGGGAACCGCCATTGTGGGAAAGGATTCACTCAGTCGTTCCAGCTGCATCCTTTACCCGGTCTGGTCTTCACCTGACTCCAGACCCACAGCAGTCTGGTTGACTCTACACTGCCCCTTCCTGGCAAATGAGCGGGGAGACACTGACTTGGAGACGGGGTACGGGTTAAAATTGCTGAGTGAGGCAATACTTCCTCCGGGTTACGGATGTACCAAGGATCCAATTACAAAGGGACAACTTGGTGCTGGCCAATAGTGAAGACAGTGAGGGGGGTGTGGGACAGGGGAGGTGTGGTGTGTGCAGGCAGTCAATACATGTAATAGCTTGTAACTTTGACTTTGGAAACAGAACCAGTCTGACTCAAGATTGGGATGCAGGCAGACTCTGACCTCACACCTTTAATGCATTGTCTGAGCTGAGATGTGAGCTTTTGCTATCAAACCTTGTTATCTCGAGAAGGTGACAACAAGAAGTTCAGGGATTCACATTGTAATGAGACCTGCAACCTATTTGAAAAGGTGGAAGACTTAACAATCCAGGTTTGTTGAATATACCATTTCAGTGGCAGGACGCTGGAATGTTTTGCTCTAAATTGTGTCTCAGGATCTTATCCCCCACAACCACCTGATGATGAGGCAGCACTCCAAAAGTTACTGCTTCCAAAGAAGCCTGTTGGACTCCAACCTGGAGTTGTGTGATTCTAGAATCTGGTCTCCAGCATCTGCAGTCCTTGTTTTTACCTCGTTGATTTTAACCCTACTGCGAATCCTCTTGCAAGGATGCCTGCCTTGAAAACGTTTCCCTCCTCTGTCTACAAGAATCTCAGGGAGTCCCTCTCCCACTGCAACTCCCAGGTCATTTCCTCTGCCCTGAGGCTCTTCAACCATATCCTGAAACAGACTCGCTACCACAGCCCCATTCGCTTCCTCAGTGCCTGCCTCCGTAACCAGCTCATCCCACACGGACTCCAGACCACCTTTAAACCAGCAGAGTTCGGATCCGAACAGGACAAACAGTACAGACTACAGATTCAAAAACACCAGCAACGGTTCTCCTTCAGGATCCTCCGCTCCACGCTTGCAGCAATGCGCCGTCACCTAACCTCTCTCCAGTCAGCCCTGCCTCAGCTGAGGGCCACACTCTCTCAGAATTACAAAGGACCCACTCTGTACTACATCCTCAGGAGAATTCATACTCTCAACAAACAGTATTTCAACTCCATCTTAAACATCAAAAACTGTAAGTACAACAAACCTTTATCCACCCACCTCCATAACCAGCGCTCCTCAAACATTCCAGAAGATTCCCCCGGCCTCTGAAATTGCTTGGACGCCATTAGCCATGCGGCTGGTGCAGCTGCCGCCCCCACGCTGATTGATGTCACTTCCGCCCCCATCATGGCTACTCTCACAGTCACTTCCGCCCCTCACAATTCCTCATGCGTCACATGTGACATCATTTCTGCCCCTCACATCATCGCTGATGTCACACGCTCAGTGACTTCCGCCACCTCTACTGCTGTGGTCACCCCCACTTCCGCCCCCACCAACGCCACTCACCTGCATTCTGCTGACATGCCCCCCACAGATCCCACTGTCGCCATTCCTGGCCTACAGAACCCTGAGGGGAACACAACCCCAGATCATGACTCCACCCCCCATTCCCCCCCACCATCACACCCACTCCAGTTACCGGCTCCGCCCCCACTCCCAGCTCCACACCCACACCAGATCCCAGCTCCCAGCCCTGCCGCGTTTTCACCATCCCCCCAGACCTCCCCCTCACTGAGGACGAACGATTAGTCCTCAGCAAAGGACTCATCTTCATCCCCCTCCGTCCACGCATCAATGAATTTAATACACGCCGTGATGTCGAACACTTCCTCCGCCTCCGAGCTTACTTTCACAATCTGGACTCCCGCCCACCTTCCGAGGACCCCTTCGCCCACCTCCAACACACTGCATCCACCTGGACACCCCGCGCTGGCCTATTACCTGCCCTCGACCTCTTCATTTCCAACTGCCGCCGGCACATTAACCGCCTCAACCAGTCTACCCCCCCTCCCCCACTCCAACCTCTCACCCTCACAACGCGCAGCCCTCCAATCCCTCTGCTCCAATCCCGACCTCACCATCAAGCCAGCGGATAAAGGGGGCGCAGTGGTAGTCTCGCGCACTGACCTCTACACCGCTGAAGCCAAACGCCAACTCGAAGACACCTCTTCCTACTGCCCCCTCGACCATGACCCAACCCCCCATCACCAACCCATCATCTCCCAGACCATACAGAACCTCATCACCTCAGGAGATCTCCCACCCACAGCTTCCAACCTCATAGTCCGGGAACCCCGCACTGCCTGGTTCAACCTCCTTCCCAAGATCCACAAGCCTGGCCACCCTGGCCGACCCATTGTCTCAGCATGCTCCTGCCCCACTGAACTCATCTCTACCTACCTATACACTGTCCTATCCCCCGAGTCCAGGAACTCCCCACATCTGTTTGAGACACCACCCACGCCCTCCACCTCCTCCAAGACTTCCGTTTCCCCGGCCCCCAACGCCTTATCTTCACCATGGATATCCAATCCCTCTACACTTCCATCCGCAATGTCCAGGGCCTCCAAGCCCTCCGTTTTTTCCTCTCCAGACGTCCCCAACAGTACCCTTCCACTGACACACACATTCGTTTGGCTGAACTGATCCTAACCCTTAACAATTTCTCCTTCGAATCCTCCCACTTCCTCCAGACCAAAGGGGTAGCCCATGGGCACACGTATGGGCCCCAGCTATGTTTGTCTCTTTGTTGGCTATGTAGAACAGTTGATCTTCTGTAATTACACCGGCACCACTCCCCACCTCTTCTTCCGCTACATTGATGACTGCATTGGCACCACCTCGTGCTCCCGCGAGGAGGTTGAGCAATTCATCAACTTCACCAACACATTCCACCATGACTTTAAAGTTAACTGGACCATCTCTGACACCTCCCTCCCCTTCCTCGACCTCTCCATCTCCATTAATGATGACCGACTTGACACCGACATTTTCTACAAACCCACCGACTCCCACAGCTACCTGGATTACACCTCTTCCGACCCTACCTCTTGCAAAAATGTCATCCCGTAT
Organism: Chiloscyllium punctatum; assembly: GCF_047496795.1. Lineage (NCBI taxonomy): Eukaryota > Metazoa > Chordata > Chondrichthyes > Orectolobiformes > Hemiscylliidae > Chiloscyllium > Chiloscyllium punctatum. Next base: position 69,732,577 of record NC_092754.1, read on the forward strand.
TCCCAATTCCTCCGCCTCCGCCGGATCTGCTCCCAGGAGGACCAGTTCCACCACAGAACACACCAGATGCCCCCCTTCTTTAGAGACTGCAATTTCCCTTCCTACATGGTTAAAGGTGCCCTCCAACGCATCTCGTCCACATCCCGCACTCCTGCCCTCAGACCCCACCCCTCCAACCGTAACAAGGACAGAACGCCCCTGGTGCTCACCTTCCACCCTACCAACCTTCGCATAAACCAAATCGTCTGCCGACATTTCCCCCACCTCCAAAAAGACCCCACCACCAGGGATATATTTCCCTCCCCACCCCTTTTCCGCCTTCCGTATCTACTTGGTTAGGTCCACGCCCCCCCACAACCCACCCTCCCATCCTGGCACCTTCCCCTGCCACCGCAGGAATTGCAAAACCTGTGCCCACACCTCCTCCCTCACCTCCATCCAAGGCCCCAAATGAGCCCTCCACATCCATCAAAGTTTTACCTGCACATCCACCAATATCATTTTATTGTATCCGTTGCTCCCGATGCGGTCTCCTCTACATTGGGGAGACTGGAGGCATCCAACCAGAGCGCTTTAGGGAACATCTCCGGGACACCCGCACCAATCAACCACACCGTCCTATGGCCCAACATTTCAACCGCCGCTCCCTCACCACCAGACGCCTGGAGGAAGAACGCCTCATCTTCTGCCTCGGAACACTTCAACCCCAGGACATCAATGTGGACTTCAACAGTTTCCTCATTTCCTCTTCCCCCACCTCACCCTAGTTCCAAACTTTCAGCTCAGCACTGTCCCCATGACTTGTCCTTTCTATTTTCTTTTCCACCTATCCACTCCACCCTCCGCCTTGACCTATCACCTTCATCCCCTCCCCCACTCGCCTATTGTACTCTATGCTACTTTCTTCACTCCCCCACCCTCCTCTCACTAGTCTCTCCACGCTTCAGGCTCTCTGCCTTTATTCCTGATGAAGGGCTTTTTCCCAAAACATCGATTTTACTGCTCCTCTGCTGCTGCCTGAACCGCTGTGCTCTTCCAGCACCACTAATCCAGAATCTGGTTTCCAGCATCTGCAGTCATTGTTTTTACCCAATAGTAAAGACAGGGTGGGGGGGGTGAGGAGGAGGGGAGGTGTGGTGTGTGTGCGGGGGGGGGTGAGGAGGAGGGGAGGTGTGGTGTGTGTGCGGGGGGGGTGAGGAGGAGGGGAGGTGTGGTGTGTGTGCGGGGGGGGTGAGGAGGAGGGGAGGTGTGGTGTGTGTGCGGGGGAGTGAGGAGGAGGGGAGGTGTGTGTGCGGGGGGTGGGCGGGTGAGGAGGAGGGGAGGTGTGGTGTGTGGGGGGGGGTGAGGAGGAGGGGAGGTGTGGTGTGTGCGGGGGGGTGAGGAGGAGGGGAGGTGTGGTGTGGGGGGTGGGCGGGTGAGGAGGAGGGGAGGTGTGGTGTGTGTGCGGGGGGGGTGAGGAGGAGGGGAGGTGTGGTGTGTGTGCGGGGGGGGGTGAGGAGGAGGGGAGGTGTGGCGTGTGTGCGGGGGGGGGGGTGAGGAGGAGGGGAGGTGTGGTGTGTGTGCGGGGGAGTGAGGAGGAGGGGAGGTGTGTGTGCGGGGGGTGGGCGGGTGAGGAGGAGGGGAGGTGTGGTGTGTGGGGGTGGGGGTGAGGAGGAGGGGAGGTGTGTGTGTGCGGGGGGGGGTGAGGAGGAGGGGAGGTGTGGTGTGTGTGCGGGGGGGGGTGAGGAGGAGGGGAGGTGTGGTGTGTGTGCGGGGGGGGGTGAGGAGGAGGGGAGGTGTGGTGTGTGTGCGGGGGGGGGTGAGGAGGAGGGGAGGTGTGGTGTGTGTGCGGGGGGGGGTGAGGAGGAGGGGAGGTGTGGTGTGTGTGCGGGGGGGGGTGAGGAGGAGGGGAGGTGTGGTGTGTGTGCGGGGGGGGGTGAGGAGGAGGGGAGGTGTGGTGTGTGTGCGGGGGGGGTGAGGAGGAGGGGAGGTGTGGTGTGTGTGCGGGGGGGGTGAGGAGGAGGGGAGGTGTGGTGTGTGGGGGGGGGTGTGGAGGAGGGGAGGTGTGGTGTGTGTGCGGGGGGGGTGAGGAGGAGGGGAGGTGTGGTGTGTGCGCGGGGGGGGTGAGGAGGAGGGGAGGTGTGGTGTGTGCGGGGGGGGGTGAGGAGGAGGGGAGGTGTGGTGTGTGGGGGGGGTGAGGAGGAGGGGAGGTGTGGTGTGTGGGGGGGGTGAGGAGGAGGGGAGGTGTGGTGTTTGTGCGGGGGGGGTGAGGAGGAGGGTAGGTGTGGTGTGTGGGGGAGGGGTGAGGAGGAGGGGAGGTGTGGTGTGTGGGGGGGGTGAGGAGGAGGGGAGGTGTGGTGTGTGTGCGGGGGGGGGTGAGGAGGGGAGGTGTGGTGTGTGGGGGGGGTGAGGAGGAGGGGAGGTGTGGTGTGTGGGGGGGGTGAGGAGGAGGGGAGGTGTGGTGTGTGGGGGGGGGGTGAGGAGGAGGGGAGGTGTGGTGTGTGGGGGGGGGTGAGGAGGAGGGGAGGTGTGGTGTGTGTGCGGGGGGGGTGGAAAAAAAAATTGTGGCTCTACCCCTTTTTTCCCTGTTGGCATTTGGACACTTCAAATCTGTCAATGACAGCAGCAGCCTCAAAGAGCATACTGCGCATGTTTGCCGGTGTCAGCAACGCAGTACGCATGCTCGCCGGTGTCAGCAAAAATTGGTGCGCATGCGAATCGCTGTCGGCAAATAAAACGCGAGACCTTCTTTTGATTGACCAATAGGGAGCACAGGAGGACCGGAAGGACATTGGTCCTCCTGCCAATCAAAGTCACCCCATTGTCTGAATGCGGAAGTTGGACCATGAGGTTCTGAAGCTGCTGCTGCTGCTCCTGCTCGTGTCTGAATGAACATTGAGCTTCATCCCAGACTGCAAATTCCACCCTCTGTCCATTATCTGTGAGTACGGCACTCTCTTCTCTTGTCACCTTTTCCATTTATTTTTTTCATTCTGGGATTCAGTTGTTGACTTGCAGCAACTAAAAGGAAAGGGAGTGTGTCGGGATGGGGACAGAATCTGGAAACGGTGCTCCAGGTCTGTGTCTCAATTGACAAAATACACAGGCGGGCGGCTGGAAGAACACAGCAAGCCAGTCAGTATCAGGAGGTGGAGAAGTCAACGTTTCGGGTGTAACCCTTCTTCAGGATTGGGGATGGGTGTAGGGGGCGATGCAGATAAAGGGTGTGCTGGTTGGTGAGGTGGGCACAGGTGTAGACAGGTAGAGGGTTCGACCTAGGCAAAAGGGAGGACTGCAGATGCTGGAAACCAGAGTTTAGATCAGAGTGGTGCTGGAAAAGCACAGCAGGTCAGGCAGCATCAGAGGAGCAGGAAAATCGACGTTTCGGGCAAAAGCCCTTCATCAGAAATTTCCCCAGGGTAGGGGAGTCCAAAGCTAGAGGACATTTGTTTGAGCTGAGAGGGGAATGATTTAAATGGGACGTGAAGGACAACTTTTTCACAGAGACAGTTGTGCATATATGAAACAAACTGCTAGAAGAGTTGGTGGAGGCTGATACGATTATATTTAAAATGCATCGGGATGGTTTGGAGTTGTATGGGTTACGTGCTGGCAAACGGGACTAGATTAATTTCAGATATGTGGTCGGCACAGACAAGTTGGGCCGTAAGGTCTGCTTCCATGCTGTGAAAGCAGAAGTGTGGTTGTGAAGACTGGACTTTCTGAGCAGCTTTCAAAGATGTAAAAACAATGACTGCAGATGCTGGAAACCAGATTCTGGATTAGTGGTGCTGGAAAGGCACAGCAGTTCAGGCAGCATCCAAGGAGCAGCGAAATCAACGTTTCGGGCAAAAGCACTTCATTAGGAATAAAGGCAGAGAGCCTGAAGCGTGGAGAGATAAGCTAGAGGAGGGTGGGGGTGGGGAGAAAGTAGCATAGAGTACAATAGGTGAGTGGGGAAGGGGATGAAGGTGATAGGTCAGGGAGGAGAGGGTGGAGTGGCTTGGTGGAAAAAGAGATAGGCAGGTAGGACAAGTCCGGAGAAGTCATGGGGACAGTGCTGAGCTGGAAATTTTGAACTAGGGTGAGGTGGGGGAAGGGGAAATGAGGAAGCTGTTGAAGTCCACATTGATGCCCTGGGATTGAAGTGTTCCGAGGCGGAAGATGAGGCGTTCTTCCTCCAGGTGTCTGGTGGTGAGGGAGCGGCAGCGAAGGAGGCCCAGGGTCTCCATGTCCTCGGCAGAGTGGGAGGGGGAGTTGAAATGTTGGGCCACGGGGCGGTGTGGTTGATTGGTGCGGGTGTCCCGGAGATGTTCCCTAAAGCGCTCTGCTCGGAGGCACCCAGTGTTTTGCCCTTATTGGGAGCAGAAGAATGTAATCAAGTCTTGCATTTGTGAGAGAGCAACTGAGTAAGGAAGTACATCTGGGATTTTGGTGGTAAATGGGAATTCTTTGCACTGTGGGATGAAGCCCAACCCTATCCATTTATTTCAGCTGGTGGGTGAGACTCGGCAGTTCATGCAGGCAGTCAATCCAGGTAATATTTTATAAATTCCTGCCTTGGAAATAGAACTAGTCTGATTCAAGATTGGGATATAGACAGACTCTGATCTCACACCTTTAACGCATGGTCTGAGCTGAGATGACACCTTTTGTTATAAAACCTTAAGTTATTTCAAGGAAGTGTCTTTCAGGAAGTTCTGGGATTTACATATTAATGATACCTGCAGACCACTATGAAAGCTGAAAGGCTTAACAATCCAGGTTTGTTCAATATATCATTTCAGTGGCAGGACACCGTAATGTTTTTCTATAAATTCTGTGCGTTATGATCTTCTCCACAACCACCTGATGAAGGAGCAGCACTCCAAATGCTGGTCCTTCCAAATAAACCTGTTGGACAATAACCTGGGTGTGTGTGATTTTTTTTTTACTTTGTCCAGGTTAGGTTGGATTGATCATGCTAAAGTACTCTCAGTGCCCAGGGAGGTGCAGGTTTGTGTAAATTGGCTGTGCTAAATTACACATAGTGTCCAGGGATGCGCAGCTTAGAATGGATTGGCCACGCTAAATTACCTATAGTTCCCAGGAATGTGCAGGTTAGGGTTAATTGGCCAGGTCAAGCTATCCAGAGTGAAGATCTAGACCCCTCTTAAGGGGCCTTTTAGTTCGCGATTGGTCTAAAGAATCAATGAAATGCAGTCTGTACAAAGCAAGGTTATCAGTTTAATAAGGCATCTTGACCCAATTCTGTCCAACAACACAGTGATTAAAGCTTCTGTGTTCCATGGCGAAGTTGTGCAATTACATTTGAAAATGACACGTTATTTATTTAGGTTTTTTTAAGAGACAGTACAGCCTTAATTACAAGAAAAGACCAATCAAATGTAATAAGGTGACATGATTTAGAGCAGGTTAATCCAATGATATTTCCTGGGAAAGGGGTCTTAATTACGTAAATCATCATGCCATGGTAGCAGCTCAAGGTTAGTTCAAATGGTCAATTAATGTGTCCGTGTTCATTTTAAACAAACTCCATTGTCCTCTTATCTTTGGATTGTAGCTTAATTCTGCAAAACAGCAGGACAAGTTCACAGAGTTCAATCATTATTCTCAGCCATTTTGTTGTATTATTTTAAATTGAAAAGCCATTTTGTGGTTAGTAAAAATCTACATATACTTGTTGAGTCTGACAATACCCTAAATTCAAATTTTAGATCCTCACCTGAAGCATCAGAGTCTGAGGGGTGACCTGATAAACGTTTGTAAGAGGCATGGATATGGTGAATACCCAAGGTCTTTTCCCCAGGGTAAGGGAGTCCAAAGCTCGAGGGCATATGTTTGAGGTGAGAGGGGAATGATTTCAAAGGGACCTGAGGGGCAACTTCACGCAGAGAGTGGTGCATGTATGGAACGAGCTGCCAGAGGGAGTGGTGACGGCTGGTACAATTACAACATTTAAAAAGCATCCGGATGGGGATATGAATAGGAAGGGTTCGGAGGGATATGGGGTACATGCAGACAAATGAGACTAAATTAGTTTAGGATATCTGATCAGATGAATTGGACCAAAGGGTCTGTTTCTGTGCTGTACGACACTAATCGTCTTTGGCGAAAGCAGAAGTGTGGTTGTGAAGACTGGACTTTCAGACCAGCTTTCAAAGATGTTTTATCCTTACTGGGAGCAGAAGAAGTTACAATGAAATCTTGCATTTGTGAGACAGCGACTAAGTGAGTGAGTACATCCCAGATTTTGGTGGAAAGTGGGAATTCATTACACTGTGGGGATGAAGCCGTACCCTATCCAGTCATTTCTGCTGGTGGGTAAGACCAGACCTCAAGACTAGGGGGAGTAGATTTAGGACAGAGATGAGGAGGAGAAAGTGAGGACTACTGCTCTTCCTGGACTATAGTGAATCTATGGAATTGTCTTCATTAAGTATATTCAAAATGGGTTTTTGCATGGTTAGGGAATTAAGGGTAGTTGGGGCAATGCTGCTAGGAGGAGCTGAGACGATGGATAGATCGGCCATGATCACAATGAAGAACGGGGCACGCTGGATGGGCCAAATGGTTGACTCCTGCTTTTATTACTGTGAATTTCCCATGGCTAGCCCACCTAATCTGCACGTTACTGGGCACTGAGTAATTTAGCATAGCAAATCCACTCTAACTTGCACCTACCTGGACACCATGGGTAATTTAGCACAGCCAATCCAATCGAAGCCACTGAACACTGGGTAACTGAACATGGTCAATCCACCTGAACCTGGACAAAGTTAAACATCACATAACACCAGGTTATAGCCCAACAGGTTTATTTGGAAGTAGCACTAGCTTTCGGAGCACTGCTCTATCATCAGGTGGTTGCGGAGTATAAGATTAGAACGCACAGAATTTATGGAAAAACATGACAATGCCTGCTCGTGAAATGATATATTGAACAAATCTGGATTGTTACCCCTCTCATCTTTTACAGTGGGTTACAACTACCATTCATATCTAAATCTCAATAACATAAGGTTTTATAACAAAAGGTAACAACATCTGGGCGGCACGGTGGCTCAGTGGTTCTTAATTCTGCCTCACAGCGCTTGGGACCCAGGTTCAATTCCAGCCACTCGCCACAGTCTGTGTGGAGTTTGCACATTCTCCCCGTGTCTGCATGAGATTTCTCCAGGTGCTCCGGTTTCCTCCCACAATCCAAAAATATGCAGGTGAGGTGAATTGGCCATGCTTAAATTGCCCAGTGTGTTACATGCATTGGTCAGGGGGTAAATATGGGGAATGGGGCCTGGTGGGTTACTCTTTGGAAGGTTAGTGTGGACCTGTTGGGCCAAAGGGCCTGTTTCCGTACTCTAGGGAATCTAATCCAATCTCAGCTCAGACAATGCGTTAAAAGTCAGAGTCTGTCTTTATCCCCACCTTGAATCTGACTAGTTCTGTTTCTAAAGTAGGAATTTATAAAATACAATATGTTCTGACAGCTTGCAGATTGTGCATTTTTGAGCAAAATAGAATTTATCTGAAAATATAATTCTGCAAATGCAAATTCACCCCCAAGGACTTGTGTGTGCTTACAGCAAAAAAGTTTATTTCCGTGCTGTGTATCTCTGTCTATTTGGTAACAGATGCTTTATTTCTGTTGGTGTAAATATTGTTGTAAATCATAGCTACGTACGAACAGTTACATGTAAGGGAAAGAGAATTCCTCAAGTAGGGCACTATCAGAATCCTGGGAGACCCCTATTTCTGGTTTACTTCCTATTGACAAACATTAAGCATGAGCACGTATTTATTTCTGTTTTTTTTGTTTCACTTTTCTTGTTTGATTCCCTGGTACGCCTACACTCTGTGACTGGTCGGTTGTCAGGCTGGGAGATAGTGGATTGGGTTTCGATTGACTGAATGTTGTATTGTTCTGGAAGGTGTAAAAGGGTTGAGGGGTGGGGTGTTGGGGAATCAAAACTTCAGCAGAGCTGAACATCTTGCTCTTTGAGAACAGGGAGATCAACAGAGGACAGAGAAGCCAGGACCTGAAATCCGACCTGACACCGGATTACTGTGATCAGTGTTTTGATTTGCAATGCCAACCCTCTGCCTTCACCTAGCTTCCCGTTTGACTACCCCCCTCGACGTTCAAGGACTAATCCTTGTCGTCCTGAAGCCACGTCTCTGTAAGGAGTCTCAGACCATAATTATTCTCTTCAATGTGTGCAGTCAATTCATTCACTTTTGTAACAGTGCAGCATACATGCAGACACCCTGTTTTCGGTTTAGATCTTTGCAATCCAGATTTAATTGCTGGTACATTTCCTCTCCTTGTCTCCATCATTCTGTGATGTTCATTTCCCACATCACTACATTGCTCACTGGCCTTGATTGGGATTGGCCGTGCGAAATTACCCACAGTGCCCAGGGATGTGCAGGTTAGGTGTATTTGTCAGGGTAATGTAGAGCAGTATGGGTGGGTTCCCCTTCAGAGGGTTAGGTGTGGACTCGTTGGGCCGAGTGGCCTGCTCCCACACTGTGGGGATTCTCTGAAGCGAAGGGATGGTTGCAAACGGTGCAGGACAGGACAGCGCAGGCGCAATGCGTGCGCCCGGCTTGGCCCCGCCCACCCGCTCCTATTGTGGCGTCACAACGCGGAAGTGACACTGAATGAATGAAAATCCCTCCGTCTGGGCAAATGGTGGGGCGGGAAAATCTGTTCACTTGGAGCAATGGGAGTGAATCCAGGACGGGAGCAGACCCTGTCAGCTCAGGGATGGGAGTTAATTACCGCGGAGGGTCGGCAGGAGGGAGTCTGACGAATAGATTGGATTCGGGGACTGGGGACGGGGCAAGTCAGTCATCTCCCGATAGAGAGGAGTAACATACTACCGCCTCTGGTGTGAAGAGCGTTCTGTGGGCCTGTATAAATAAGTTCCTTGTGGATTGAGGAGTTTCCCCTATCAGGCTTCCCTTTTCTCGAATCGGCCCGTCCTACAAAAAGGGATGGTGTTCCTGGGCGTCCTTAAAATATTTACCATAATGACGGGGTTGATCATTTTTATCCTCACTAGGCTTGCGTCTGCAGGTAAGATCAAAAAGACAGGTTCGGTAAAGACATGGTAACTCCCCCTGATTTCTACTGTCCAGATGGACCATCTGGTCTTTCTGATGGAAGAGTCCATTACAATAATCAATCTTCATCACGTTCCACACGTCAAAGGCGTCTGGTCCGGTGCACTGGACGACATCTCCTCAGTATGGGTGGTGATAACCTCTGATCATTCCTGGTCCCATCCATACTTAGTGGCTTTCCCCATCAGGATGTTGTACGTGATCAGAAAGGTGAGGAGATAAGTGATCCCCCACATGTTCCTCCTCTTAGTTCAAGTATCTGTAATAAGATTAACATTAGAACAACAGCAAGATTCAAAAACCCAAATGGACAGGGTCCACTCCTTTTGTTGGGATTCCAGAATTCTCTCCTCGTCTTTCCCCCTTTTGATTGGTGCGGTCAATCAATTTACAACGGTGCAGTTGGACCCAAGCTGAGTGCCCAGCGACTGTGACCGCCATAGGGGTTGGAAGTAGAACCTGGAAGGGGCCATCCCAACGAGGTTGGAGACCTTTGCCAGTCCAGTTCTTGACGAGCACCAACGAACTGGGCTCTACCCGTGATGAGGCTGAAACGGAGGGAACATCGCTGTAGGCCGCATGCTCCTGAGAGTGAAAGGCACGCATAACACTAGTTAGAGCAAGAACATAACCAATGATTGCTTCGGTCACGTGGTGGACATGGACTGAGAAGGGAGCCGAACCGTTCCAAGGGGTACGGAGGGGGTGACCAGAGAGACTCTCAGCTGGAGACAGTCGTGTCTTGCCCGCAGACATGGATCACATCTGGAATAAGGCCACAGGGATTAACATAACCAGGAGAGGCCAGATTCGGCCATTAATTTGGCAAGGTTAGTCTTGAGTCTGGTTAAAAATTCAACAAGGCTGGTCACCTGAGGATGATAAGCACCGTGCAGTTCCCGACAAATACAAAGCTGGGAACAGAGTTCTCCGTTAATATTACATGCAAAGTGTGGTCCATTGTCTGAGCTAATGCATGCAGGTATACTGAAGGGGGGAATTCTTTCCTTAAGCAAAATCTTTATCACAGTCTCAGCAGTAGCGTTAGGAGGAGGGTAGGCTTCAATCCACTTCGAAAAGACATCAGCAATAAGCAAAACATATTTATAGCAACTCAACTCATTTCTCCAACTCAATGAAATCCAGTTGAAGTGTCTTCAAGGGACCCTCCAGCAAGGGAGTTCTCGTAGAGATACTTGAACTAAGAGGTGGGGGATCGCCTACTCACTGACCTGTTTGATCACGTACAACATCCTGATCGGGAAAGTCACTGACTGAGTATCGATGCGATCTGGAACGATCTGAGATTATCCTGGTGTCATCTGGTGCACCAGACCAGATGCTTTCAACGTGGAGTCGCTTGAGCGATGGAGTGAGCTGCCAGAGGAAGTGGTGGGTGCTGGTACGATGACAAGTTAAAAGGCTCCTGGATGGGCATCTGAATATGAAGGGTTCAGGTGGGTCAGGGCCAAGTGATGGCAAATGTGACTGGAGTCATAGAGATGTACAGCACAGAAACAGACCCTTCGGTCCAACTCTGTCCTTGCTGACAAGAGAGCCAACCCAATTTAGTCCCAGCTGTCAGCACCCGGCCCATATAGGGGGCAAGTGATGGCAAATTTGACTAGATTAATTTAGGATATCTGGGCAGGTTGGGCCAAAGGTTCTGTTTCCGTGCTGTGTGACTCTAATTGTCTTCAGTGAAAGCAGAAGTGTGGTTGTGAAGGCTGGACTTTCAGAGCATGTTTTGCCCTGACTGGAAGCAGCTGAAAATGTGTTGTTGGAAAAGCGCAGCAGGTCAAGCAGCATCCAAGGATCAGGAGAATTGACGAACCAGGCGTGAGCCCTGAAGAAGGGCTCATGCCCGAAGCGTCGATTCTCCTGCTCCTTGTATGCTGCCTGACCTGTTGTGTTTTTCCAGCAACAGATTTTCAGCTCTGATCTCTAGCATCTGCAGTCCTCATTTTCTCCTGACTGGAAGCAAAAGAGTTGGACTGAAGTGTGTTGGTGTTAATGCCTTGATGTCTCATTTTGCTCCCACCTTCCCAGGGACGTTAACCATTTTGTGTCTGGTCCTTCCTCAAGAAGCTGCATTGCAGGTTCACCCTGAATTGACACTTTTATTGCTTCCCAAAATCAGACCTGTTCACTCTCAGCAGGATCCCAGTGTTGTGAAAGATATTAACTTTCAGGTGGAGGTATCCAAAATTCAGAGAGATGTCAGTCTTGATGTTTTTGCTTTTTCTGCCCCTGTAAGATCCTGAATCTTCAGGGGAATTAGTTAGAGCAGAGTGAGAACAGAGGGGAAGGGAGAGTGGGATGGTGCTTTCAATTTTGTGGAATAACAAAAGGAAAGGATATTCCACAGAAAGTAGAATTGATTGTTCAGAATTTCTACCCTGCACTGATCATCCCTTTTGTAATCCCTTTTTGCAGAGTATTTGAAAATCTGAAGACTGAAGTTTCAAAATCAACGAATGAAGGGCTTACACCCGAAACATTGACTCTCCTGCTCTCCAAATGCTGCCTGACCTGCTGTGCTTTTTGATTGACTCTCCAGTGTCTGCAGTCCTCACTTTGATGTCAATGTCTGACAGTCTCTGAATCCATTGGGACCGCAACTATTTTTGACTGTGATTACTGTGAGAGGGATCTACACTTTTTGGTTCCTGTTTGAGGACGTTTTCAGCATCAGTGGGACTGGACGAGAGACCCCTCTGTTACAGCGCACTGTGTGTGGAGCCTGAAACAGTTATACGGCCTGGGAAGGGGACTTCACGGCAGGGAGGGGCTCTACACGTGTTTGTGTGCAGCTGAAGCTGTGGCTATGGAGAAACCTGAGGAATCCCGCCCCGTGGAGAAACCGTGGAAGTGTGGTGACTGTGGGAAAGGCTTCCGTGTCCCGTCTGCCCTGGAGACTCATCAGCGCAGTCACACCGGGGAGAGGCCATTCCCCTGCACCGACTGCGGGATGGCCTTCAGACATTCCTCCCACCTGTTGGCCCACCAGCGGGACCACACGGGGGAGAGGCCCTTCAGCTGTCCAGATTGTGGGAAGGCCTTCAGATATTCCTCCTCCCTGATGAGGCACCAGCGTGTCCACACGGGGGAGAGGCCCTTTAGCTGCCCCGAGTGCGGGAAGGCCTATACCGACATCTCCTCCCTGATGAGGCACCGGCGGGCCCACACTGGGGAGAGGCCCTTCAGCTGCCCCGAGTGCGGGAAGGCCTTTACCGACATCTCCTCCCTGATGAGGCACCAGCAGATCCACACGGGGGAGAGGCCCTTCAGCTGCCCCGAGTGTGGGAAGGCCTTCAGTTATTCCTCTGCCCTGCGGAGCCACCGGCGCATCCACACGGGGGAGAAGCCCTTCAGCTGCCCTGAATGTGGGAAGGCCTTCACAGACGTCTCCACCCTGCAGAAGCACCAGCGTATCCACACGGGGGAGAGGCCCTTCAGCTGCCCCGAGTGTGGGAAGGCCTTTACCCACGGCTGCGCCCTGCGGAGACACCAGCGTGTCCACACCGGGGAGAGGCCCTTCAGCTGCCCCGAGTGTGGGAAGGCCTATACTGACATCTCCTCCCTGATGAGGCACCAGCGGGCCCACACGGGGGAGAGGCCCTTCAGCTGCCCTGAGTGTGGGAAGGCCTTTACCGAAGTCTCCTCCCTGATGAGGCACCAGCGGATCCACACGGGGGAGAGGCCCTTTACCTGCTCTCAGTGCGGGAAGGCCTTCAGCAATTCCTCCACCCTGCTGACCCACCAGCAGATCCACACGGGGGAGAGGCCGTTCACCTGCTCTCAGTGCGGGAAGGGCTTCACCAGCTCCTCCAACCTGCGGAGCCACCGACGCGTCCACACGGGGGAGAGGCCCTTCAGCTGCCCCGAGTGTGGGAAGGCCTTTAGCGATTCCTCGAACCTGCTGGCCCACCAGCGGATCCACACCGGGGAGAGGCCGTTCACCTGCTCTCAGTGCGGGAAGGGCTTCACCCGCACCTCCCACCTGCTGACCCATCAGCGAGTTCACGTGCCATTGCAGGGGGATCGATTGGACTATCAACCCGGTTCCGGGGAGTCCCGGGTTTGAATCCCGCCAAGACAGATGGCAGAATCGGTATTCGGTCAGAAATGTGGAGTTCGGAATCTAACAATGAGACCGTTTCAGGGAGGGGGTGGTGCGGGGGAGAAAGCCCCCATCTGATTCACTCTCTCCCTTGTTAGGGAAGGGAACCACCATTGGGGGAAAGGATTCACTCAGTCGTTCCAGCTGCATCCTTTACCCGGTCTGGCCTACACCTGACTCCAGACCCACAGCAGTCTGGTTGACTCTACACTGCCCCTTCCTTGCAAATGAGCAGGGAGCCACTTACTTGGAGACAGGGTATGGGTTAAAATTGCTGAGTGAGGCAATACTTCCTCCGGGTTGCGGATGTAC